>NC_047670.1:54416792-54741792 GCF_011762505.2 Arvicanthis niloticus
AGAATGTATAGGCATGGTAGAGCCCCTTACCCATGATGCCTTTCCCACAGCCTCACTTCTATGTCCTCAGCTGTGGCCTGAAAACAATAATGTTTGTCTAGACTCAGGAGAAACAGAATGGAGAAGCCACATTTGTATTATTCTTATAATCCCTGTGACAACTGTTCAATTTAATCACTATCTACTGTCACTAATCTCTTTCTTTAAAGATTCATTTTATTTTTAATTACCTGTCAGTGTGGGTATGTGCACATGAGTGCAGTGTGTTTAAAGACCAGAAGAGGGCGTCAGATCTCCTGGAGCCAGAGTTACAGGCAACTGATGGGGTGGCAAGAATCAAGTTCAGCTCCTCTGCAAAAGCACACTCAACCACTGAGCCATCTCTCTAGCCCCGGCTGCTTTTTTTTTTTTTTTACTATGCCTATTTTATAAATTAAATTTCATCACAGCTTGCTATGTATAAGAAGAAACAGATTTGAGGTTCAATAGTGTCCACAATTCCAGGCATTCACTGGCTGACACCTCCTTAGCAGAGCCCCACAGGAGACAGTTCAGCTCTTGACTTAGCCGGAAGATCAGGTCCCCTGGAGCAAGAACCAGCTGGTAAGTTTCTACAAGCTGCTGATACATAACTGCAACAACAGAGAGCTGGCTGAAAGGGGACTAGGAACTCACTACATATTGGGAACCAGAGGTCCCCACTTCCTGGCTTTGCTAGTGTGCCCATGCCTCTGAGAGGCTGAGTTTTTGTCCCTCCTTCTCACTAGGGAGGCTTTGTAAGAAGGGAAAACAGAGCTTTACATACATTGACATGCAGAGGAAGAGTAGCTTGGTTGGTAGAATGCTTGCCTAGCCTGCATAAAGCCCTGGTTTGATCCCCAGCAGAGTGTAGGAGCACACACTTTTTTTGTTTGTTTGTTTGTTTGTTTGTTTTTTGAGACAGGGTTTCTCTGTAGCCCTGGCTATCCTCACTCTGTAGACCAGGCTGGCCTCGAACTCAGAAATCCACCTGCCTCTGCCTCCCAAGTGCTGGGATTAAAGGCCTGATCCACCACCGCCTGGCAAACTTTTTTTTTTTTTTTTTTTTTTTTTCCCATGAGATTCAGCCAGAGAGTCACATGGGAGATAGAGACAGGGGGATTTGAACTCGAAAAAGGAGGCCCTCTGGTGGGCAGACGATTAAGGCATGTGCCACTGCTGGCTTGCTGGGGCACACACTTGTAATCCCAACACTGAGGAGGTAGAGGCCAGAGAATTAGAAGTTGATCATCCTCAGACATAAAAATGTTTGAGACTAGCCTGGGCTACATGAGATTCTGACTTGAAATAAAATAAAGGGTTAGTTACAGAAACCATGAGAATAGGCTTCGGGCACAGCACTGTGCTGGAGAAAGGGAAGTGTCCCATTAAGGGCAGAATCATCGTCATTAATTGTCATCAGTTACCAGCAGTAAGAAACACGAGAAACTGGTGGTCGGTGGGAGCATTGGAAACACTACCAGGTGTCACTAGAAGACACTAGAAGGAATTCCTTTTGGTGTCACTTCCACCGGACGCAGAAGGACCCATGGAAATGTGCATGCTGGCCTAGTACTGAATGGATGTCCTAAAGCTGAACTGGACCAGGATGTCCAAGTGACATCAGCTCAGGGGGACTGGGAATCAAACCAGAGACCAGGCCCTACACTCCCAGTCTGTGGGAGTAAACTGAGACCTAGAAAAAATGAACAGCACCCCTGACCTGGACTGAGGTCAGCTAGAAGCCACTTCCTCTGCTGTGAGCCAGTCTCATGGGTACAAAGCCAGGTAGCCATGCGGACGCTAACAGACAAATGGGGGGACCGCTGGGCCAGGGACAGTTCCGAAGGGCTGTGTAAGCAGAGGGTGACTCTCTCTCTCTCTCTAGAAACTGGCAACAAGTTACCTCCCTGCATGATGAGGTGCCCTGGCAGGGTGAGACCACACCCAACCTTGTGTGACTAAAGTCACTCACCGTGGGATAAGTAGGTTTCTCAGAGGGAGTGTCCTAGGAAACCTCATCTGCTTCTCACCCAATATTATTGATCTTCTATTACATAATAAGCATGATAGAAAGGCTTATAGGTGTGAGTGCATGAAACTATTCCCCAGCCCACGGAGCAGGCACTGTTACTAGGCCAGCATGCAGAGCAGAGGAGGGCAGCTGAGCGGGGGCAGCCCAGAACCCGACTCTACACCTGTCTTGATAGTCTACATGCTTTCATTTTGATATAATTCAAATTTAAAGAAAAATTACAAGCTTAATTATTCTTATGATTGGCAACAAGAGTCCTCAGATGTTGATATTTTTGAGCAAAGCTTGTTGTATCACACTCCCTTTCCTTTTCTCTGCCTTTTATGATAGGGTTCTCACAGCAGAAGGTCACGGCTTCAGTGGCTTCAGAGCTGAAACCCATGTCCTCGCACCTCACACAGGAAATGGAGGACAAAGCCACCACGGGGTCGGTTTCTCCAGAGGCCTCACTACTGGACTGGTGATCTCCCAGATGTTTCTCTGTGTGGAACCACTGGCTCTCTCTGTGTATCGATATTCTTCTAAGGACTGAAATCAGATGAAGTCAGGGTCTACACTAAAGACCTCATTTTAACTTATGAGTCTTTAAATCTCTTATCGAGGGCCTGGAGAGATGGCACTTTATTGATATTTCAGAGGACATAGTAGTACCCACAGAGCAGCTCACAACCACTTCTGGGGAATCTGATGCCTTGTCTGGTGTCTGAGGACCCTGTATACATGTAGTGCAAATAAGCATACTCAAGCAAACATTTGTGCACACACAAGAAAAGAAAATAAATGTATTCTTTTAAAAAAAAGTCTTTCTTCCAAGTACAGCCATGTTCTGAGATGTTAGGTATGGGGCTTCAATATCCACAATTTGATAACACAATTTAGCCCACAGTCTGATGTCTTAGGATTCCTATTGCTTTGATAAACGCCATGAGCAAAAGCAACGTGGGGAGGAGAGGGTTATCTTATCTTACAGCTTGTAGTTCATCATCCAGAGAACTCAAGGCAGGAACTCAAGGCAGGAGCTGACAAAGGCCATGAGGAACACTGCTATAGAACCATGAAAGGACAGCATGGTTTCCGGTCAAGCACCAACTGGAAATTGCCAGAGACCCCAGCTGATCCTAAGGGACGGCATGCATTTCACCACGCTCCCAGACTCCAGGCTCCTGACATGAGGCAGAAGACTTCCATAGACTGGGGTCCTCCAGTCACACAGGACAATGCCCACTAGCCCCTCCACAAGTAGAGGTGTGACTACAGGCCACAGAGCCTCAAGACAGATCTCCATATTAATGAGATGCCTAAAGGCCAGAGGGGCGTGACCATTAAACACTCCTTCCCAGACCCTCCTCCCTGCAAAAGGTATTTAACTCAGGTCCACCCTGAGGAAACACCAGGGCAGAGTTTTCATCTATTTTCTCCCATGACAATAAATATCTTTGGGTTTTTTGTTCGTTTGTTTTTGGTTTTTTGTTTTGTTTTCCGAGACAGGGTTTCTCTGTGTAGCCCTGGCTGTCCTGGAACTCACTCTGTAGACCAGGCTGGCCTCGAACTCAGAAATCCGCCTGCCTCTGCCTTCCAAGTGCTGGGATTAAAGGCCTGTGCCACCACTGCCCGGCAACAATAAATATCTTAAGACCATGGACTATTTCTCTTCTTTGGAACTCGCCGTGGGGAACAGTGGAGCAGGTCTTCATCCACAGAGCCACTGTCTAATCTCCCATAGAAGAACTCTCTTTGTTCCCAACCCAAGCAAGCAAGCTGAGCCAGCTGCCACCGACCAAGCCGTGACCAAGAACTCTCATCCCTGCTGGACACAGCCCGAGCTCATCCCTTCCACTCTCCTCTTCAGCTGCAGGCCAGTCTAGGACGTATGTCCCCACTTTGGTCTCGGCCCTTCTGCAGATCCCCAGTGGTGCCTAGGGGCCCAAGGGTCTGAGAACCAGCCAGTTCCCGGGCGCCTTTTGGCCCAGGGACCCCCAAGCCAAGAGCTCTGGCTCCCTTTGGGACCTCAGACTGTACTCCTCATGCCCAAGTGCAGTCCCCTGGCTTCACATAGCCCGATGTCCGCCCGGCATCAGTGTGGAGTGAACACAGTCAAATTCCCATGCCTCTGTCCCCACAAGAAGCCCTAGCCACGTGGCAAGACAGAGGCGGGACCCACACATCAAGTACACTACAACCCAATACACTCCTTACTGGCTTGCTCCTCGTAGTTTGCTCAGCCTGCTTTCTAGGACCACCAGCCCAGCCCAGAGGTGGCACTGCACACGGTGAACTGCATCCCCAACATTGAACAAGAAAATGCACCACAAGCCTGCCCACAGGCCAGCCTGGTGAAGGCATTTCCCTGAGGTTCTCTCTTTCCAACTGACTCTAGCTTGTGTCAAGTTGACATAAAACTATCTAGCACAGACTAACAGACTATTTATGTTTGTATCTTGGCGCTGTCAGAGTAACTGAAGACACGAGTTCCCTTTACCTAAATATGTCCTGAGTGTTTCCTAAAATCACGAACAGTCTCGGAACAGTCTCCTACAGCATCACGGAACTACCATCACAATGGGGAAACAGATGAGGCTATACTATGAGGCCGTGGTCTTGTCTGCTGGAGCTATCATGCCCTCCAGTCCATCTGTTTGCCCCACTGCTGGTATATTATCTTGGATAGCTTAGGGAAGGCTGAGTCTGCCATGTTTCTCCATTGTAGAGTTACTGTGTTCTTTCCATAGTTAATAATTAACTCTTTCAAGCCAGTGAGAGCTCTGCATGGAAAACTGCTTGCTGCAGCAGCCGGGTGTCTGTCTGTCTGTCTGTCTGTCTGTCTGTCTGTCTCTTTCTCACACACACACACACACACATACACACACACACACGCACACACATACACATATACACAATAGTAATAAAATAAAAACATAAAAATAATAGTTAATAGTTCTCTTGTGGGAAATCACCTTGAAACTATGAGAGTCTCCTTTTTAAGACCTATTTTTAATATCTTTGATTATGTGTATATATGTGTGTATGTGGGGGGGTATGGACATGTGAGTACAGGTGGCCAGCTGGAGGGAGGATACCCGTGAAGCTGCAGTCACAGGAGGTTGTGAGCCACCTGATGTGGGTGGTGAGAACCTAGCTCAGGTCTTCTGCAAGAGCAGTAGGTGCCCTTAACTGTTGAGCCCACTCGCCGGCCCTAAATCCCCTTTATTTTTTATTCATATTTTTTACTCATCATCATCTTTCTCTTCCTCTCCCCTTACTGCTCCCTCCCTCCCTCTCTTTGTGTCTGTGTCTCTGTGTGTGAATGTATATGTGTGTGTGTATAAGTGTATGTGTGTATATGTGTGTATCTGTGTGTGTATATAAGTGTATGTGCATATGTATGTGTGTATATGTGTGTCTGTGTCTGTGTGTGTGAATGTATATGTGTGTCTGTGTGTGTATAAGTGTATGTGTGTATATGTGTGTATCTGTGTGTGTATAAGTGTCTGTGTGTGCCTGTGTGTGTATAAGTGTATGTGTGTATATGTGTGTATCTGTGTGTGTATAAGTGTATGTGTGTATGTATGTGTGTATATGTGTGTCTCTCTGTGTGTAAGTGTATGTGTGTATATGTGTGTCTCTGTGTATGTATAAGTGTATGTGTGTCTCTGTGTGTGTATATAAGTGCATGTGTATGTGTGTGTCTGTGTGTGTATAAGTGTATGTGTATGTCTGTGTGTATATATAAGTGTCTGTGTGTGTCTGTGTGTGTATATAAGTGTATGTGTGTGTGTGTATATAAGTGCATGTGTATATGTGTGTGTGTCTCTGTGTGTGTATAAGTGTATGTGTATGTCTGTGTGTATATATAAGTGTCTGTGTGTGTATATAAGTGTATGTATGTGTGTCTCTGTGTGTGTATAAGTATATGTGTATGTCTGTGTGTGTGTATAAGTGTATGTGTGTATATGTGTGTGTCTGTGTGTGACATGTCAAGGTCAGAAGGCAACTCTGTGGTGTTAGTACTTTGCTGACATTATATGGATTCTGGAAAATTGAACTCTCGTTGTCAAACTTGCATTTTTTTTTTTTTTTTTTTTTGGCTTTTTCGAGACAGGGTTTCTCTGTGTAGTCCTGGCTGTCCTGGAACTCACTCTGTAGACCAGGCTGGCCTCAAACTCAGAAATCCGCCTGCCTCTGCCTCCCAAGTGCTGGGATTAAAGGCGTGCGCCACCACCGCCCGGCCAAACTTGCATTCTTGAGTGACAAGTGCCTTTACATGCTGAGCCATCTTGCTGGCTCCAAGTATGTGAATATCTTGATTCTTGTTGAACACACACACCTGCTAATGATCCCTGCCGAAATGTCTTATTACAATGGGTGGCTCGATGGTCATTTTCTAGGGCCATTGTTCTCTCTCTTTCTCTCTCTCTACACACACACACACACACACACACACACACACACACACACACACACACACACACGGAAGAAAAAGAAAAAGAAAGGATGAACACTCCAGGCTTGTTTAAATGCTGAAGGTGCCCCAGCTCAGGCAGTGGGAGTGGCCTCAGGCCAGATCTTACAGGAAGGCAGCTTATCAACAGAAAGTAACCTGAGCAGGCCTGTGCCCAGACAGTGACCACAACGACCTTCCTTCCTGTGCAGGCTGTCAGAGGGGATGGAGGTGACACCCTCAATCGGTCTCCCCTTTCATCCCAAGTGAGCAAGAACTCCAAGGTTTCACGGATCCTGGGTTTGGTAGCCTTGTTTCATCCTGTGACTCAGAGTTTGGTAGATGGGGTGACAGTGTGCAGTCTGGCAGGACAGCAGATGGTGAGGCCTCAGCTCTCACCTTCATTCCACCAGTCCCTCTTACCAGAAAGATCAGTGACATGGACCACGGTCTCACTGAAAGATAAAAAGAGGTGACAGGTCCCAAATCATTCTCTCCTCCAGCCACCTGCGCTCTGAAGCCCAGAACCTGTTCTTCCAGGATTCCATTTTTGCGGGTCGTCTGGTGACTCTGCCACTGGAAAGAGAGTAAGAGAAGGCCAACCCCGCGGTTAAATGCAGCATTGCACAACATTGCTTGGCCATTACCAGAAGATGGACTCTGTGGGCAGCAGGGTGTGGATGCTTAAAGCCTGACTCCCTTGTCCTCCTAGGCTGAGAATGAGGGCAATGGATCTAGCCACAGGGGGTCCCCACTGTCATACAGGGCTACTGGATTTCTTCATTAGTTGAGCCCCTACTATGTGCCAGGCATGGCCTCTTTAGAAGGTAGAAGGTTAACAGGATTGTGTATTTTCTAGAACAGAGAACTTGAGCTCAGAGGTAAATTTTTTGAAACGTCTTTTTCTTATTTATAACTTTTGTGTTCGCCTTAAATTCACCTATTTGTTATGTGTCTCTGAGTGAGGAGACACATGCTGCCCTAATATGTGGAGGTCAGAGGTCAGCTTTCAGGAGTCATTGTCTCCTTCCATCGTGTAAGTTGTGGGGAATGAATGCTAGGCATCAGAGTTTAGTGACAAACACATCTATCCACATGGAGAGAGTCCCTGGGGCGAGTGAAGGTCGGGTTGAAGATCTGGAGCTGACACCATGTGAAGGCCAGGGGTAGGCAATTGCTGTAGCTCCAGAAATACAAACCTAGGGCTCACAGGTACAGCGATGCACTTAAAACCACTTAAAACTGGATGAGGTCATCCGGGCAAAGGATGTAGATGGACGGGAGAAAAGGCCAGACAGTGAACTGTAAAGCAAACGACACCTCCACCCACGCGGCTCTCCAGAGGTGTCACATGAATACATCCAGAGGACACAGTCCCAGCACTGAGAACCCTGGCGGCTCTGGCTGTCCGCCCCTAGAGCGGGGCCTACTGGGGGCGGCGCCTCACGCGGGTGTGGGCGGAGCCTCGGCTCCGGGAGGCTGCTCTGGGGCTTGCTGGCGGCTGGGGCGGTGACGTCACTGCATGACTGGGTTTTTATGAATGAAAGGAATCCTGTGCGTGAGTAATTCCGGGAAGCTCGCTTTACAACTGCGCGCGGCTCCAGCCCCCTGCGCCGCCTGCCCCATAACAAAACTCCGAGCGGCGCTGCGCGGAGCGGGGTTCCTAGTGAACTGCGGTCCCGATCGCAGAGGAGTAGGGCTCGAGAGCGGCCTGGGACCTCCACCGGGACAGCAGCGACCAGCGCGCACTGAGCGCGGGGCCTGGCGGAGAGCGGTAAGGACGCGTCAGGGTCTGGGACCGAGCGCCAGGAGTGTGCGCTCCCGGTCCTGCCTGGGCCGCGCATGGTCCTGCCCCTTCGGCGCCCCCCGAACATCAGCTCCACGAGGGGCCTCGGAGGGGCTGGCTGGGAGGCGGTGCGCGGGCCCGGGAGGAAGCCCGGCCGGGGGCGGGGGCGGGGCGTGCACGTACGTGACTCGGTGAGAACAGTCTCTGGAGCCGCGCCCAGCACCTTGTGCGCGCCGTTTGTTTACGTCTCCCGGTGGCTTGCGTGCGCGTGTGTTCTCTGGGGAGTGCCCTGGGTTCTGCGGACTGCGTGGACACGGTGTACCTCTGTGTGTGTGTATGTGTGTGTGGCCGCACGCGCTCCCTGGAGACTGACACTAGCCCAGTGTATCTTGAAGTGGGTGCGCATTGGTGTCCACTGGAGCAAATGCGGAATAAGGACCCAAGTGAAGGAAGTGGCCCGGTCGGTGGTCACACCAGGTTTGGAATTTTTTCCCCTCCCTTTCCACCCTCCGTCATCCTCCCCTTTTCCACCAGCCGGGACTGCCCGGCCCCTGTTGTCTCTGGAGTTTCCCCTGGCTGGAGCCATGTGACATCAGTGTTTGTTCCTCGCCCAGCGCGGGTGCCTGCAGCTTAGAATAGAGCAAAGGTTAGCGAGCCAGCCTTCTCCTGGCCACCTGGCAGATCTGGTAACTTAGTACATGGAAGTCCTTCCTTGGCCCCAGGTTTTTCTGGCTCAGTATGGACTGTTCATCCCTGGATTGCCCCATTCCTCCAGTTTCAGGAGAAACAGGGAAAGCCAGAAAGCCTGTGACAGATTGGGGAAGACAAGCCTCCCGGACTATTCTGGTGGCTGGTTTGGGTGTCTGAGGCTGCACCTGCTGGATCCAGGAAGGATGGCACGAGGCCGACTGTCACACTCCTCAGATTGGACTCCTTAGAGTCTGTGTGGACCGCTGGACCCCAAGGCTAATTTAAGACTGGGTCAGCTGGCACACCTGGAGTCCACCCAGCCCCAGCAAGAGCAACAGCCAGTACCAGTCCCTGGTCTTCCTGAGGGAAAGGTTAATGTGGGAGAAAGTGCCGCAAGAAAACACCTGTTCTGGAAACCCCACGATCCCACTTCGACCTTCCCTCTTGCCCCCTCCCCAACCTGAGGGTGCTCGAATCCGAGGAGGTGGGAATGGAGCTTGTTAGAGGGTGGGATCCATGATATTTTAACTTTGAGCCCAGTGAGTTCTGCTCCCACTGTGAGGAGTCCAGGGTCCCCATCTACAGCACGATGGCAGGAGAGCTCTGGAAGCTGAGGTACACAGCCTGTTTTCCAGGGGAAACTAGGAAAGCAGAATCAACCGCAAGGCCTGGAGCTGGTGGTGTCTGTAGAGTTGAGGGGGTTGGGTGTTCGCAGCTAGGACCACAGAAATCATGTGTGTCAATCCTCAAACCTCATCAGGAAACATCTCCCAGTAGAGCTAGGGGTCAGAGGTGAGGGGAAGTGGCTAACTGGCTCACTGACAGATGGAAACTTAGCACTGAAAGATTCTGTTTTCCTTCAGTCCCCAGAGGTCAGATAGGACCCAGGAGTCCTAGATCATGCACTTTTTTTTGTTTGTTTGTTTAATGAACATTTTGTCTACATATGTTTGCACCGTGTGTGTGTGTGTGTGTGTGTGTGTGTGTCTGTGTGTGTGTCTGTGTGTGTGTCTGTGTGTGTGTCTGTGTGTTTGTGTGTCTGCCTGGTGCCAGCAGAGGTCAGAAGAGAGTCTTGGGTCCCTTGGAATTGTAGTTACCAGTCCACATGTGGTTGCTGGGAAGTAAATATGGGTCCTCTGTAGGAGCAACAAGTGCTCTTAACCACTGAGCCATCTCTCCACCCTATTTATTTTGGAAGGGAGGACAGATTTACTTGGGCTCATGGTGTGAGGGGATATACACTCACTGGGGCAGGAAGGCGTGGTGGTTAGACCAGTTCATCTGAGGTTGTGGTACTGCTCCCATCAATGCACCTGGAAGCTGCTGGGCCAGATGTTGGGGGTGGGGCCAGATGTTGGGGGTGAGACTAACCTGCAGATCCAGAGATTGCCTTCTAGGAAACAAAGTTAAAGAACCAAAGCAGCTGATACAGTGTAGCTGCTAAGATAGGTGGGATGGAGGAAAAGCCAGGATTGTCTAAGTAGCAACCAGGGGATCCTACTTAGCTGGGGGTCAATCATGGAAGGTTTCCCTGGGGATGTGGCTAGGGTCTAGGTGGCTGGTGGTGACTCTGGAACCCTGAGGACAAGGGCTGTGATTCTTCTTTGGGCCTTCAAGGCTCAGCACGGGACTTGGCGGACAGTAGGTGCTTCCTGGATCTGTGGCTAGTTGAAGCAATGAGCAATGGGTCCATGTCCTTGAGCTCCATGACACAGGTAGAAAGAGGATCTCGGGTCCAGGGAAGCAGAAAGCAAGACTGTGGGCTATTGGAGGCTTTAAGGAATTTTCCCCCAGATGAGCAGGTACTACAGGGTGCAGGGGAGTCCCTCCTTCACACTCACAGAGCCTGTGTTTCTTTTGGCCAATAGTCAGAAAATCCTATTTGCTCATTTGTTAGTTATTAGTGAGAAAGATGCTGGGAGAAGGGAGGGGACATCTTAGCAGCCGGAGGCTCCTCTGTGGCCTGGGGCCACTGGTAGCATGGGCTCTGCGGTTTTGATTTTTTTTTTCCCTGAAGATTCTTTAAAACTCATTTGCTATTTACATAGATGTTTGTGCTTTAGTGAATGTGTGTGTACCACGTGTGCAGATGCCTGTGGAGGCCAGAGCATGTCAGGTCCCTGAAACTGTAGCTGCAGGCAGGTATGGTCCGCTTGAAGTGGTACCGGGGATGGAATGTAGGTCGTCTGCATGAGCCGCAAGGGTTCTTGACCACTGAGCGATCGATTTAGCCTGATTTTTGTTTGTATTTTATTTTATTATTATTTTTTTTTAATATAGGGTCTTATGTAGCTGAGCTGGCTTTGAACTAATGGTGTCCCCACCTCTGCCTCCTGAGGGCTTTGATCGTGGTATATGTCATGACCACACCCGACTAGTACAAGGTCTTAGAACGTGCCAAACACGGTCAAGTTTGTAGGTTTGTGTTTCTAGTGACTCCTTTGATACTATTGGAGGTGGAGGTGTGGGGGGCATTGTTCAGCAGTGGTGAGGTCACTGTGGTCTTGGCCTGGCTGGAAGAGGAAGTGGCCCCTAACTGTGCAGGTGGAGGGAGAAAGGCAGTCAGGGCTCATAGATTGGCTGCTTGTGCTCTCATGCCTCTGCCTCCAGGAGGCCCTCCCTGGTTTCCTTTCCTTTCCTCCTATGCCTCCACCCTGCTAGGGGCTCTGAAGCTTTATTCTGGGCCAGACTCTACCACTGTAAACTCCGACATTGCCATTACTGGGTGGTACCTTAGGCTCAGGGGAGGTTGGGCATGTTGGGAAATCCAGGCCCAGAGAAAGGGAGTTGACAACCTGAAGTCATGCGGTAAGAGTGTGGGTGGCTGAATGGGGCTGAGACCCAGGCTGCTGCTCCCCTGTGCTGCCGCTCAGCTCTCAGCCTTGGGCCCTTCCAGCAGGGAGGAGGCGCTCCACACTTGCTGCCAAGACCCAGGCAAACACATTTTTTCCCTCTGTCCTCAGCCAGTAAGCACTATGGCTCAGCAGTCAGAGAGGAGCCCATGCCAGTGGGTGGGCCGTCTGCAGGATGTCTGGGGTGTACAGCAAGGGGCCAGAGACAGGGACAGGAAGGCCATGGCCCCTGGCGGGACAGCCGTCATGTCCCTGAGAATGAGCTCACTCCTGGGTCTCCAAAGAATACTAGGAACCTCAGACCTGCAGTTGGCCCTGCTGCCTTCCCCAGGAAAAAGAGAAGCCTTGAGGGTGGCGTCCCTGGGTCAGGCAGGCTGGTGGCAGTGGGCTGTCCTTGCCTTGTGTCCTGGAAACTGGGGCCTGCTGCTGGAAGCCAAAAGCCAAAGGTGATGGGAAAATCCCTCTTCTCATGCTGGACATTCCCTCTGAGACTGGCTGGTCGCTGAGCTAGGACATTCCTGGGCAAATGTGGGCCTCTGTGACGTCTAGTATGCCACTGAGGGGCCTGAGGCTAGAATGGGGGTCGGCGGGACAGAGGAGGATGGGCAGGTCCCCCAGCTTTCCTGGGGCCAAGCACTCATTTGTCTCTAAAGAGCATGGCTTCAGTCCCATCCATCTCTTGGGAGGGGGGCAGGGGACTGGCTGGGTAGAGAGGGATTCTGAGGCCATTCGAAGAAAACAGGGAGGTTTTGAAAGACTGGGGCTGTTTCATCTCACTGGAAACAGGTGTCTGGTTAGAACTGTCTGTGCCCAGCCACCCAAGTCGGACTCTGAGTTGACCTAAGACTCATGCATTTTACACACTGACCCCACTCTACAAGCGGAGGTGGGGGTGGGAGTGGGGAGACCAGGCTCAGGAAGAACAGCTGACTGGTAAGGAGCCAGGCTATGCTGCCAAGATTCTGGAACAGGCACTGCACCCCAGTAATCCGCAGCCAGTAGGTCTTCAGTTAACTTATGTGGGAGAGACCCCCTTCTTCCACCAAGTCTCTTGACAAAGTAGTTATCCATACCCCACCCCCACCCAGCTCCACCCAACTGGCAAGAAGGCCTGGATATGCGTTGTCATTTGCTGTGCCAGCCTAGCCCAGGTTCAGGCAGCACAGGCAAAATGGCTTCCTCTTCACAGAGGTGAGGCTGTACAGAGGATGTGCTGTGAGGACTTGTCTGGCTCAGTGGAGCTTCAGTCCTGGGCTCTGCCCTGAGTGGCTGTGTCCCCTCTGTCACCCTCTCTGGGCATCACTTGACAATGTTATCAGGAAGACCATGAAGATGATGGTAGGTCAAGAGTCAGTCCCGAAGCCAGACAATGGTGGCCCACGCCTTTAATCCCAGCACTTGAGAGGCAGAGACAGATGGATCTCTTGAGTTTGAAGCCAGTCTGGTCTACAGAGAGAGTTCTAAGACAGCCACGGCTAACCCAGAGAAACATTGTCTTGAGGAGGGAAAAACCCAACCAGTCCTGAGATTTTCCCAGTGTCATGATTCTACCCCCATTGCAGATAGGCAGCTATGTGGCTTCTAGCAAGTAATGTCCCTCTCTGGGTCACTACCTGGGCCTTTCCTACATGCAGTTCTGTAGGTGATCCTTACTGGCTATGCTGGCTCAGAGCAAGCCCCCGGAGCTGGCTACAGCCCTGACGGCTGGTAAGGCTTAGCAATTTTACTAAGTTCCCAGCTGTTGCCTGCCCCTCTATTTATATGACAAGTTCTCACTAAAACTGTAGAAGAGATCATCCCACTCTACAGATAAGGATAATAGAGACCCATCTACTATCTACTGGAGAGAGAAGCTCTTCCCAGGTTGCACAGCCAGGAGAAAGCTCAGACAGGACTCTGGGCTTGCCTCCCAGACTGTGCCCCTTTCCCTGTTTGCAGTGCTCTGATCTGGGCCAAAGGTCACATGGGTGGGGTCCTGATGCTTGCTCCAATTCTCCTGGCACCTGTGAAAGAGATTCTCAGAGGCAGGAGTTAAAATAGAGGGAGGCAGCTTAGTGGGGCTTAGCAGGGTAGGGTTGGGCACAGGGCCTGCCTGGAGCCCAGCATGGGTGCCTGGGTTCTGTCTTCTGGCTAGTAGGGCTCCATGGGACCCGTGGGAGGTGTCCATGTGGGCTGTGTCATGTCAGATTTTCTCAGTGGGCAGGTACCACCCCACCCAACTCCCACGTGTGTGGCTCAGGCAGGGGACTGTTTAAAAGGAAGGCCAATGCAGGCATAGTGGCCCACACCTGTAATCCTATTACTCAGATGTCTGAGGCAGGGTGAGCAGAAGTTCTAGGCACTCCTGTAAAGCCAAGTGGAATCCTTTACCCAGAATCAGCACCTGAGCCTAGACCTGCCCAAGTCTCAGCACCAGGTGCCGCTTCTTCCAGCTACATCCATCATTAGAGGCCTGGAGGCTTTCTGTTCTGTAGAGATAGGGTCTTGCTGCATAGCCCAGTCTGGCCTTGAACTTGATATGTAGCCAAGGGTGAAGTAAAATGTGGTCTTCCTGCTTCAGCCTGCTCCTCAGGTTGGCCTCCCCAACCCTGGGGATTACAGGATGTGGGGCATGCCTGGCCCGGTGGCTCTTGTTTAGTTTTTGGTTTGGTTTGATTGTTTGAGACAGGGTCTCCCGTAGCCCAGGCTGGCTTTGAATTTACGATCTATTTGATGAACCCTTGACCCTCCTGAGTTTTGGGATCACTGCTTTGTGCCTCAACTCTCCATCAGGCCCCATAAGACCCTGCTAGCCCTGGGGCCACAGCAGCCGTTTCAGTCAAAACAGTATGGCCAACTTCCCTTTCCTGACCAGCTCCTTCCTTCTGACTGAGCTGCTAGACCCCTGACCTGGTAGGAGTTCTTCCTCAGAAGCCCCAGACTGTCCCCACCTCGGCCTGAGTCACCCTAAGAATCCCACAGTTGTCACATGAGTGTCTTCTCTAGCCAGACACTGTTCTCAGCCCTGGGGAAACCATAGAGGATTTAACAAGGTCTCTACCATTGAAGAGGGGACATCTTTAGCACAGGGCAGACACTGAGGTAGTGCTGCACGCATGCGCTAAAGACTCTAAGATGTGTGTTAGCACGCAGGGTGCAAGTGTGCGTGGAGGCCAGAGGTTGGTGCTTGCAGTCCATGATTGCTTGTGACCTTTAATGAATCCGGAGCCCCTGGTTCAGCTAGCCTAGCAAGCTAGCTTGTTCTGGGGAATCCCATGTCCAAACCCCGTCCATGCTGGAATTACAAGTGGGGCCCACACTTTCCCTGTATTTGCATGAGTTTTGGGGATCCAAACGCTGAGCCTCCCACTTGCCCTTTTAAATTTTGAATATTTATTTTTATTTCATTTGTATGAGTATTTTGTCTATATGCATGTCTGTGCACTGTGCGTTCTATCCCAGTGCAGAAAGAAAGGAAAAGGACTGGAGAGATGGCTCAGGCTGTAACCCAGGCTGGCCTCAAACTTGCTACGTAGCCAACACTGGCCTTGAAGTCCTTCTTGATCCTCTACCTCCAGGGTGTGGGATACAGGTGTGCACCACGACACGGGTGATCTTCCCTCCATGAGTTTTTATCCACCTGCCTCCCCAGTGTCCTGTACATGGCAAACTTCAACTAAGCAGGAATCGGTCACTGAAGATTATGTGAGGCTCTGGGGACCAGTGGGGTGGCTTTAGGCTAGAGGATAGCTGCTGTTCCCTCTAGAGCAGTTGTTCTTAGCCTGGGTGGGTCTTGACCCCTTTGAGGGGTTGAATGACGCTTTCACAGGGGTCATATATCAGATACCCTGCATATCTGATATTTATACTACAATTCCTAACAGTAGCAAAATTACAGTTATGAAGTAGCACTGAAAACAATTGCCTGGTTGGAGTCGCTACACCATGAGGTGCTGTGAAAAGGTGGCAGCATTAGAACGGTTCAGATCCACTGCTCTAGGACCACACTGACTTCCTGATGGGCAGACCTAGGCAGTCTGGGAAACCTTTCCAAAACATGACCTTGCACAAATCCTGCTAGAAATAGGAAGCGGGGGTGCTGTATCTTGGCAGAGTGCTGGATGGGCTTTGGGTTTGATGGGGTGCTCACGGACCTGCACACATACTTTGGGTTTGATGGGGTGCTCACGGACCTGTACCCATACATTCTGGGCATATTTCTGTAGATGGCCTGTAATCCCAGCACTCAAGAAACAGGGACAGGAGGATAGTGAGTTTAAGCCCAGCCTGGATTACATGGTAAGACCATGTCTTCAAAACAAAGAATGGGCAGGTGAGATGGCTCTGCGGGTAAAGGGGCTTGCGGCCAAGCCTAAGGCTCTGAGATGGATCCCCTAGAATCCACAGGTGGAAGGAAAGAACTGACTCCTTGCATATTACCCTCTGAGCTCCAAACAACTGTCACAACTCTGGTGTACCTGACTGAGGTACACATACATGTAATAAGTTGAAACAAATCCCAAATTTGCATGCCCTGGCTCCATGTGGGAAAGGTGAGTGGAAGGATGGCCCACTCCCCCAGTTCATATTTGTTGAGCACCTAGTGTATACAGGCACGGACCTTGGTGTGGCACGGCTGTGGTGAATCTGGCACTTCGGTGGAGAAGGGGGCGGGGAAGGACAAACCATCCATTGGGATGGGATGTAGTCAGAGAGGATATCTCTGAAAAGGTGGCACTGGGCAAAGACCTAGATAATGAGGAGTCACTGTGGGAAGCAGGGCCAGCCAGTACAGGGAGAGCAAGCGCAAAGGCTGGACTGTTGGGGCCAGAGGAGGTTGCAATTCTGAGATAGACGTTTTGAATTCGAGGTACGGAAATTGGATTTTACTCAAAGTAAAACATGAACAAACCAATCAAGGTGACCCTGAACTTCTTTCTTTCCCAGGTCTCCAGCCCAGAGGATACCTTCTGCGAAAATGTCCGTGGATCCCTTATCTAGCAAGGCCCTGAAGGTGAGGCTTCTAGCTCCTTGTGGTCTCTCTGCTGCTGCTCCTGGTGGAGCAGCGACATCCCAATACCCCTTTCCTTCCTAGAAGCCCCAAAGGGGACTCAGAAGAGACGGGGCTACAGGGGCAGGTTACTTCCTGCTAAGTGCGCTTCCCCCATTGCAAGGTGCTTTCCAGGCTAGGTTTCTCAGCTGGGTCCAGGACTTGACGCGTGGTTAGTTTGAGCTCTGGGTGACCTCCTGTATGCTAATGCTGGTCCTGCTCACCTTCAAGGTCTTGGCTCAAGTCCAGTAACCGCTGTAACGGAGAGTGGGGAGTGGGGCGCAATGGGAAGTGGGGCGGCATCCCCAAGCACGGGCCCGTGCCTCTGTTTCCCCACGGCCCGTCAGGTAAAGCGCGAGCTGAGCGAGAACACGCCGCACCTGTCGGATGAGGCGCTGATGGGGCTGTCGGTGCGCGAGCTGAACCGCAACCTGCGCGGGCTGTCGGCCGAGGAGGTGACGCGGCTGAAGCAGCGGCGCCGCACACTCAAGAACCGCGGCTACGCGGCCAGCTGCCGCGTGAAGCGCGTGTGCCAGAAGGAGGAGCTGCAGAAGCAGAAGTCCGAGCTGGAGCGCGAGGTGGACAAGCTGGCGCGCGAGAACGCCGCCATGCGCCTGGAGCTCGACGCGCTGCGCGGCAAGTGTGAGGCGCTGCAGGGCTTCGCGCGCTCGGTGGCCGCCGCCCGCGGGCCCGCGGCACTGGTGGCACCCGCCAGCGTCATCACCATCGTCAAGTCGGCGCCAGGCCCCTCCCCTGCTCCTGACCCCGCCCCCTGCTCCTAGTACCCGCCCCCACCCCGCCCCCACCAACTCCCCTCGGACCCACTCCCGTCCTAAAGAGTCTGAGTGCCTTCTGCTCCCTGTCCCTTTTCCCTGCCACGGCTACCCGTTGTAGTGACTTCACATTCCTTTCCTGGGCTCTAACTCTTGCAGGTCCCCAGACTGGGACCTGATGGCCCTGGGGAGGGGCAACTTTGCTAAGTTGGGGGGGGGGGGGAGGCGTTGGGGTTCTAGGTTTCCCTGGGCTGGAAGTCCATCTCAGATTGAAAGAGAGGTGGAAATGGCCTGGAGAAGAGAGAGCTAGTGGGAGAGGCTTTGGATTGTGCCAGTATGCCCTTCCGACCCTGCCAGGACTCAGGACTAGGTGTGGCCTTGTGAGGCTGCCCTGCCGGGAAGCAGGACTCAAGAGATCTCCCAACTGTGCTTGGGACTTGGGAAGGTCAGGCTTTCCCAAGCTAAGAGTCTTTGGAACGGATCAATGAAGCTCAGTGCATACATGGGGAAGCAAACCGACCTAAGGCCACTGAGTACTGAATAGTTGAGCTGCAAACCCAAGTGGGGCCTTCTTACAGCTGCCTTAGTGAACATTCCAAGCGTGACTTCCACAGGGGGAACAGTACACGGGGGGGGGGGGGGGGCGGGGGGAGGACTGAACAACGTAGTAGGAGAGCCTCCCTGGCCTGGGAGACGGCTGTCTGTGTGGTGGGGAAAGAAGGTGAAGGAGAGAGGAGGTGACACAGAGGGATGAGGCGAGGAGCTGGCCAGCCAAAGAAGGGCCGATGGAGATGACCACTGTGGTAGACAGACATACTACAGTCCTGATGCGGGGAATGGGGTGGGGGTGGGGTGACTTGGAATTAAGGCTTCCACCTTGGTCTGGAGTATCTGTGGTGGTCTGGGGGCTGACCACTGTTCCCCTGGGAAGTCCAGCCCTAGCACCTTCCCAACGCTGTATACAGCTGACTCTTCTACTCTTATTTATTGCACGAATCTAAGTTATTCTCACCAGCCAGAGTCCAGCTCCTCTTCCCTGGGAAATACGTGGGCCCTGAGCTGGACTTATATTTTGTATCTACAAATAAATCACATTTAATCTTATATTTAGGGAAAGCTGGGTGGCAACAATAGTTTTAAAAAAAAATTGCCCAGCTCCCCAGAGTTTATTTATTTTCTGACTTCAAGTGAGCCAGTTATCTGCCTTGAGTATTTTGTAGACTTTCTGAATAAAGTCAAGTTCTCTTTTTCCACAAGAAAAGTGCTTATCTTGGACTATTTTGTGTGTGCTCTAAATGAGTGGCTTCAGATGGGTGGGCAGGGACTTCTGGGTCAGGGAGGTTATAGCCCATTGTTAGCTTTTGCAAGCAGGTGTGGATGGAGACAGGCCAGAAAAGTGGTGCTCACACTGTACGGTGCCAGGCAGAGAGAGGTGGTAAGTTTTAAAAACTATCTTCCTGCTGCTTTCACATAGGTCTGGTTTTTTACAACCCCGTGAGAACTGCGTCCCAGTGTACTTGAGGATCCAGAGAGAGAAGTGAATTCTAGGCGACAGGCTTCAGTGTCAGTCAGGAGAGGGGTGTGTGCATACTCACTGACTGCCATCCTGGGTGAAGAGTGGAATCCTCTGGTCTTCAGCCAGGGGAGCAGGGTTTAAACCCAAGTGGACTTTTTCTGAGTGGTACTTCCTGGTTTCTTGTAGCTTACTTTGAAATGTTGTAGTGACCACCGACCTTAATTTGTTGCTACTTCAGTACTGTAACTTTGTAACTGTTATGAACCCCCATGAGAGGGGTCGTGACCCAGAGGTTGAGAACCACTGCTTTAAAATAAAGGCGCTAAAGAGGAATAGTCTAGAAAAGCCAGAAGGGCTGCAAACCCTAAAAGCACAACAAATGCTAGTCCAGAGGCCTAGAATCTTCTCTGTGGCTAGTCAGGAGGGAGAGAGAGGCCAAGGAAAGGGGCAGAGGGGAAGAGCCAGATCATGTGGCTTGGCTGGACCCATAGAACTTTCTCCCCCTCAGATTGGGGTTGTGCCAAGACTCCTTCCTGAGAGGCTATGCTCTGGCCTGGCAGCAGGAAGGGGTAGCGGGTAGTGGGTAGGCGTGTGCGCAGATGACGTAGGCTGTTTACCTTCAGGTTATAGGCTTCTTAGGAAGTTCCCCCACCCACAGGCATTCCAGCCATGCCTGTCACCCATAGGCCAGGCTCTTTGAAAGGCAAGGAAGGTACCCATGACCAGGTACTCCTGCCCTAGGCTCCTGGTTCCTAAGGATGGAGGATGGGCTCAGAGAAGCCAAGGTGGGTGGGCAAATCTTTGATCTTCTGGGAGATACCTACAAAAATGGTCACCACCTGTCCCTGGAAAAAAACAAGGGCTGAGGCCCAACCTTCTCGGGGATGGGGAGAGGAAAGTCCTTGTGTTAGGCTGTCTGTGAAGAAAGGAGAAACTGTCTAATAGGAATGTGGAACCTGATTTTAGTCCCAGACAATATAACCATCCCCCATGACCTACATCCACTTCACACACAGGAAGAGGATGGACGCCTCTGCCCACGGCCACTACACTTCTCCCGGACAAGAAGGGGAAGGGAAAAATAAAACCTCACTGGCAGGCAGAAGAGATTTCAATACAATCTATATTATCTCATATATATTTCTTCCTGACTTTATTTGCTTGCTTCTGTCACGCATTTAAAATATCACAGAGACCAAAATAGAGCGGCTTTCTGGTGGAACGCACGGCAGTCACACGACAAAATACAAAACTAGGGGGCTCTGTCTTCTCATACATCATACAATTTTCAAGTATTTTTTTTTTATGTACAAAGAGCTACTCTATCTGAAAAAAAATTAAAAAATAAATGAGACACAAGATAATTTATGCATCCTAGGAAGAAAGAATGGGAAGAAAGAATGGGGCAGTTGGGTACAGATTCCTGTCCCCTGTTCCCAAGGACCACTAGCTTCCTGCCACTGTGCTCCCCCACAGCCTCACCCATCATGTCAGCAGGCACGTGCCAGGGTGGGTGGGGACCAGTGGGGACAGGAACCAGCAACATACTTTGGCCTGGAAGATAAGAAGTCTCAAGAAACACACTGGTGGAAGCAATCCCAGGAGGGAACCAAGGCCATGCCCCAAGAAGGTCCCACCTGTCTGCTGCCATCCTGGGCAGCTTGGAACCAGCTGGCCAGGCCGTCTGGTGTGGCCAAGAGCTAGCCTCTGGGCCATGAGGAAGGAGGAGGCTAAGAAGGTTGCTAGGATGCAACAGCCCCATGAGGTCCCTCCCCATGGACCCCAGGGAAGGAACCTGTTTGTTCCAGAGATGGCCAAGGGGAGAGCATCCAGTGAAGGCTATAAGGTATTGCTCATCACCACTCTGCCCACTAGATCAAACCCAAGTGCTGCTTGAATTCTGCTCACCAGGCCCCCTGCCACCCTACCTCTGAGGTCCCAGCCCTGGGAGGCAGCTCTGGGATGTGCCCGTAGAGGGAGCCAGGGAGAGTGGGTGGTCCCAGACAAGGGTGCCCGACCCAGCACTGCAGAACCCTGAGTGCCAGCAGCTCAGCAAGGAGTGCCTGGAGCAGACAGGAACTGGGGAGAGGCTTTCATATGTGACTAAGGCACAGAAGAGATGGGCCAGGGGCCAGATGAAGCAGAACACCAGGCCCTGTATGGTCAGGGGACCCAGGAGGGTCTGAGACCACCTCTACCTTGGCCCCACTGCATAACCATCCCTCTAGCCTCCCTCTGGAAATGATCTGCATTGTGGAGACTCAGACTTTTCCTGTGACCCAGGAGGGATAAACCCCAGGGAGACCAGGACCTAGCAGGAGTCTTGACTGCTCCACTGAGGAGGTGGTGGGGAACCCAAGCCCTGGCACAGTCAGGAAGTATGGGGGGTGGGGTGGGGGCTCTGCCCCAAACTATCAAGAACTGGACCCAAGTGAGAGGGCAGTGTGGGCTGCTGGCTGTCCTCAGCAGGCAGAGTGGCCATGGTGAGGACACCCAAGGATCCAGAGCCCCACATGTCACCAAAGGGCCCACAGGCACAAGGCATCCTTCCTAGGCAGGCCTGAGGCTTCTGGGGTCTGGCTCTGATCCTTGCAGCCAGACAGGCCTAGGTTGGGAGAGGGGGAGGGTCCACAGAGCATTCACATCTCTACCTGCCCAGAATGTGACAAGACTCACACCGGACAAGCGTGAACAGGGAGAAGCGGGCAGGTGGGGAAAGACCAGGTTGGGTCTGGGTATTGCACGGTGTAGGGTGGGCTGGGCCTGACAGCTCGGCAGATATCCTGTTGGGGAGGGGGCTTAGGATGCAGCTTCTGGCCAACACACGTACAGGATGGGTCGCAGAGATGTGACAGCTACAGCGCTGTCCTCTGCCCCGCCCCAGATAGTGCGGGTCGGCCAGGTAGAGATATTCCTGAGGCCTGTTCCTCGGGAAGTGATGTGCGAGTTTCTGGTCCAATAAATAAAATGGCAGCAGCCACGCTGTGCTGGCCACTCCCCAGTCTGGTTGGGGGCTGGAGGAGGCGCCTCTCCTTCCCCACCAGGGCTCACACTTAGAACTCGTCATCAGAGCTGAGTAACAGAGTCTTCTCATTGTCACGTGCACCACTAAGGCTGTGGGACCGGGAAAGGCTGTGTGTGCCACCACGCCAGGTGGGCCCGGGCTCCAGAGTGGACTGCTGCGTGTACTGCTGGTAGGCAGGGGAGAAGTTGTGGATGGCATCCTGCACGATGTCATGCGGGTTCATGGTCTCCTTGAGGCTGCTGGAGATACTCTTCATGGGGGCACAGCGGCCTGCAGGGAGGGCAGGTGGGCCACGGGGGCCGGAGCAGAAGGAAGACTTGGTCAGTCCCTGCGCCCGTTCCCGGGACAGACCCCACCCCAGTGGTCACTTGCTTCCTACTGGGACATGACAGGGTAGAGGCGGCTGCTGCTGACTAGGAGAGACCTGGGGATCTGTGAAGGAAGCTAGGACAAAGGGGCAACACACAACACTCACAGGGGAGAGGACAGGTCAGGATGGAAGCTGCAGGCAGCCACTTGGCTCACCAAGCTCCAGTGCCAAGCCATGGCCCCCACCTGGGACGGCTGCTGGATCAGGTACCAGAGGCCCCACAGTAGCAGGCTGGCCTGTTGGCTATCCCTCTGAGAGGGCCGGAACTCGCTACCTTGACATGCTTCTAACTCATCCATCTGAATATGTGCCCCACAGTATCTGGGTAGGGGTGAGGCACAGTCTAGGCCACCAAGCCAAGCTGGAGCAATGAACTCAACCTTGGTCCCAGGCCATGAATGGGACTCATAGTCTCTCCGCTCTCTGTTCTGTCTTGGAAACACTGCTAAATGCCCCTACCATTACTTTAGTGGGGGCGCTGTGCTCCAGAACCTAGCAGGGTGTATTTCAGAACTAGAGAATGCAACGAGGGCAGCCAAGCTCTACAAAGGCAGTCCTCTTAGTCAGGGCTCTCGCCCAGGAGTGCCATCTTGGAGGACTTGGGTACACAGAGGGGCTACAAAAAAGGCATGCCAGTGACAGGAGCAGACTGACGTGCAGGACAGACGTGCAGACAGAGCAGAGAGCAGACCTACCGTATGGGCCGTATGTCAGCACTGCCCGAGGCCAAACCCAGGGCAAATGCACAGTAAAGGGGCAGGGAGAGAAGCCGGAGGGATAGAGAAGACAAGAGACAGCTGAGTGAAAACTGCCTGCTCACCCAGGCCCAGTGACACCCCCACCCATCCCGAGACACCCCGGCTGCCCCTAAAGGGCAGTGCTCATGCTATCATGGGTCACCCTGATGGCAGTGGAAGTTGCACCCCACATCTGAGGGCCCCTCTTCCCGTGCACTTCTCCTAGATCTGCTGGAGCTATGCCTACAGGGAGCCCCGTGTCTTGCAAAGCTCACTGTAATGTATAGCTTTGGAAATCAAGGCTCAGGGACGATCACAGAGCATGTTCACCCCAGTCTAATGTGAGGTGCCGCGGTTAAGAGAATGGACTACAGCCCCCAGCAGCAGCAGCAGCAGCTTGTCCTGGGTGGGCTGTTTCTTCTAGGCTGGGCACATCTATAGGGGGGTCTGGCCTGACGGAAGTACATGGAAAGACCCCCAAGTCACCAGTAAAGCGCTCCTGCAGAGCCTCCGAGACACAACACCCTCTGTGCAAGATGACCTGGCTTGCTTCTAGCAGCTTGGCTAACCAGGCTTAAGGGACATGGATAAATGTTATCAGATTTTTCCCACTGGGGCCTAGCAGGAAGCAGGGGTGGTAGGGGTGGGGTGGAACCACCAGCAAGTGGCTCAGCAGGGTAGGGATGCCCTCAGACACCAGGGTGGCAGCTACAGCACCAAGCACCAGTGTGTCAGGAGCACAGCCCAGCAGAGGCAGTTGAAGGTCTCTTCCCAACCAAGAACAGTAGAGGGACTGGGGAGGGAGCCCTGTGCCTGTGGATCCGTAAGACTCCTTATGCTAACCACAGGGACCCATGGTAGGCACTGAGGCTCGGGGGGGGGGGGGGGGGGGGAGGCTTTCTGGTCTCTAGCCATGAGGTAAAGCTGACAGCACCTGGAGGGCAGATGATTTAGTCAGGAGGCCTTCTTTTCCTGCCCCTGCAGTCTCTCACTGGATGGCAGCCTCAGACATTCCCCTCAGGAACAAGACTTCTGCCCCCCTGGCCCACTGCTTCTCCAGACACCTGCACTATCCAAGAGGTGCCCAGGGTGGACCCTACCCACCATGATCTTTCTAGGGCTCTCCTATACCCCAGGGGCTATGGAATACAGCCTTAGCAACAAGGATTAGAGGTATGAAGACCAGTGGTGGAAACTGCCTTCTGACCCTGCTTCTCATGGGGAAGCAGCGTTTCTGTGGTTTGTTCCTTGAAGACCCTCAGCAGGCAGAAGACAGGTCAGAGCAGATGCCACACAGTGGAGTCCTCTAGTCTCTATCCTGACTTTTTCTCAACCTCCTGCCTCAGCTTCCTGACTGCTGGGATTCTAAGTATATACCCTTCTATACTGGCTGTGGTCTCCACACTAGGACCTACATGGGTGAACTGAGCTTCTAGACGCTCTCTGGGGGTCCCTCTGGACTCTGACAGCCCCTGTGCTCTGACCTCTTTAGCTCCTTTTCCAGTACCATCAACCCTTACAAGATGCTGGGGGGGGGGTCTCATGAGACTGGGGTCCCGCCCTGGGTAGGAACCTGGCTCATACCTTGAGCATCCAGTCTCTTGTCAGCGTAGACCTTGTAGGTGAAGGCATGCCGCAGGGCCAAGGCCGCAAAGAACATCTCAACACAGATGATGAAGTCCTGGTAGCCGGCAGCCACAGTGCCCTCACCCACCGACACACGGGCTGAGTTGATTTTGGGGATGGCCCCGCACTTCTCTAAGATGGCCAGTAGCATGCCTGGATAGGGAGAGGCACTGTCTGGTCACACGCTGGATCCCTTCCCATGCCCTTCAGTCAGGCAGTGCAACCCAAACAGCCACACCAGAGAACATAAGGGCTCGTTGCTCCTGGAGGCAGGGATGAGGACTCCCAGCACAGGCGCTTCCTGCAAGCTTTACCCTTCCCAAGTGCCCAGTGGCCAAGGCATCTCTGAGTTCTAGGCCAGGATCTTAAGGACAGCACTTTGGCCTGGGATCCCTAGTTCTGGAATCATGAACAGAGTGGGAGGTGGGACTGAGGTGGAAGTGGGCACTGGGGCTGTGACCGACCACCAGGCTGACAGGAGGCTGACCTTGCCAGAAGGAGAGGAAGATGACGGACTTGACCATGAAGAACTTGAGGACGGGGCTGTAGGGGCTGAGCAGCTCCCGTGTGGCGAAGTAGAAGAGGAAGAGAGCGTAAAGAGCCAGGCTGACGGAGATGTTGTAGATGATGGTCACGTAGAGGTACCCACTGGTGACACTGTGGGACAGGCATGCTGTGGCTGGGACCAGCCCTGCGAGGACAGGCTGCTCCCTCCTCCACCCTGCCCACAACCTGCTCCCCATGGGTCACGGCTGTGCCCTCCAGCAAGTTACAATGACCCCCTGGAGGGAGGGACAGGGGATGGGGACAAAGTGGGAATAGGGTACAGGGGTGTGCCAGCGAGCAGGCCAGCCTGCCATTACCGCTTCACTCACTCACATGGAGGCCCTGCTCTGAGCCCACTCCTGATGGAGGACACTAGAGAGAAGCTGGGGCTATGCTGGAGGTAACAAGTGTCACAGTGGGCATCCTGACGTTTGCTTGCCTCCTGATCTTGGCAGACTCATCTGCCTAGGCGGGCTATGGTACAGGTTGCAGGTGAGGACTCAGAGCACAGGGCCAGGTGTAAAGTGCCTTCACTAACCCACAAATGAAAAGGTGTGGCTGGTTTACACAGTGGGACCTTTACATCTGGGCCTGAGGACTGCTTCCCAGGGCTCCTTCCAGAACCTGCCTTCGAGCAGCCACCACCTTCTGAGATGCACCATGGTCACCATTGTACATCCTGAACATGAGCATGACTGGCTAAGAGCTGGCATCTGGACCAAGGGCAAGATGGCCACTGCCATGCTCAGGCTCAGATTCAGGGAGGTCTGAACCCTATGCAATTTAGGGAGACCACAGTGAGCTCTGTCAAGGTAGGGCACCCATCCATATGCCAATATTCTACCCACAGATCCCAGGGGAGGACCCCTGCTTACTCAAAGTCCCCGTCCCGGTACTTGCCAAAGGCCTGGAGTATAACCGTGCTGACGGCCATGAGTGGCTTCACCACACAGAATTGTAGGGTGGCCTGTTGGGGAGACAGATGAGGCAGGATAAGTAGAGCTGTTCTGTTTCAGCACCTCTTCTGGCAGCTGGGCCTATGCTGGCTGTTAAGAAGGAGGAAGGAACTGCCTACAAGGGGAGCCAGAATGTGTAAGGAGACAAGAGGATGCTGGGGACGCAAGGACTAAAACCATAGGACCCAGTGGAACAGGAACAGAAGACATCTCAGAGAGAGCTCAGAGGATGAGAGGCCTTCAGGAAGATGGCAAGGACAGGATCCAGCCAGAGAGAGCAGCTCAAAGCCAGTGAGAAGCTTCAGGTAATGGCACTTGTTTGCCAAGCCTGCTGACCTAAGTTTGATCCTCAGGACACAGTGGAAGGAGAGAAACTCCTGCAAGTCACACAGGCACACATGCATGCATGTGTACACACACACACACACACACACACACACACACAGTATATAAGTAAGTATATAAGTATGTAAGTAAGTAAACGAACAGACAAGAGGCTTGCTCAGGGCAGAGTGTGAATAAAGACAAAGGTAGTCAGGGTGCAGCAGCAGGGAAGGAAGACCTGGCCACACAGGGAGCACAAGGGCCTCCATCTTTTCATCCTCCCATCTGCTTCCTTGCCCATGCTCTGGCCTGGGCCAGGACTTCTGTGGAGTTGAGGTCTGAGTAGGCTGGAGAGAGTCTTCAAGAAGAACAAGTGGGGCCAGGACAACCCTTTAATATATATGAGCCCCAAAAGGTACATGGAAATTCAGGCCTGGTTGACTGCTCCCTGCAGTAGTAGTAGTAAGTAAGTAGTAGTAGTAAGTGGTAGCCGTCGGGGAAATGTTAAATAACTCATGCCCACAGCATAGAGCTGCAGGTGAGGACAGAAGAGCCAGATGCAGCATCCTCCTGAGACCACCTATTCTATGCATAGTCAGGCTTTTTCAAAGCTGTTAGATTCAGGAGGGTGTGCTGAGGTGGCTCTGCAGTTTCTGTGATCCAGTGGGGTGTCCGTATCACCCACAGACTCACACTGACCTAAAGCCATCAGCCTCAGTCAGAGGTCGAGTGGAGGGGAGGCAGTGGGCACATGGAGCTCCAGCACATGGCGTGGCCAGTATGGCTCAGGCTAGGACCAGTGGCTGGAGCAGAAGGGCAGCCTGGGAACCCATCTCTGCTCCACTGAGAGCCTGGCCTGCGGGAGAGCCACAGCAGAGGAGCATGCTGTAGGCAGGGCTGTACACTGCTATCAGAAAGCCCACAGAAGCCCTGGGCTGCACACCTTCACCAGAGGCAGTGCGAGGAAGGGAGAAAAGCAGAGGTTCACACCAAGGTGCCTGGTGAGCTGGTAGGGCTGCTCCCTTGTGAGGAACTTTTATCACCTCAGTCACACACAAGGAAACTGAGGCACAAAGCTGAACTGGCAGATGCAGCAATGGAGCCCAAGCCAGCAGGCTCCAGAGCCTTTGTCCAGCTACACCGTGGTCTGTGGTCCAGAGACCAGGTGAGAAGTTAAAGTCATGTGTCAGTCCCAGAGTGGGCAGTCCTTGCTAGAGTTCTGTTGGGCTGGGGTGGTGGCGGTGGTAGTGGGGTGTCACTGACCCGAGAATCCCTACTCCCCTCTCTTCCTCTGTCACTCCCCCACTTTATGTCTCCCCATAGGGACAGAACCCAGGAAAGCGCGGACACACACACACACACACACACACACACACACACACACACACACACAAAAGAGGTAAGTACTTTTCCACCACATTGTAACCCCAGCCCAGGAATTTCCCCTTTTAACAAATGCTCCAAAAGACTCAGACACTGGGCTCTGGGCCCGAGGACATCCTGGCCCACCCAGTGGTGCTGGAATGAAGACAAGACTGTAAGTAAGCACAGGGGTGCCTGCTGGGAGCCTTCCCATGTTCTTTTCACTCGCTGCCTTCACTGCCATGTTGAGGTTCAACAGTTAAGCCCCAGAACCCCGGGAGGGGAATGGTCTGCACCTGGTGAAGGTGAGGCCAACTGTGCTCTCGGTTCTGCTCTGGAGGGCAAAACTTTGAGGACAATGTAATGATCAAAAGCAGCCATGAGTCACAGCTGGGTCTGGATTGGGTAGCAGAGCCACATAAACAAAGGCTCTGCAAGCCCCACCCTGGACCAGAACAGTGTTAACCCCTTCTGGACCACTCTGTGGGAGAGAATCTGAGGCCTCCTCTGGGGTAGCAGAACTGAAGCTGGGGCATATCCACTGACACCGCTGTGCAGGCAGCCATGCTGTGGGCCTTGAGCCCTCTACAGAGGCCAAAACCAGGGACAGGCTGCAGTGCCCCTGGCGGGGGATAGGGGGTGGGAATCATTTCTCTCTGACCACTTGGCCATATTGGAGGGACTGACAGAGGCCCAGCAGAGGCCAAGGGCAGGCATATGAAGTCTGGGTGTGGCACCCGCAGAGACTATCTCCCTGAAGGAGCCAGAGTTGTGCCACATCCTCTGCCTCATCTGCTCCCTTCAGTCACCTCTTGAAGTACGTACTGCCACCTCCATTTTATAGAACAAACACGCTCAGAGAGGTGAAGCAAATGAGGAGGTCACTCAGGCAGAAAAGCTGGAAGTCCAACACTAGCCAGGAAGTGGTGACGAAGGAGAACAGCCGCCACGGCGCTGTGAGCGGGATGTGGGAGAGGGCAGGGGCTGCACAGTCTGAGCTGCTGTGTGTCTTTAATGCCGAAACCCCCTTGGCCCAGAAACAGGGATGGGTTTTCAAACTGACGGTCCAGAAGCCGTGTGCTTCCTGGTTCTTGGACACACAGCAAGACTCTGGACCAGCCTCTCTGTCCCCAGGCTGCCCCTGATACTACCAGGATGTTCACTGCCAGTCTCAGCAGATGACACTAACACAGTGTCTCCAGAACAGCTTGGGGACAGCTGGGGGTCCTGGAGACCTCCACGGGTATGGCACAGGTCAGCATGTAACAGAAACCACCCTCCAGGACAAAGGTCTGAACCAGGCCCACCCGCTCCCCAGGCTGGGTTGTCTCTGAACGCATACCTGTTTACAGAACCGCAGGAAGCCGATGGAATAGGTCTTTCCCCAGAGGCAGCACGTGCCATACATGCAGCTGGACCTGGGAATGACAAGTACGGGCTGGGGCCAGGGGGTGGGGGTGGTGGTCTGTGTGTCCATTGGGGGGGGCAGTAGGTATGATCTATGTGTCCATTCAGGGGGGTGGCATGGTCCGTGTGTCCATTTGGGAGGGTAGGGGTGGTCTGTGTGTCCATTCAGGGGGGTGGGCATGTTCCGTGTGTCCATCGGGGGGGCAAGGTCTGTGTGTCCCCCTTCTAGGCTGGGAGGTGTCCACATGGGGCTCAGGAATCTGTCATACTCACTCAATGGCCTTCCCTCTGATCTCAGACATGATGGCACTCTCTCCCCCAAGGTACTCATAGCACAGGCTCAGGAAGTTGTAGATGACAAAGGCTGTGGAAAGTCCAGAGCATAGTATCCAGGTCAGCAGAGCGTTCGCTCAGAACAGAGCAGCAAACCAAGGGCTGAGCGCAGCAACACTCAGCCCTGCAGTCTTCTGATGACGTCTGACCCTTCAGGATACAGAGCATAGAAATGGGACAAAGAGCTACCCATGTACCCCTGGGCCAGACTGCCCAGCTGTGGACCACGCTCTACTACTAAGGAGCTGTGTGGCTGCAGGCACGATTCTCAAGCTCCCTGTGGCTGTTTCCTCATCTGTGAACTGGCAGCAAGTACTTCCTTAGCCTGCTTCGGGGAGAAGAGCAGCCACTATACGAGGCCCTGCTCCCAGGTGCTCAGTAAGTGGTGTGACGCTTATTCCAGAACACCCTGCAGGGAGGAACTGAGTCCTACATCAATACCAAGCCAAAGCCCTGGGACCTGTGCCAACACTGAAGGAATGCAAGTCAAGGGGATGGATATGGCCTCTGGCTTTCCAGCATCACCTATGGCAAAGGCCAGGCCAGGTAGGCTTGCTTACTCTCAGACTGGATCTCACAGGACTCTCCCTCTGGAAGGACAGGAAAGGAACCTTTCTTGAAATGAGTCCCCCAGAGAAGCCACAGGGCCCAACACCACCTCCCTCTAGCCAGCAGTGCCTGCTTTCCTTCGGAGGACCTGCCACCCGAACTTATACCCTTTCTTTCCGGGGAGCGTGTGCCGGGCTGCTGGTTAGCCACAGCCACACCCAGCTCTGAGGGAACTGCTCTCAGCTCAGGACTGTCTATCTTAACACAAGTACACAGAGCAGCCTGTGTGCTGGTTCACTGCAAACAACCACTAGTGAGTGACTAATAAGTTCATCAATTCTCAGAGAAAGGAGATGAGAAACAACCTCCTCAGACATGACTCGGCTGATCAAATCAGGTCCCCTGACCATCTGGAAAAATCCATCCCCTTAGTAGTAAATACTTAAATCCCCCCCCCCCCCCCGAGGTTTCTACCCTGCCTTAGAGATTTAAGTTCTTAGATGAAAGACACACACTGCCTTTAAACTTACAATAGCCTTAATCAGTACAATAGCTGGGTAGAAGAGACATAGGTGGGGTTTAGGTTTTGCGGGCTTGGGGTCAGAGGAGGAGCATGAGGGAAGAAGAGGGGGGCAGGAGGAAGACGTTAGGTGAGCCATAAGAACATGGTCCTGAGGGCTGGCCGACTGCAGTTAAGATCAGCCCAGATGAAACATAGTAAGTGCTAACTCGGACTATCCATAGGAAAGTAGATTCTAGCAGCATGGAGGCCAAGCAGCTGTCCAGTTGCTGCACTGCTTAAGGCTTATTAAAAATATGAAGGCTGTGTATATGTGTTTTATCCAGGAACTCAATAACTAAAGGCAGGGCAGAAACCCTGGGCCAGGATTAAAGTAATTTCTACAACACCTTTCCTAGGAAAATACAGGCTCACCCAGAACAGACCCAACAATGGCATTTACACAAGAGGCATCTACACAGGTCAGAAACAGAACAGAGAGGCTGACACATGACCAGGAGTGAGTATAATCCAGGCAGCGGGCTGCCAATCTGCCACATTCTCAATGTGGCTCCAGACCTGGTCTCTAGGAAAGCAATACCTATCACAGCCTGCATGCAGGCCGTGTGCTAGGCCCAGGGATACATTAGCGAACATGGGACCCACAGTCCAGAGGGAAGTGATGGTTTTACTTACTCCTGCCCTGGACTACTGGATATCTAGAACTTTCTGCTCCTTTCTAGATACCACATATCAAGTTACAGACAGAGTATGCCATCAGGAAGGGAGGATGAGGGTCAGGATGACACACGGAGGCTTGTCCACACAGCAGATAGGTCTCATGGCAAATCTCATTAGGACTTCACTTCACAGAATGGACACACCTTTCTCCCTTCCTGCTTTTCAGGACAGGGGCTCATCATGTAGCTGAGGCTGGCCCCAAACTGGCAGAGATCCTTTGGCCTCTGTCTCTCAAATGTGTGGGATTACAGGCACGTGCCACCACACCTGATCTGGAAAGAGTATTTCTAGTGAGCATCGTCATCAGAGAGAGAGGCTTGAGCTTCCCGCTGGTCATTAGAACCAAGCATCAGATGCAGACCTCTCAGCAGAGACTGCGGTCCCACCAGCCCTCAGTGGCAGCTTCTCTAGCCAAGTAACTACCTAGACAGGAAGTTACAGCCCACTCAGTGTCTTAGCTGTAGTCCCTACAAACAAAGAGCCAAACTCAGCCTGCGAGCTCAGGACTTCAGTGAGAACCTGCTCACAAGTGTCCCTGCAGCTGCACCCAGGCCAGGAGTTATACACTATTCAATATACACCACCAACTACCACCCACCACACGGCAGGTACCCTGTACAGAACTGACGGTCCCAAGTGTATCTGGCTGCTCCAAGCTCTCTCCTCTGTTTCACTTGAGCACCTTCCGCTGATCTCTGCCTCTCCCGCACAGAAGCTCTGAGTTGATTGGAGAGACCAAGCTATCTGGACATTCCAGATAACTGAGGATATGTTTGGAAAACAACTGCCGGCTGTGGACTAAAAGTACTTTCTGCTTGGTTCTCCAAGCCTCAGAACATCCTTTCCATTTTCCAGGGGCACGTGGGCAATCAATGTACAATGGGCCAACCCTGGTGGACAGGGGACCTGCCCTATGTAAGTGTGCCCAGTTCTAAGGTGCTCCTAAGCCCTCCTCTCTCGTGGCTCCTCTCCTTTGTACATCCTCCCAGCACCCCTCAGGCTGCTCCTGATTCCTCTTCCTTCAGCCCTCTCCCTCTGCTCAGATCCACTGAGCTTGCATTTCTTGTTGGTGAGCTGTGACCAGTGCTGCTGTCACCCAGCAGGGTGTCCTCCTGGCAGAAAACTGGCCTATGGCTCTCTTTTTAAATTATATTCATTTATCTATTTATATGGGTGTGGACACGTGTGGCGATCAGAAGAGCTTGCCTTTCACCACATGGATGCTACAGAGGCACTCCGGGCATCAGCCTTGGCGGCAAACATTTTTACTCACTGAGCTCCCTCCCTGCTCCCAACCTAGGCTCTCGTTCATTCACTGTACCCTCTCTGTCAAGAAAGATGGTTTGGGCCATATGTCAAGATTCAGTGTATCTGAAATACAAACTCTGGGTCCAGCTGTGATGTTGTACATCTGCCATGCTGTGCACAGGGATCACAGACCTGAGGCCAGCCTGCGCTACACAGTGAGACCTAGCTCAACAACAAGAATCTGAACTCTGAGATGAGGTGAAGGACACTGTGTTCATCCTAGGTGTGAATCTTTTTCCTCCCCTTCACCAAGCCCAGCATACATCAAATCCTGTCTGCAAAGACCCAGGCAGGTGCCTGGCGCTTCATCACCATCAGGTCCCACTGGGCAAGTTTTGCAGCGACCTGCAGCCCTGTCTGCACACTGTGTGATGCATACTCCACCTGGTGCCGGGGGAGGGAAGTACGTGCTAATGAGGAAGAACCTGGGGTAAACTGTGAAGGCCACACAAACATTTGTAACAAAATATACGGTGGGGAGCAGAGGAAGCTGCATCTCACTTCCAGTCACTGAGCCTCCCAGGCTCTTAGCTCACCCCAATCCCATCAGACACCAAACCCATGGCGATGAGTTCACACCCCAGACCCTAGTCTATCCCAGCTTGGTGTGAACTACAGTCCTCATCAGATGGGTGCTATATGGAGCCAGGGCATCCTAGAAAAGGTACTCAGTATCTCTGAAACTCAGCCCTTGCCAGGTTGCTAACTAAACAATAAAATTTAAATAAATTTTAAAAGGAAAAGAAAAACATCAAAGACACAAACAAGAAAAGGTCTCAGGCCCTGAGTCAGGGAGTTCAAACCATAAGGCCTCCCTAGCACAGTGACAACTACTCCATCTTCAGTGAGATTTTGGAACTTCAAAGTTGAAAGCAAGATCTTAAAAGCCTAGAAGAATATGCAAGCAGCTAGCAGGGTCAGAGTCCAGCAGACTTCCTAAAGCGGCGGCAGCAGCTGACACCAGTGAGAAGAAGCCTGCAGGATCCAGAGAACAATTCCCAACCTTGAGGTGTGCTCCCTTCCGAAAAATGTCAATCACAGAGCAACCCACTAAAGACACTTCAGATTTCCTACCAGTGTCCCATGGGCCAGCTTTCTCAGAAGGCTGGTGGAAGATGGACCCTGACCAACAGAGAGAACAAACCACAAATGAAGGAGAAACGGGGACAGGTGACCCATGCAGCACAGGAGAAGCCAACACAGGTCCAAGAATGATGGTGACTGGCAGCCTGGGTGACAGCAGATGAGGCCTTGAAAGCAGGCAGTGCAGGCTTCAGAGAGGCCTGGTCAAAGGAAAGCCAGTGCTAACAGATTCACACATGGCCGCCGTAGGAAAAGCGGGACTGGTTATTTAAAACCATTGTAGTGTTCAGGGATAAACAAGTGATATGCATAAAAAACCGGACAAACCCAAAATTAAGACAAGTAGCAAAGCCCAGGCTTCTATACAGAAAGGTCAGAGAGACAGCTGCAAACACAGCACTGAGGAGTAGAGGCAGGAGCACCCAGCTGCATAAGGACCGGGTCCCAAAACAAAGGAAATGAAGGGAAAAGAAGAGGAGTGGGGGGAAGTGCAAGGCTCAGCTCTTGACAGCATTTACACATAAGCACACAAATTCTGAATGCACACCTAGAAAAAACTGTAGTCCAGTTTCCCCAGCATGCTGAGGCTAAGAGACGTGTTTGTGCATGTGCACTGTGTGCACGCACGTGTGTCTGCTTTTTTAGGTATGTTAGAGACAAAAGAGACCTGAAAGGAAGTACAGAAGGGACAGGTGAGAGTGCCGGTCCAGGTGCTATGTGCTGTGTTGTTTGTAAGCGCCCTGGGAGATGACAGGCCAGAGACAACAGCGTTGCTAGGAGATGGGTGGCAGACTTCTTGAGCCAACCTTTCTGCTGGCAGTGGGGCTGGTTGAGGCAGGTAGGAGGAACAAAAGAGCTTCTTAAGTGGGGTGCCGCAGACCTCTGCTGCTGCTCTGGGGTGTTCAGTGAGGACACACTGGTAGCTCCCCTCCCGTGTCCCCACTGTGTACTACAGGTTCTATCTTTAGGGCTCTTAGACTACTCAGGATACACAGACACCAACACACATGGAGAAACACAAAGACACATAGGCAGCAAGGAACAATTTTTTGCTTCTAAAAGAACCAGGGGAGCAGAAGCTGGTCCATGTGCCCACATGAGGCTGGCAGCTGCAGGGAGCATACTCAGCTCCTCCCTCCCCAGCCAGAGGCTCCCTGGGGGATTCTCTGCTTTCAGGAATATCAGGCACACTCTCTCCTGGAAGGAACTTCTGAAAGAATCAGGAGGACAGTGCCTAGGAATCAATGCAGCCCCTATAACCCCAGCACTTGGGAGGCAGAGGCAGGAGGATCTCTGTTCAAGGTCACCTAGTCTACAGAGCAAGTTCCAGGGCAGCCAGGGAGGGCTATAGAAAAAAAACCCTGTCTTGGGGCGGGGGAGTGTGAGGCTGGGGCTGGAGAGATGGCTAAGCAGTGCAGAGCATGGGCTGTTCTTCCGGAGCATCATCCTGGGTTTCAACTCCCAGCACCTTCTCCTGGCTTCCTCAGGCACCACACACACACACACACACACACACACACACACACACACACACGGTGCACAGACATACATGCAGGCAAACATTCATACACATAGAAGATAGACAGACAAAGAATATAAGGTGCACACCTTTATCCCAGAAATAGGAAGATCTCTGTGAGTTCCTGGCCAGCCAGAGATATAAAATGAGACTCTGATACCTGTCCCCCCAGCCCTCTCCCCCAAAAAAGTCTGAGGCCAGCCTAGGCTACATGAGATCCTGTCTCAAAGGGGGAGGAGAGTGTCCACTGCTGTCATGTGCCTGGCTCTGTTCCCACAGAGTGAAGCCTCCTCCCAGGGCTGTATCCACTGAAGGGATAGACAATGCTTGCAACCATGCACGGAGAAGGAATATGACACTGAGGAAGAGACCAGATGAGGGCCAGTCCCACACATGGCTGGAAAACCAGACCACGCCAGCTCCCAACACCAGGGAACTACCTACTGCTGAGCTGCGGTGGAGGCTGATGTGTCTCCTGAAGAGAGTGTGGTGGGGGACCCAGAAATAAGGGGGAACGTGGAAGAAGGTGCTAAGGAGGGGGTGCCAGTTCCTTTGAGACACACAGAGCACCACATGGAGACACGTAGGCTTGCAGGCCCAACTGTGTAACTCCTTCCCCAGTACCTGTGGTTTCTATCCATAGATAAACCATTTAGAAGTTGCCAACCCAGCTAGAGAACCCAGAGCTGAGAAATAAACGAATTGGGGGTGGAGCTCCTGCCTCTGGGCATCTGTGAGGGCGGCCTGGGATCCCCCACACCAAACCATGTCTGTAAGCGGAGACCTGGCTACACGTGGACGGTTACCCGTCCATTAGGGATAGATGGATAGCCAGGTGGGGAAAAGGAATCCAGATCCATCCTTGTGAGGTTGGTCCTGAGGCTCCTGAGGGACTGAGGAAAGACATGCCAGCCTCAGGTCCTACAGATGAATGAGAGGCCTGCACCCCTGGCCCCATGGCCCCTGCTTCCCACCCTTCCCCCAAGCCCCGCTCCACAGTGTGCTCACCCTCATAGCAGTCACGGACGGTGCCGAAGTACACATAGTACTGGTCGTTGGTGAAGAAGAGGAGGCTGAGCCAGGAGTCGAAGGCATAGATGGGCACGATGAAGAGGATGCGCACGATGTGACGTTGCTCGTTGGGGCGGCTGTAGCAGCGCAGATGCATGTAGATCTGGGTGGAGGGTACCAAGTCAGCCAAGTCCCACTGCCTGCCTCCCATCCACCTGTCTGCCCTACTACACCTGCCTCCCATCCACCTGTCTGCCCTACTACACCTGCCTCCCATCCATCTGCCCTACTACACCTGCCTCCCATCCACCTGTCTGCCCTACTACACCTGCCTCCCATCCACCTGTCTGCCCTACTACACCTGCCTCCCATCCACCTGTCTGCCCTACTACACCTGCCTCCCATCCATCTGCCCTACTACACCTGCCTCCCATCCACCTGTCTGCCCTACTACACCTGCCTCCCATCCATCTGCCCTACTACACCTGCCTCCCATCCACCTGTCTGCCCTACTACACCTGCCTCCCACCTGCCTTCTGCCTCCTGCCTGCTCCATGGGAAGAGGATGGCTCCTAACATCTGTCTCTATCCTTCCTTGCTCTATGGCCTGATGAAAGTTACCTACCCTGAGCCTCAGTCCTGTTCTGTAAAATTAGATGATAAACCTTCCATCATGAGAGTTCAAAGGGACCACATAAAGCTGGTGTGGTGCTATCTACAGGCCACCTTCAGCTACAGAGGACAGTAAGGCCACTGTGTTGTTGAAGTTGTGGTCCTCACTGTGTGCTCCTATCATCCTGCCTCCCCAAGGCCACATTCTCAAGGTCTCACAGCAGCAGCACTGAGGTAGCTGAAGGGCTGATTAAGGGTGAGTTGAAGCCATCTGGCTGTGGCCAGTCTGCCTTGTCCCTTCACAGATGATAGAGGGTGGGGCAGCTAAGAGCCTCACTCTGCAGGACATGGACACACTCCTGGGCTGTGTGGCCACAGTGGTGTGCTCACACTATGCCTAGTTCCTCAATCCGCTGAACTAAGGCAGCACTGACTGCAGTGTCCCCAGGGAGGCAGGAGAAGGCAGTGCAGCTCTGGGGAAGCAGAGCTAAGAGCGCAGTCTCAGTGCCTGGGCCCGACTCTCATGACATCACTCTTGGCCCAGCCCAGGCCAGCCCTGACTAAGGAAAAGGACAAAACATTTCCATCCACCGTGAGCCAATTTCCTTGGACACTAATGGATCTAAAAGAGTCTGAGACACACAGCATCTGGGGAGGGGCTGCCAGGGGCCTGAGCAGACTCACCCAGCCCTCTACATGGGGAATCCAGCAAAGCTCCTTCACAGGAGACAGAACTGACTTCTCGCCAGGCGGTGGTGGCTCACGCCTTTAATCCCAGCACTTGGGAGGCAGAGGCAGGCGGATTTCTGAGTTCAAGGCCAGCCTGGTCTACAGAGTGAGTTCCAGGACAGCCAGGGCTATACAGAGAAACCCTGTCTCGAAAAACCAAAAAAAAAAAAAAAAGAACTGACTTCTCTCCCTGAGCTGCCACCCACAAATAGCGACCAGCAATTCTGTCACCTCCCTCACCCTCCCTAGACATGGCTAACGGTAACAGTTCTGTGGCTTCAGCTGCACATGCCCATGGCCAACAGATTCTAAGCAGAACATCACAGCAGACAAGTATCTGTGTGTTTCCTCACAATCCTGATGTTCCAGAGCCACCACCTGCCTGCAGCTGAGCTGGGGAGAGAAACCTAGGAAGCAGAGCTTACATTGCTATACCTTGACTTGCCTAAAGCATGCTCTATGGAACCAGAAACCACTTGGGACAATGAGGGATGCTCCCCTGTCACACCTAGGTACCTGGTGGCAGGTGATGAGTAGAGCTGTCCACACAAAGAAGCCGGAGATGGCCTGGGCGGCAGTGGTCATCAGAAACACAGGGTGCTCCATGGCTGTGGGACTGCCCTCGGGGGTGGCAGAGACACTAGGTGAAGCTGCTGTGGTTGAGGGTGACGCTGGGTCTGGGGCCAGCGCAGCCCCCCTCACTGTCATGGTTCCCAGCAGCAGCAGCAGGCTCCCTGAGAGAATCTCATGCAGTGAGTGGCGGGCTGGCCTAGAGAAGAAACAGAGTGAGTGGCGTTGTGTTGTGAACAACCCTTCCAGGTCTGCATCACGGGCCTAGCCATGCCCCTGCTCAGCCATTGCCCTAGAGTCTCTGTGCCAATACACAATGGCTTTGTGATGTTCTGAGACCTCAGTCAGACAAGACCTTTATCTGTCAAACGTCCTCAATATTCCCCAGGAAGTCAGGAGGCTAAAACACAGCTAGGAATGCAGGCACACAGAAGAGCGCCGACCTACAACTCAACAATGGCTTGTCCACCTGCTGCCCTGGCAGTCCCTTATTACTGCTGGCGCGAGCTGGAGCCCTCACATGGCACACAGAACTACCCCATGGGCCTTGCTATGTTTAGCCTAGGCAGGCCTTGAACTCAAATCCTTCTGCCTCAGGCTCCGGAGTACAAGGATGAAAGACATGTGTCCTCCTGATGTGGCAGAATTGTTTTTTTGTTTTTTTGTTTTTTTGTTTTTTTTTCTAAGACAGGGATTCTCTGTATAGCCCTGGCTGTCCTGGAACTCACTCTGTAGACCAGGCTGGCCTCGAACTCCCAAAGATCTACCTGCCTCTGCCTCCCAAGTGCTGGGATTAAAGGTATGAGCCACCACTGTCCAATTTGGCAAAATTGTTTTATTGCTATGGGAATCTACCTGAAGGGTTTGGCTTTTGTGATTTCTTTCTGACTTCCCTAATGGCTAACAGCCACCTATCCCTTTGGGACCCAGCTGAGCTATCTTGGAGACTTTATGGCACTTCCCAATTTGTACATCTTTAAGCTTCGAGCTATAGAACCCAGGACTTCACACATGCCAGGAAAGTACTCTATTGCTGCCCTACACAACCCCTAAATATGATCTAACTCAGTGTAGTTCCTAAACCCTGCCCAGACATTTCCCTAACCGAATACTCCGATCCATCTAAGGAACACATGGTCTGCATTCCGTCCACGTGTCTCTCTTCTGCATGCTCAGAGGCAGGAAGTCCCCTAGTCCCATCTTTGAATCTCCAGCACCAAGTCCGGCACCCGGGCGATTTATAATGGTCAACCTCATTACAGGCTTCTGATCACATTTCCAGAGAATGTGGCTGAGGTAGCCTCACTCAAGGAACATGGCAGAACTGAGGAAATGGACATCAAGGAAATTTCCAGAAGGAAAGTGAAACAAAGGGTAGATGGTGTCTCTGTGGAATTAAAGCCTTTCTATTTCTAGATAAGACCTGGGGTCTCATTTGACATGGAGAAGTCATCCTCATACAGCCCAGAGAAGAGCTGCTGACAGGTACCCACAAGATGTTTGCCAACTAGGACAAGGCTGGGCCAGAGACCGGAGCTACTTTCAAAGAACAAAGCCTTCCAGGATCATCAGAATGTGCTCTTAGGACAGTGATGCCCCAGAGTGACAGCCATAGTGGCAGCATTGGCGGTTGGAAGGTCAGGAGGGTGGTGCCCTCATGAAAAGAAATAGTACCCTGGTGTGAGACCCCTTCTCGGCAACTTGAAGACAACAGGAATGGGCCCCACTGGACAGTGTGGTCAGTGCCTGGATCTCAACTGCCCAGCCTGTAGAACAGTGAGAAACAAGCCAGTTTCCAGCTTTCTGTTATGGCAGCCAGAGGAGTCCAACTGCGCCTTCTACCCAGGCATCAGTGCCCTAGGAGCTTCATCCTCCTCAGTGCTGCCACCTACTGACAGCAGTCAGTGCTACCCAGCCTTCAGGTGACCTGGAAGGCCAACCGCCCAAACCACAGACTGGCCGTGACCCACTCTGCACCAGTGCACAGAAGGGCTGAGAGGGGTCAGTGGAGAGACAGTGCACCTCATGGACACTGGGAAGAAGCCTGACTGAAGCTAGAGCCCCCAGCTTCAGCAGCAGCCCAGGTGACCAACCTCACAGTCCTCTGCAAATCCCAGACCTGACATCTAGGCCACAAAGTAGTGACACATGAAGAAATCCCCTCTCCGTCCTGTCTCTGTGGGGTCGACACCGCCTTGCCTGCTGTCCACCTACAGTCCTGCTTGTCCCCACTCACATCCAGCTGTCAGACCACTGGGACCCAGCGGTCTGGGTTGGTTGGATAGCAAACCCTTGGATTGCTATCTTCCACAAAAACAATCCCTAACCACCAACTAAAAGACAGATTCAAGACTCAAAAACAGAAGGCATCTAAATTGGGAAACTGAAAAATGGAGAAGGTGCCTGTGTGTGAAGACTGGTGGCAAGTTCTGGAAAGAGAGCCACCGTGGCAGCCTAGTAATAGCTGCTGTAGGCACGGCTGCCAAGAAGAAAGCTAGCGCCTGAGACGTCTCTTTAGAAAGGTTTGCACTGTGAATCAACATCTTTGCCTGTCACCCCAGATTAAAAGGATAAACATGGAGTGGGCAAAGATACCCCTAAATCTCCAGCATTTCCTCCAAATATTATCTCATGTTTGTTTTCTTTCCCCTCCTGGCAACTTTGAAGTGATATTATCTACATCTTGGAAATAGAATAAAGGTGTGAAACTTGGCTTTCAGCCCCCTACCAAATAATGATTTGAAGGTTTCTAGAATAGTCTCTCGGATAACAGTTAAAGCAATGCCCTCACTCTTAGATGTTTGGTCCCTGGTCCCCTCAAAAGGCAGGTGTAGCAGTTCCTCCACCCAGACCCAAGACCCACATGAAGGCTGCCGACCACATCTGCAATCCAGTCTACATCACTCTAAGCTCTGCAGACTGCTCACAACGTGCAGAGGGTGGGGAGGGAGTAGATCCTGGGACCCACTGTTTACAGTGTGTTTAGGAGAGGAGAGACACTGGGTCCCAGTGTCCCACACCTACGACAAACAGATGTCTCCCTGGGAGGGAGCACTCCTGGCTTGGTGGAGCACCTGGCCCTGGGAGAAGTGAGAGTGACTGTGGCAGGGGGGGAACTGCAGCTGGTTCCCTCTGATCTACATGGTCTCTGTGGCTTCCTTTCCATAGAGTCCATGGTCCTCACAGCGGGGGTGGGGAAGAGACACACAAGACAAGGCTTGGATTCCAACTACTCTAGCAGGTTCCAATTCTATTTTGGGGGGTGGGGGGATGTTTCATCTGTGCGTAGGTGTGCTTGTGTGCGCTGCAGCTGTTTTTGAGACGGGGTCTCTCATTGGCTTGGGGCTTTCCAATCAGATAGCTCTTCTATTTTTTACATGGGTTCTGGGAGCAAACTCCAAACCTCATTCTTGGTGGTTAGCACCTTAACCAAGAGCCATTTCCCCAGCCCATGGTTCCCATTCTTAGTTGAGCAACTGTCAAAATTCTGCCAAGGGTATGGTGGAGGATTATGGGGATACACTAGAATCACCTCTCTGAGGACATCCTGAAGCCTCTGGACCCTCACGGTCCTGCGAAAAGCCAGCTTTGACCTTCCCCAAAGCTCCATGCTCCTGCAGCACCACACTGCAATGTGGAGGTCACATGTCACCATGTTACAGAGAGGTGACAGCCTTGGGGGTCAGTGTGCTCAGTGGTCTAATGGGCAAGGACTTACCAGCAGCACCTAAACAGAGGAGTCTGAACATACCTCAACTAACTTCAAGCTCTGAAGGCACTGATGGGATTCCTGCCAGATGAGTTCTACAGTATTTCAGGGCAACTACATAAGTGAGGAGAGGGTTCTAGTCTACAGCTGTCCCAATGATAAACAGGCTTATAATTTAAAGTGACTATTTTAGGACTTGCAAGATGCTTGGGTAAAGGCTGCGAAGCATGCCGACCTGAGCTCAGGTGGACGTTATCCCCTGATCTCTCTTCAATCTGTCTCTCTCTCTCTCTCTCTCTCTCTCTCTCTCTCTCTCTCTCTCTCTCACACACACACACACACACACAGAGTAATAATAGCAATTATTACAATAAATAAGATAGCACTTTAAAAGAATCTGGGTGTAAATGTGGGAACTCTGAGACAGACGAGAACATGGGCACTGCAGTGACCAACACCGCACTTGCAGCAAAGCCTCAAGGGTGGCACCTGTCAAAATAATTACAGCCTGGACAAGGGAGGAGAAAGCAGGAGACAGAAAGAAAGCACCTTGCAGGATAATACTGAGGGCCAGTTGTCCTCTGCTGATCTCCAGTGACTACTGTTTAAAAGACTCTGGTGTGCTCGACATGATTGTGTTAAAATGTAAACAACCACCAATTAGTTTGTTTCTGCTTTGTCCTGTCCTATTCTTATGACTCAATGTGGACTTGTGTTCAGATAAATATTATTTGTCTCACTTCATGCTAAACCTCAAGTATATACTTTCTGGTGGTGCTGCTGCAGCTGACAGAGTATGTATGACTAGATGGCCCTGGCTAGTCTCAACTCAGAGCTCCACCTGCCACTGCTTCCTGAGTGCTGAGATTAAAGGTGTGTGCCACTATGCCTGACCGGAAATAAATACTTCTTTATGTGAAAAAAATTAATACAGAGTGGACTGTGAATTTTTTATTTGAGACAAGGTCTTACTTAACATGTAGCCCAGGCTAGCCTTGGATTAGCACCAATGCTTCCCTGCCTCAGCCTCTCCAGTGCAAGATTATAGGCATTCCCCATCATGTTCGCTTGGACCTTGGTTTCATTTCATATTTTTAATTTTAAAAATGTATAAATTGCAAGAGTATTTTGCTTGCATGTATGTATGGGTACCACATGTGTACCTGGTACCCTTGGAGGTCAGAAAAGGGCACCAGATCCCCTGAATTAGAATTATAAATTGTAATTACAGGTTGTAAACCACCATCTGTATGGATGGTGAAAACCAAACCTCGGTTCTCTGCTAGCACCATGAGTGCTGGTAACTGCTGTGCCATCTTTCCAGCCCCAGACCTGAGTTTTAATATATAAAAAAGTGTAAAACTGTAAGAGAAGGCTGGGTGTGGCAGCACATGCCTTTAATCCCAAGAGGCAGAGGCAGGTGTATCTGAGTTTGAGGCCAGCCTGCTCTACAGTGCCAATTCCAGCACAGCCAGGGCTATACAGAGAAACCCTGTCTCAAAAACCAAAGGGAAAACCATTGAAACCAGGAGATAGGCAAGACTTAACACCAGAAGCATGTCCTACAGAAGGAAACTTACAAAATTAACTGTATAAAATGTAGAAGCATATAGGGAAACATTCCTCAAAAACCCGAGGTGGGGGAAATCTCTTAAACAAACAAACAAAATACCCTTTTTGTTTTGTTTCTCTGTGTAGCCCTGGCTGTCTCGCTCTGTAAATGAGGCTGGCCTCAAACTGAGAGATCTGCTTCTCTGAAGTGCTGGGATTAAAGGTGTGCACCACCACAGCTCTGACTGAGAAAGGAGTGAAAAGGCTGTGAAAGTTGCACCTCAGAGTGGCAGGGTGTGCCTACAGCACACACCTGGGGAATGGCCAGCGTCTTCGGCAGAACAGAACAGTCAAAAGCTCAACTGTACCGTCGTCTGAAAAGAACACTGGCTAGGTTGACACACAGTCAGTGAGCACATCATCAGACAATAGAGAAGAAAATGAAAACCAGAGAAAGGTACCCCTAGAACTACCCAATGAGAGACAATGCTGATGTAAATGCTGGTCATGAGACAGAGAAACTGAACCTCATACGCAGCGCACACTGGCATGAAGATAAAGCAGAACACCATCTGGCCATTTCTTACACAACCATTCAGCCAGGCATGGCAACCCAGCCCGGTAGTCCCAGCCCCCAGGAGGCTGGGGCAGGAAGATGGCTTGAGCTTGGGAGTTCATAACCAATGTGCAGGTCAGAATTCACTGTCGACTTGACAAATCTGGAATCACCAGGACAATGAGATTTTAAGCCAGGTTGAGGGAGATTATCTTGATTATATTCATTGATATGGGAAGACCTGTCCACTCTGGTTACACCATTCCCTAGGCAGGGGATCTGAATGGTCTAACTGGAGAAAGCAGCTGAAAACAAGCACACGTGCACAAGTACACATACATGTATTCACTGTATGTATTCACTGGTTTCTTCTGACTGCTAAAATGTTGACTAGCTGCTTCAAGCTCCTAGCCTTGACTTTACCCTGATGGACTATAACCAGAAACTCTGAGCTATAATAAGTACTTTCTCCCTTAAAATGCCTGAGAATAGCCCAAATGCCTGTCAACAAGTGAAGATCAAATAAACCACTACATCCAGACCTTTAGATTACTTCTCAGCAATAAAAAAGAGTGTCTACCAGGTCGTGGTAATAACCATCTTTAATCCCAGAGTTTGGAAGGAAGATGGAAGGTGGATCTCTGAATGTGATGCCAGATTGGTCTATTAGGTGAGTTCCAGGACAGTCAGAGCTACAGAAGACAGGCAAACCCTGTCTTGAAAAGTAACAGCCCCAACATTAGGCAAAGTGCTGTTGGGCAGGGCTATTCAAGAGACTCTTAAAACATTCACCTTACTGCTATTGCCCTCCAGAAGTGGAAGTTAAGCCCTTACACATCAAACATGGGACCCAGAGGTTCCGAGCTGGAACTGGCCTGAATGCCTCCTCAAGAACTAGCTTCCATAGTTCCTGATGGCTTCATACAGGCTTTCAAAAGAGAGTATGGGGGCTGAAGAGATAACTCAGAGGTTAGGAAGAGGTCCTGAGTTCAATTCCCAACAACCACATGGTGGCTCACAACCATCTGTAATGGGATCTGATGCCCTTTACTGGTACACAGGTGTACATGCAGACAGAGCACTCACGTTAAATAAATACATAAATAAATAAATGAATAAATGTTTTTTTAAAAGACTTATTCATTTATTTTATGTATGTGAGCACACTGTCACTATCTTCAGACACACCAGAAGAGGGCACTGGATCCTATTACAGTTGGTTGTGAGCCACCATGTGGTTGCTGGGATTTGAATTCAAGACCCCTGGAAGAGCTCTTAACTGCTGAGCCATCTCTCCAGCCCAAATAAATAGATCTTAAAAGGGGGAGGGGGACGTGACTAACAATAGTCTTACCCAGCTATGATGTTAGAAACTGTCTGAGTCCATTTATAGAACATTTTCAACATGACCTATAAAGGTGCAGCTCAGGTGAGCGCGGTTGGCAGAGACCAGGGACACTGAGAGGCAGCATGGTGCAGGCACGTTCCTTCCAGTGATCCACACAGAGCTACAGACACAAGCCCTCCCACAGGTGACAATACAGAACCGAGTGAGCATCACAGCCCAGTCTCCATGGCCTGCCCGCAGGGAACCACTCTGATGTAGCTACAGCCAAGGATGACACCAATGGAAGGGGCCTGCCCCTGGTACACTAGGTCTGAGCCTCCTGTGGATCTCAATTTGTTTCAAACAGAGGATAAGTTTTTGTATTTGGCTTTGTTTGTTTTCTGGATTTAGATTTTTTTAAATTCTATTTTATATGTATGAGAACTTTGCCTACATTAATGTTAGGTGCACCACACGTGGACCTGGTGCCCTCAGAGGCCACATAGTGTCAGATGCCCTGGAAGTACAGTTACAGATGGTTGTGTGCCACCAGAGGGTTATGGGTGCTGAGAAATGAACCTGGGTCTTCTGCAAGAGAAGCAAGTGCTAACTGCTGAGCCATCTCCCGAGCCCAAGATAGATTCTTAAAGTCTACCACATGTAGAGATGCATACTGGCTTGTTCTATGGGTAAAAAAAAGTCAGCATGGTGCTATATCCACACCCCATCCCCACTGCCCAAGGTCAGCCTTAACTTCCTGTGTCCTGTGTTCAGGGATCCTCTTGGGCTGGGGGGAAGCTCAGCTGGCTGAGTGCAGACCTAGCATGCCCGAAGCCCTAGGTTCGGCTCAGCACCACACAGAACTGGGCACGCTTGTACACGAAGGTAAGCCTAGCATTTGGGAGGCAGAGGAGAGGGAACCGGGTTCAAAGTCAACTGCTACAAAGCAAGTTCGAAGCCAGACTGGGCTATATGTGACTGTCTCAAGAAGGAAAGAATCCTCCTGTGCAGCCTCCAGAGCATGAGCGCAGCATCCATCCTTTTTAAGGAAGAGAGAAAGATGAGTCAAGTCGGTCACATAGACTTGCTGAAACCCAGTGAAGGGTGGGGGAGAGCCAGCTCAAAGTCAGCACGTAAGGAGTCTTCCATAATGAAGACAGAACATCAAAACCCCACCAAAGCTCAGACCCAGTGACTGAGGAAAGGCCCAAAGAACAGACTGTCTCCCTACCTTGCAGAAAAGCAATCCAAGAGGCCAAACAGAGCAAGAGGGAAACTGAGGCTGGCCTCAGTGCCAGGTGCGTCTATCTTAAGTTCAGAAAAGGAAGGAGCAAACTGTCCCATGTAGACACTAGTTCTACACTGCCTGTAGGCAAGCTTCCTAGGACTGCCTTCAAAATGTCCTCAGACATATTTGTGACATTTCTTCACGGGACAGAGCTGTTGTTTGAGAGGCCCTCCCTGTGACACCATCAGAAACATCAAGGAAAGAAGGCTCTATGCAGGGCTTTGTGACTAAACCAGTGTTATCTGGCAACTGTTTAAAAAAAAAAAAAAAAAACAAAAAAAACTCAAATCTGTACTCCTAAGATACTATGAAACAGAATGTTTTAGTTGATTAAAAAAAAAAAAAAAAAACTTCCCAGTGAATCTGAGTGTGTTTTGAATGCCCGTGTTAGAGACTTTGAAGCACATGCCTGTTTGGTTTATAAGAACATCTGACTAGAGAGGAAATGGAAATGTACCAGCTGAATTCTGACAGTTCCTTTGTACAGTCAGTGGCTGAGATGGATCAGTGTGAGGGGAGCCAAGGAAGACGCACTGTCCAGCGCTGTGGCATGGGCCAGGGCCGGCTGGGCAGGGAGCTTTGTCAGGGAAGGCGGCAACGAAAACCGGGCCCAGGGACTCGGAAGGCAGTCAGGCCTTCCAGATGCTCCCTCCACAGCACCAAAGCTCACCCACCCTGATCATGCCAGCCCAGGAAGCCAGAAGGTTTGTGTCATCAGTGACTCCAAGTTTAAGGCTCATGACATCAACTTGTCCTCTGACCTCTATGTGGAACGGATCTTGCAGACAAAGGGTAACAGGAAGGGTGAGTTTGCAAATACTTGCCAGTATATCAGAACCCACACTCAGAAAGCCTGGTGTTTGTTTATCTGTGTAAATGTGCCCTGTGTGTGTGCACCCATGTGCACATGGGCAGACCAGACGAGGCTGTCAGGTGTCCTCTATTACTCTCTGCCTCGTTCCTTCAGAACAGGTCCCTCGTGAACCTGGAGCTCACTATTTTCTGGCTGGAGTGACAGCAAGCCCAAGCCCTAACAAGCTCACCTTACTTATGCTAAGTCAGCAGTATGCCTGGCCACATCTGGCTTTTTACATGGGTGCTGGGGAGCCAAACATAGGCCCTTATGATCCCAACAGAAAGGTCTCTACCCACTGAGACCTTACAACCCAAGTTTGGTTTTTGTTTGTTTTGTTTTTAGACCAGGTCTCACTATGTAGACCAGGTTGGTCTGAAACTCAGAGATCCACCTGTCTCTGCCTCCCTAGTGCTGAGATTAAAAGTATGGTAAGTTTGGGGTTCTGTTGCTGATAAAGGTGTGTAATCAACAATACAGCAAGTCAAGGGCCACTGGCACCATGTCTTTCTGCAGTCTCTGTGCTAACTGCTCCCAGCACAGTCCCTTAGCATTCCCAGTCCCAGGCTTCAGATCACACAGAAAGTAAAGCCAAGCACTTGCTTGGTTCCCCAGTGGACCACCTGTGGTAAGTGCTGTCACCCCACCACCCACCTGCAACTCTGAAGAGGCTAGGTCTCAAGCTGGTACTTTGTCCCAGATCCTGAGTCAGATGGCAGAGGTGGAATCTGAACCTCATCGATCTGGACCTGAACAGGTGAGCAGGCTTTTATCTTGGGAGCAGAGCAAAGGTGTGTACTGTCCTGCTGCCATGGCCTTTGAGCCAGTAAGCTTAGCAGCCAGAACTGCCCACACTCTCAAAAGGATGTAGGGCTAGAAACATGGCTCGGTGGGTAGAGCTGTTGCTTAGAACAGCACCCTAAGTTTCATCCCCTGTACCATATAAACCAGATGTGGTGGCTCATGTCTGTAATCCCAATAGAAGGCTTGGAAGTTTAAGACTAGTGTTGGTTACACAGTGAGCTGAGGCCAGCCTGGAGTGTACAAGATTGTTTCAACAAAATTAAATACATAAGTAAGTAAATAAATAGATTATAGTAGTGCATATGGTCTGGCACCCCCAACCTCCCATGCACAGCATTCTCATAGAGAAAAATGTAGCTCGCTTGCCTCGGTAAAACCTTTAAAGGTTATAATTAGTTTCATATCAATTCAGGTCAGATTTTGGCTGCAAAATGAGTCTGCTGCTGACTAAGGAGGAATCTCTGGGGTTTCTGCAAGATCTAGAGTCTGCCGTGGTAGAAAAGAGACCTAGCTAAGGAGGCCTTTGGGCACAAGGACTGACTTTGCACCTACAACATCCTCCCCTAAACCTGAAATCTACTCAGCACCGACAGGAGTGGGCTCTAGTCTTGACTCCCCAGTGACCAGGGCCTCTGGCCTCCTTCCCGGCCTCTTGTTTGAGCCTCAGCAGCAGAAGCCCTGTCGCCCTACATGTGTGAGGTGAGCGCATGTCTGAGTGCTCAGGTGCTTCTCCTTGGCTCTGATTGTCATGGTAACAAGACCACTAACTCTCACCTCACCAAAACCATCACCAGCATCAGCACGTTGGGCCCCGCCCACCCCAGCAGAACCAGGTTGTGCTCACTGCTCAGCGCTAAGGCCGGCACTCCTGTTTCCCACATTCTCTAGGTCCATGATACCAGGCACACAGAAGGGACATGGGAAGAGGCAACTGTGAGCTACTGAGCAATGTGGAGCCTGGCCTTGGAGCCACCCAGCATGCTCTGTCACCTCGGCCCTCCCCACTGCTGACACTGCAGCGTGGCTTGAGCAGGAGTCTTCGGCTGGAAGGAGGTATGCAGAGGGTAAAGGATGGAAGCTGGGCCACATGCAGTGTCGCTCGCCTGAGAAGGCCACACCAAGGAGAACAAAGGACTATTACAGGGGTGGGGGGCACGACACCATGAAGGCGAGTCTAGGAAAACAGATGCTGTCACCAGCTGGAACACTCAAGCAAAGGGCTAGTCACTGTTAGAGACATTGACCACAGGTGGGCTCCCTCCTGCCTTCTCCATGACAACACTGTAAAAAAGGTCAAAGTTCATGTTTCAGGGCCCCTGCTTTGGGGACTGGAATGGTCTACCATTCTCATTTCTGAGCTCTGTCCCCCACTGTCTGGACATCGCCACCTTCTGTCATATCCACAGTCTTTTCTCTCACAGCCTTTCCCAATATCATGACTGGCTGGATGACATCGACAAAGCTGGAATGAATCTGCTGAACACTGATTTGGGGACAGAGGACACAGCATGGACAATGGTGTGGAGCTGGCCTGTGCCCTCAAGAAGGCCTCACTCAGGAGCAGCTGGACAGGCCGCATATGGCACTGTGAAGCTCACAAAGGCCCTTGGCCACATGCAAAGTAGACTTATCTGGTCAGAGCACCCAGACAGATGAGTGCCCCGGCAGAGACCCTGCGGGGGGACACAAGGACACAAGGACAGGGTTCTTGTTGAGCCTCAGGCCTCTGGCTAATGGGGAAAAAGGAAGCAAGCTTGGGGAAAACAGCTCTCAAAAAGGAGTAGCCAATACAACAGCCCCTCCACCTTACACCAGAGGTCAGGTCTGTGGCTCAGAGAAGGCTCGAGAGCAGAGAACCAGAAGGAAGTGGGAAAGAGGGTCTGGAATACATTTCAACCAGGCCCTGGGTAATGAACTACGTCAAACCCAGGAACCCACTCAGTAAACTTCCCCTCCCCCAACTCATGCCACATCTGTAGCCTCCTCTGAGAAAACAGGCCACTCCTGTCCCTCTGTGAGGACAGCCTCCTCACACTCCCTGGCCTTTCTTCAACCTTGAGCCCTGGAGCCACGTCACCCACACCTGACTCCAAGCTCTGCCACTGTAGCTGTGTGTCAGAGACAAATTATGCAACCTCTCTCTGCTTGGCACAAAGGGCACGCAGCCACACCCAAGCCAGAGGCACTTCCAGGAAGAAACAAGACTCAGGTACTGCATGCTGCTGCCATTACTATTATTGGTCTCCTGCCACTGCATTATCCCATCACAGAGGGGTGTGGTGGGGTACCACATTCCCAACAGCCTCTGAGCCCAGGCTGGCCCTACTTCTGGTCTCTGATTCTCTTTAAATCTTGTAGGTATGTACAGTGTGAGTGTTTCTATATGGTATATGTGTGTATGATGTTTGTGTGTGGTATATATGTAATGTGTATGGTGTGTCTACGGTGTATATGTATGGTATATGTATGCATATGTGTGTTTGTGATGTGTGTGTAAATATGGTACATGCATGCTTGGTGTGTGAAGCATGCTATGCATGTGGGTACTGTGTGTGTGTGTGTGTGTGTGTGTGTGTGTGTGTGTGTGTGTATACACATTACACATGTGCAAGCAAAGACCAGGAGGATGTGGGGTATTCCTTTGAGGAAAGGTCTCTCTCTGAACCTTGAGTTCATGTTTGGGCTAGGGCTGGCAGCCAGCAAGCCCCAGCAATCCCCCTGGCTCTGACTGTCACCCTATCCATCCAGCTCTGAGATGACTTGTGCATATGAGACCACAGCCAGTTTGTTAAGTGGGGGACAGGATCCGAACTCAGGTCCTCATGGTTGTGCCTGCAGAAAGCATTCCTAACTACCTAGCTCTCCCTCTAGCCTCACTTCATCTCAAACCTTCCCCTACCATTTGGAGATAAGGTCTCACTGGAGCTGAAGCCAGCTTGAAGTCAGGGTGGTCCCCCTGCTTCAGCCTGAGTGTTGGGGTTTACAAGCATGAGCCACAATACCCATCCAGATTTTCATTCATTTCATTTCAGATCTAAGCCTGCCAAGCTGTAGCCATGGAGTGCATACTCAGACGGCGGCCACCCTCAGGCCAGGCTGCACTGGCAACAGACGGGTGGGCAGGCACTTCTCTGGAATGTGAATACACCCCAGAGGAATGCTGTTCTTGTTTGTCTTAGCCCCTGGAGGAAAGTCCGTTTTACTTGCCTCTCCCCACAGGGCCTCACTTGAACATTGCATCTGGGCTCCTGGTTTCTGGGCCTGTAGCCTGGGAATGAGGAGCTCTTAGACCTGGGGGCTGGAGGGGCTGCTCAGCTTGACCAACCTCCAAGTGGCTGCCTTTGGAGGGAAGCTGGCCCACAGCAGAGACAGACATCAGCCCACAAGCTGGCCCTTCTCCAGAGAGGATTAGAGGAAAGAGTGCTGGCCAGCAGCTGGCAGCTTTGCTTGGTGAGCCTTCTGAAAAAGGTCACATGCCTCACGACAGGACAGAGGTCCACTTCCGCCACAACACTATTCCCATCAAGACACCACCAGAAAGGCCACTGTGGAGGCTCCACATCCCCCTTCTCCCAGGCTCACAACCCACTGAAGCCTGATGCAGAGAGGAAAACTTATCCAACCCGGCCTGTTTACACTTGGTGGGTAGGGACATCAGAAGCAGGGGCAACAACAGGGGAATCCAAGCCCTTCGGTTCCTGGGGATCACGTAACCTCCCTTGAATTCGGTGATTCGCTTTGGGTTTCTTTGGAGCTTTGCTGTTGTCTTGTGGTTTTCGTGATTGTATGTGTGAATGTTTATGCTATGTCTGTGCACCACTTGCATGCCTAGTGCCCACGGAGGTCACGAGAGGGTAATGGCTTCCCTGGAACTGGAGTTAGGATGGTTGTCAGCTACCATGTGTGTGATGGAAGTGGAACCTGGTCCTCTACAAGATCAACAAGTGCTCTGAACCACTGAGCCATCTCTCCAGCCCTGTAGTAGAATCTTTTGGTTTTGTCTGTTGGTTTCTTTAAAGAGTCTTACTATGTGGCCTTCACTAACTTTGAACTCTCTACGTAGACAAGGCAGGCCTGTCTCTGACCTGTCTGTCTCTGCCTCCAGAGTGCCGGGATTAAAAGTGTGCACTATCAGGCCCAGAGTTCAGTGTTTTGGGGTGTTGGTTTTCAAATGAACCAGGCTGAATTCTGGTCACCCAGTTCTCTTCCACACCGAGTACAAACGGATCTGTGTGCAGCCTGTAGGGCTGAGTGCTGGAGCCGCTCTAACTAGTTAATATCGCATCTAGCACTGGGCACATGGCTGCAGAATCCTGAACCCCAACCTCCCCACTGCCTTCTGGGAGTAGGCTTTCTAAACAAAGACTACTGCTGGTGCCTCTCCCTGGGGTGTCAGCACAAGTCTCAGTGCAGGGTGAGTGGGTGGCCAACCCCAAACAACAAACTCCATTCACAAATATGTAGTGAGCAGACAGTCCATCCAGGTGCTCACCCTCAACAGTGTGCAAGGGGCTCTAGACAAGAGCAGAAGAGGCCACAGCGCAGACGCCTGTCCCCACAGGGAGGGTGACACAGTGTCAAATTCAGCCAGTGGACATCTCCGCAGCAGTGAAAAAGAACAAAGGCCTATTCTGCAAAGCTGGATGGCCTCACTGACATGGAGAGGAGAAGCCAGGCACCAGAGAGGCCAGAGAGGCCATGTGCCAGATGCTCAAACCAGGCAGAACTAATCCCAGGTGCTGAGCTATGAGCATTCTTACCTGAGAGGGTGAGTGGTCACAAGGAGTCCCAGGGAAGAGTCAAGTACCTGGGAGACAATGCAGGAAGTCCCAAGTGACAGCAGCAGGGAATAGCCATGGCTGTGGGAATGGCAGAGGGCAGCATAGAGCAGACACTGAACAGGTACCCATCTGCGGTGGAGAGATGGCAGCAGCCAGGTAGCTGGGTGAGCACAGGCGTGGAGGTGCAGCGTCAGGGACGCCAATAGTGCAAAGCCCAGCTTCTCAAGAAAGCATGGGTCAAGAGCCACCACAGAGGGGTGGTGACACCCATGGCTTTAGAGGGGTCTGAGACACCCAGGGCTTTAGCTCCCCATGGGGAAAGCCCTGAAGTTTCAGAGGAAGCTTACTGACCACAGCAGGGATTTAAAAGTGCCAAAGCCAGCCAACAGCAGGGAGGAGCTGGAGGTCCTGTTTACTAAGGAACCCAACTCTGCTCAGACCCTTCGGTGAAAACCAAGTGTCTATTTTCACTGGATGAGGTCAGGGCCTAAGTGAGGCTGGCTGCCTATGAAGGGGTAGCCTGGCCTAGCACTGGACAAGCGAGGAGTTCAGTTAATCCTGTTTGGTTTTCTTCAAGGATGTAATATTCACGTTTCAACCATCAGAAGGAAGGGGGAGCCATACCTGGTGGCATTCGGGAAGCTGAGGTCAGAAGCTCACTGAACCTAGAAGTTTGGAGCCACTCCAGGCAGGTTTGAGAGCCCCTGTTCTTCGCAGGTGAAATAAGACACAAAGGACAATCCACAAGCAATGGCTGGCGCGAGCACACTCCACCCCAGAGGTGTCATGGTCCCCACTTGTTGTGGCTGCCCAGGGACCATCTACATACAGTAACACTTCCTTCACATCACAGAGGGGCTTCTGGACACGACACCCTCCACCCACTGCTTTCATTCAGAGGTTTATCTACAACAGCCCTGAACCCTCTATGGCCTCTGCCATGACTGCACAATATTCCATGGTTGGACAGGCCATAATTTCTTTGGGTTCTCTGTACAGAGACATTGAGGTGGAGTCCAGTTCTTGGCTATTTCAAAGCAGCATCAATGCCCAGCCATGTATGTAACCCATCACTCTGCTCACGGAGGATCATGTCTATAGGCTAATTCTTCATGCAGCTTCTGCTGGTTCAGAAATGTACATTTCACACAAGTCAAGACAGAGGCGGAGTACACTTAAGTTTTTCACCTAGGAAATGAACCTTAGTGTTGACGGTGGCACTTTGAGGTGGTGGGGGAAGAAACGGCAGAGAAAGGCAGAGTTTTCAACAAACAAGGCTGTGTGTGAGGAGATGGTACTGGACCTACACCAGACCCACCTTGCTCAATGCTCTGTCCATGAACTCGCTCTCCTTACTTACACATACGGGGAGACTCAGGGTTGGGGGTGCAGCTCAGTAGGAGAGCCCTTGCCTAGCAGTATACATGCTCAGGGGTCTGTCCCTAGCTCGGCCATAAGGAAGAATGAAAAGGCTAGACCTAGACTGTCATTCCTTCCCAGCTCCAGCTCTGACGCCCCAATGGACATAAATGGGTCACCAAGATATCCAGCTATAACGGATGTCCTTGGCTGAAGGGACCAGTATGCAGACGAGTATCAGGTGGGCCTGGTAATGAAGACTGGGACAGCGAACCAGCCGAGGGGCTCTAGCTTCCAGTCTAGCCTTCCCACGGGAAAGAAGAGACCTCACACTACACTCCCTGCCAGAGCTGTGGAGACATCATAGTCATGCAAACACTCACACTACATGACATTCACCTTCCCTGCTCCTGGTCCATTACATAACCCATGTGCCCAACAGCCACCCGATCTAAAAATCACCCTCTAGCCAGCCAGTCATGGAGGATGGGGGCAGTCTCAGGCAGGAATCTCAGTGTCCTCCCTGAAAATTAGGGCAGCTGAGGACATGTAACCAGCGGGACGGGGCTTCCTCCTCTTCCCCAAATCAAGCCCAGCCCACTAGAAAGTGTGGATGAAATGAAAGGCCTCCTGGCCATAGCTGAGTGGGACAGACCTCTGTGAGAGGGACCCAGACAGTCCACACCCGGGCTCTGCTTCCACAGAAATGTCCAGGGACTTTAAAATATCAAGTCCCTTTAACTTCACTAGAGCAGCTGCTTCACAAGGCAACAATTCAGCCTTAGCACGTCCAGATTGTCACATTCCTGCAACCTTAAGCCACATACGTCGGAATACTCATGCATCAGACAATGCCTCAGTCTACATCAGGGCTATGTCACCTGCTTGTGTTTTTGGCCTCTGTGTGTGCTCCACATGGACCCACTATCTGAAGCTTCTGCCTTCCTCTCCAACTACCATGAACCACATCCACACAGTTCTGTCTTGACTGCCTGTCAGCCCACCCCAGGCAGAAGCCCCCACAGAACAGCCCACCCCAGGCAGGAGCCCCACAGATCGGCCCACCCCAGGCAGGAGCCCCACAGATCAGCCCACCCCAAGCAGGAGCCCCCACAGAAGAGCCCACCCCAGGCAGGAGCCCCCACAGATCAGCCCACCCCAGGCAGGAGCCCCCACAGATCAGCCCACCCCAGGCAGGAGCCCCCACAGATCAGCCCACCCCAGGCAGGAGCCCCCACAGATTGGCCCACCCCAGGCAGGAGCCCCCACAGATCAACCAAGACCTTCATTACAATTTTCCACCTCTAGCAACTTGGTATAGCAGGTTTTGACAAGAGGCTTCGATCTCTCTCAGGGAGAGGAACATTGGTGGTCACTTGGTCACTCAGGCCAGGAAGAGCCGGAAAGCCTGCTTTCTTCCGAGGACCATAGGCAATTCACCCTCTGAGTCTCAGCCTCTCCATCTATAGAATAATGATTCTCAGGGCCAAGGCCACTGGGAAGTGTAGTCTGTAAAGCCCTACACAGATCATATTTCGGATGGAATTAGAGTAATTACATGGCAATATTAATAATATAAAACGACCACACAGGTTTGCCAACACTCATCACTGTGCAGTGTGGACACCCACACTGGGTGCTGTGGGATCCCCGTTGCTGCTCTCAGGAGGAACAGAGATGGAGACCAGAGGCTATGGCAGCTACGGCAGCTACGGCAGCACTTTCAGAGCTTTTCTAAAAATGACCATGGGCCCTGGAGAACAGCTGCACTCTGCAGAGTGGAGGTCCTCCGCCACCTGCCACAGGACTGAGCCTCTCTTAATGTAGCTTGACCATGGGGGAGCTCAGCAAAAGAGAAGCAGAGGTGCACGTCCCTCTGGGTGACCTGAAATCCCTTTTGGGGCAACAAATGTAATTACTTCAAGAGGGATGAGGAGAGAGGGGAACAGTGATCTTGGGATGGGCCATGACACCCAGGTAAAAGACCCGACAGTTTCAGCAAGAGAAAGTCTTCACAAGATCTCTGCTCAGAAGGAAACAGGGGTATGTGTACACCCTTCTTCACAACCATGAGACCTGCCAACCTGGCCCTCACCCTGGTGACGGGCCTTTCTGACCTTAGAACCCACCCAGCACAGGAAGGTGAGCAGATATCCCCACTGTTAAGCTTAGAAGCAGCAAGTGGCCTGCCCGAGGCCATTGCTCCAGCTTTGCCGTGGCCAGGATAGAGGCGGGGGACCTCACATCTCCCACTGACCTGCAAGCAAAGCACCAGGACTTCACTCTTCTCAACCTGTGGCCAACCTAGGCAAATACTTGTGAGCCACACTCAGTGAGCAGCGAGACAGCGTGAGCTCCTACCTAGAACGAACATCAACTCAGCAGCAAAGCCTTCTACGGGGAAGCGTGGGGAAACTGAGGAGTCCGTGTAGCCCAGGGTGGCTTTAATCAGCGGGAGCTACTCCGCTAGGCTACAGCACAGGTTCTCTTCAGGCAGAGGTTCTCACAGTTGCTGTCCAGCGGATTCCAACACACAGAAGAGCCGGAAGTGACTCGGATCGGGCACAAAGGCTTTCTGGGTGGGATCTTCCCCTCTGGTTTCCAACTCAGAGAAGGAAAAGGAGGTGTCTGCTGGGCTTCCGGCTTTCACACAAGCCTTCTCACCCTCTGCAGGCAGTCACTGGGCACTGCTGGCCTCCAGTGATACCACCTCAGTCTTAACAGATAATCCTGTTCTAAGCTGAGCATGGCAGTACACACCAGCACTCAAAAGCCGAAGGCAGGAAGATCAGGCGCTCCGAGCCAGGCTGGAGACACGACACCTTGCCTCAAACAAACATCAAACCAGGCATGGTGGTATACACCTTTAACCCCAGTACTTGGGAGACAGAGACAGGTAGATCTTTGCGTCCGAGGCCAGCCTAGTCAACGTAGATGGTTCCAGGCCAGCCAGGGATATACAAGGAGACCTTGTCTAAATTAAATAAATAAAATTGTCAAATAAATGAAAAGTAAATTGCTGGGCACGGTGGCACATGCCTTTAATCCCAGCACTCTGGAGGCAGAGGTAGATGATCTCTGTGAGTTCAAGCCCAGCCTGATCTATTTTTTTCTAGGATAGCCAGGACTATGCAGAGAGACCCCCTTCTCAAAAAACAAAATAAGCAAACAAAAGCCATGAATAAAATCAAGGAAAAAACAGGACAACCCTGTTCCGATCACCCTGGAGGAGCCATCGTGTACTTCAAGGATAATCTGAGCTTCACTGTGAGCGGCAGTGCATTCCCCATCCACTGCTCCCTCTGCCCACTGGAAACTCTCTACACCCGCACTCAGTGCCGGCTCCACGCCAGGCAGTGGGACACTGCTGACTGAAGGCAGGAGAATTCCAGTGTGGATGCTGCTCTCAAGCCACGGCCTGGGCCAAGAGATCACAGCAGCATCTAGGAACATGATTGCTCAGGCTCAGGCCAGCTCCTGAGCACACCCTGCCAGTGGCTTCTCCACACTGGGGCTCTGAAGAGCAGAGTTCCAGGAGTGGCTGTTGAGAATACTGCCGGCTAGCCGGGCTGTGGTGGCGCACGCACGCCTTTAATCCCAGCACTCAGGAGGCAGAGGCAGGCGGATTTCTGAGTTCAAGGCCAGCCTGGTCTACAGAGTGAGTTCCAGGACAGCCAGAACTACACAGAGAAACCTTGTCTCGAAAAACCAAAAAAAAAAAAAAAAAAAAAAAAAAAAAAAAGACAGAGAGAAAGAGAGAGAGAGAGAGAGAAAATACTGATGGCTGGGGTCTAGGGAGGTGGCTCAGTGGTTAAGAGCACTGGCTGCTCTTGCAGAGGACCCAGGTTCAGTTCCCAGCAGCCACATGGCACTCATGATCACCTTTAACTCCAGGTCCAGGAGAACCAATGCCCTCTTCTGGCCTTGCTGGGAATGCTGGACACATGCACGCATGAGGCAAACACTCATACATACAAAATAAAAGTTAATAAATCTTTAAAAGTTAATAAATAAATCTTTAAGAAGAAGAACAAATGCTGTCAGCAATTTCTCAGTGTGTGCTGCACACGCATCTGCCTCACATTTCAGAATCTGCCTCACATTTCAGAAAACAGGGCCAGCCATGAGGAGAAGGGAGAGAGCAGGGCCAGCCATGAGGAGAAGGGAGAAAACCTAAAGCCAGAGGCCTCTGGATTCCCGCCATGGAGCCCCCACTCTGCTTCCTCCCTTTCTGGCCTCCATGAGGCAGAAATCACATTCAGTAAACATGGATGACAGTCCTCTGGGTACCAGTTTGTACGGCTGCACTGATCTGTAGGGGCTGCATGGTTGGTTTTGTGATGTCGATTCAGATCACTGTATAAGCTGTCACCTCTGCCTGAAACCCATTTTCTCCACCTTTCCACAAGGTGACATTGTAACTGTCATTGCATCAGAAAAGTGCCTGCCCAGGCAACAACGTCCCCTCAAAGCATCCATGACAACTCTAATTGTCCTGCAGCTGATGTCCCTCCCTAGCTGGATGCAGCTCCCCACATCAGGCCCGACAGACTGGACTCCTGAAGAAATTAAACAGCCTGCAAACAAACAGCAAAAGCTGGTGAGAACAGGAAAGAGCTTGGTCCTTAAAGTGCTGGCTGCACAAGTCTGAGGATCTGAGTTCCATTCCCAGCATCCATGTAAAAGGCTTGGTGTGTTGCTGCAGACTGGAGAGGCAGAGAGAGACAAGTCCCCGGGGCTCCCTGCCAGCTTACCTAGCCTGAGAGCCCCAGGTCCTAGTGAGAGACCTTGTTGCAAAAAATGAGGTGGATGAAGAACAACACCCAAGGCTAACCCTCTAGCTCCCATGCACATACTGTGCACTAACGCAAATGCTGGGTCATGATAGCCCTATAATGCCTATGCTGCTGGCACTTGCATTCTACAGATGAGGCAAACTGCAGCTCCTGTCCTTTCCCCAAGCTGGCCTTGAACCCATCTTCCAGCCTCAACCTCCAAAGCAACAGGATTACATAATATGCAATAATACCACCACCTTAATTTTATCTATTTATCTATTTATTGCTTTATTGTTTGAGACAAAGTCTCACTGTGCAGCCTGGCCATACCGGAACTCACTATGTAAACCAGGCTAGCCTAGAACTCACAAAGCTTCATCTGCCTCTGCCTCCAGGGTGCTGGGATTAAAGGCATGAGCCACCATGCCTGGCTACCTTAATTTTAAGAACCATGAATTCTACCTGGTAAGTGGCCCACTCAAGGACACAGTGCTAATAAAAGCAAGGACTTGACGTGCAATTCCTAATTCTCTTTCCAGGTCACCAGAACTGCTCTGCTCACTAGCTCCCTCTCCTGCTCCCACATTTCAATGTGTTTGCAAAGTCTCTCCCTTTAAATTTTAGTGATTACTAGTATTGTTAGTATGTGCATATGTGTGTGTGTATGTGTGTATACACATACATGCCACAGCACACATAAGGATGTTAGAGGGCAGCTTCCAGGAGTCGGTTCTCTCCTTCCACAACAGGCTCAGCCTTACGCAGAAAGCGTTTTTAGTCACGGAGCCATCTCACTGGCCCAGATTCCTGAACCCTCAGATGGCTATGCTAAGGCACCCACTGGGCTTTCCCTCAACTCCCATGCTCACATCCTATGGCCATCAGTCACATCTCCTGGCATGGCTGTGCTTCTGCAGGATTCTGCAAAGACCTCTAGCGGAGCACATGCAATCACAGCCTCTGTCCAGAGAAGGGATGGCTGTAATTCCTCATACAGGCAGGCTAGCAAGGCACTGCACTACATCCAATCAGCCTGACACCTGGCAAAGTAGAGCAAGAAGTCTTCATGGAGCTCAAAGGAAGACGCAGCAGCTACACCCAGCTTGCCTGGCTCCAGTTCTGGCTTCACCCCCTGCTCCTGTGTTCATACAGCTGAGGGGTCCAAGCATGGACAGTGGGTGACTGACCATACCTCCCAAGGTGACAAGAGAAGCTACGAGCCCAGGAGCCCTGGGAGAATCAGGGGTTCAATCCTTAAGAAAACAAGTTCAAGGCTGGCTCAGCAGCTGATGTGCCGCCCTCTCACGACAGCACCATGTGACCTGGGTACATGCCTATAATCCTAGGCATTGGGAGGTAAAGGCAGAAGGGTCAGAAGTTCAAGGTCATCCTCAGCCACACAGTGGATGGATTCAAGTTCTGCCTGGAATACATGAGACTCTGTCTCAAATTTAAAAAGAAAAAAAAAAAAAAAAAAAAAAGAACAAAAAAAGTTTCGTTCAATGGGGCCAAATGACAGAGAGCCAAAGAAACCAGCAGGATAGCAGAGTCTGGGGCACAGTAACCTTCAGCCCCGAAGATGCAAAAGAAAAACAGAGCAGAGACTAAAGAGACAGCAGGGACCAAAGGGGCAGCAAACAGGAAGGATGCAGGTCATCTTGGAGTTATGTACCAGATCGAAGGAAGCAAGATGCAGGGTGATGATACAGCCTCACAGCACAGGGTGTGCGTGTCACTTCCTCTCAGACTTTCAAAGGCTTTTTGTTGACCACACGGGGCTCAAATCAAAACCCTTCGAGAGGAAGACATTACAGGCCTCCACGTTGGCTTGGGGCTTCCTGCTACCCTCCTCTCCTGCTCAGCACCCCACCTCTAACTTCAGGACCAGGAAGGCACTGAGCCTACCGAAGGTCAGAGGGGAAAAGCTTGGAGACTGGACCAACTGACCTCACCAGACAGTGGAGGATGGACCAGTAACTCATGAAAGCACTTTGAACTGTGCCTGGCACACAGTAAGTGCTCAGGAAATGCGCTGCTCCTACTGTCCTCTGGGCCCCTTCAGAGCCCTCTCCCTACCCCAAATAGAACACGGTCTCAAATGTACTAGTTACATGCTGGGCTACCTCAGCCAACCACACAACCTTTGACAGGGGACAACCCAGGTCTCTGGCCTCTCTGCCCTGATGGCCAGCAAATTCGGGGCACACAGGAGGTATTCAGCAAGCACCTGCTGTTCCCAAAAGCCTCAAGGTCCTGGGGCAGACCCCGCATGGAGCTCTGAGGGCCTAGCTCTAGGTTTCCCAACACTCAAACCAAATCCCCAGTCTCATCTGCTGCTACTCACTTGCAAAACAATCAAGGCCTGGGCCCTGCCTTGCCTAGCAGCTTCTACTCCAGGGAACACGCTGAGAGAAGTGAGCGCAGCGGGGACTGGAAATAGCACTGAGCCCCTCTTGGGGAGAGGCCTGGGCAGGCCAGCTGGCAGACAGGAGCAAAACCTCAAAAGCAGAGAGTGTGAGGGGGCTGAGGACATGGCTCAGTGGCACACTGCCTGCCACGGGTGCCTGAGGTCCCCACCCAGTGCACAGGACCAAAAGGAGGAAAAAAGGGAAAAAGCAGCCGGCAGACAGGAGGCCTGGTCCACAGAACTAGGACAAGCTGGTCACTGCTACCCTCTCACCCGGAAGCTCTTCTCTTCTCCTTACCCAGTACAACCCCACCACCCTGGGAACAACTTATAAGCCACCCCCCCAAACTGCACAAGGACACCAGGTCACCTATGGCTCTTGGGAGAGAATTTAGAGCCACACCACCCACACTGGCCAATGGGGGTCACCCCGTCTATGTCCACTCCCCAGCAGACTGGGAGCCTCTAGAAGCAGGTACTAGATCCTGTTTCTCCATCTTCTACTCCAGGGACACCAAGGAGAGCAATGAGGCAGCAGGGACTGGAGGCAGCCCTAAGCCTGGCACATAGTAGATGCTCAGTAAGTTACAAAGCAACTTGGCAAGACACAGGGATGAAGGATGCTACCAGAACCTACTAGTACCACACTGATAAGTGAGTCACTAATCCCCAGCCCAGCCCACCCACCTTCTGCCTCAGTTTCCTAACACACAACTATGCCTGATACTTTATTCATACAATTGCCATGAGAACCAACTCGGAAAATAAAAATGGAGAGCAGAAAGCCTCTGAGGAATGTCAGTCACCCAGCTTTGGCTCAACTGTCCCTTTGTGCTGAAGCTCCCCCCCCCTGTCCCCCTCCCCCCACCCAGCACTGGATCCACCTCCGTACTCTTCAGTCTTTGTCTTCTGTTTCTGCAATCCCTGTAGTTATTTCCCATTCTGATTCTGCCCAAGCATCTGAGAGCTCCTGGATCCTCACATCTGTGTGCAGGTGAGCACTAGCCTGGCTTTTGGGGGCTCCCCCATCCTAGGGTTCCAACTCTGGCATTGCACAGAACTCTCAAGATACTCAGATGTGCAGAGCCCAAGGGTCCACCAAACTTGTTGACAGGGAGAGGGATGCTGCAAACAGCCGGCCAAGAATGCCAGACCTCTGAGACCTGCACCTCGGCTGTTGCTGCTCCTGAGATACTTGGTGTGTGTGTGTGTGGTGTGTGTGTGTGTGTGTGTGTGTCTGCAGCACTAGCCTCTAGGGCACAGATTGCTACTTCTCTCCTTACATAAAGCACCTGGCAGCCAGATGAATAATACATGGACCTTCACCTCACACACAGGTATCAGGCAGGCAGACACCTGCTTTGCCCCACCAAGGCCTCCAAGGGAGGGAGGGATGAGATGTCCCGCCTCATACAGTCCTTCAGAAAGGATACAAACTAAAACTCCGAGCCCATTCCCCAGACTCCGGGAACCCTATCCAAGCAAGGTGTCCAAGGGCGTGCCCAGGAAAACAGGCACAACACACCCAAACCAATCTCTAGGGTTCCTCTGAACACCCAACATCCTGGGGGCCCCAGATTCCTATCTGTCCCCCTCCAAACCTACTGACCTGTGTGCAAAGCACGCGCGTATCCCTATTTATTACGCATGTACCGCCTCAAGGGCCGACCACCCGACCAGGTCAAAGCCACTGCACTGGGGACCGACGCTTCCCCGACCCGTTCGGTAGTGCCAGGCTGCAGCACACCTACCGCGGCGCGCACAGTCTCATCGGTAAGAGGCTGGGCCCCGCGCCGCCCACCCCGACTCCCCCACGAGCAGGTCGGGTTACACTCAGGGCCCCGCCACGCTGGCGAAGCGGGCACACCCACGGGCCGCTCGGGGGCCTCTGAGTCCCTTCCTCCCCGCGGGAAGTCCCCAGCGTGAGGATCTCCCCAAGGTGCAGACCCCGCCTGGTCCCGGTTCATCCCGCGCATCCCGCCGCCCGGGTACCTCAGGAGCCCATGGCGCTGGACCCTGCGGGCGGAGCAGGCGGCGCTGCAGCCAGGTATCTCCGCCGCCGCTGGCGCGTCCCGAGCCCCGCCGAGTACCGCCGCGACGCGCATGCGCACTCGGAACGCCGCTGGCGGGGGCGGGGCCGGAGCGCGCGGCTGAGGTCACTCGCCGAGCCTTAAAGGGGCCGCGCGCTGCCAAGCACCACGCGCAAATCTCGGGTCAGGAGGACTGTGCCGTCCTCTCGCAATTCGCAAACGCACCGGGAGAGACCCGGGGCCCAGATTTCCGAGTCCCACCCACCACAGTCCTGGAATGCACTGTCTGACCCGCGGGATACAGATTGTCCTGGACACTCGCGGGCTAGCTAGAGCTTCATTTCTCTGAATGCCTCGTGTGCGCCAACGCTGAAGGTGAACCGAGATCTAGTTGCCGCTTGAGGCGGGGAGGGTGAGTGTGAGACTATGAAACGGACTTCCACGGAGCGTTTTGTATAGTTGTGCAAAATGAAACTGCACGTGGAGCTGCTCCATCTGGTTCCTAGCCAACTAACCGATTCTGGAGGTGTCATTCCAGCCCCTATCCCATTTTGATTTGCGAGGTCCCCACGTCTTACCCAGATGACTGAAATGCGTAATATGCAACCAAGTTTATTTTTATCTCCAGCTCCAACTGTCTACCGACGCCTCCTCCTTAGCCGGCTCAGCTGCTTTCCCTTCCACACACGTTTCTTCACAGCATTCCCCAGTCCCTGCTTCCAGTCTCCAAGACACAAGGTCTGGAATCATCCTTGAGTGGCCCCCTCTCGCTGCCCCTCGTCCCATCTGCTTGGGCAGGACATCCTGTACGCCTAGACTCTGACCTCCTCCCTACTGTACTGCTGTCATGTGGTCCAGGCTCTGCCCAGGAATTGTGGGCAGCCCGGATTTTCCAACTTTATTCTCCGCAGGGCTGTGTCAATGTGAGAATCAGGGATTCCTTTAAAATTTTAAATCGATGGAGGAATCACCAGACTCTGGGCTTTATTTTTTTTTTTTTTTTTTTTTTTTGGTTTTTTTGAGACAGGTTTCTTTGCACCAAAACAAACAGACAAACAAACAAACCCACCCAAAATGAACTATATGGCACTTTGTTCAAAACCCTGAACTAGTTCCTCACGACATTCCAAATGAAGCCAACCTCTGCAGATCCTCAGCACAGCCTCGATGTGGCATCTCCCTCCGCAGGCGTGCCTGACCTCATCTCCTTCTCCTGGTCTCTTGCTTTCCCTCCAGCCAGGTGTAGGCATTCAGCTTCCATGCCTTTGTACCTGCTGTCCCCTCTGCTGGGGTTACAGTTTCCCCGACAAAGCCTTCAAAGGCTTGTTCTGCTGGCCTTACTAGGGAAGCTGAGGCAGGATTGTTCTGAGACAAATATCTCCTTCCAGGGGAAGATTTCTGAGCCCCTCACATGCAGTCCATATGCAACACTTCACCGTGCCTTGTTCTTTCAATAAAATTTATTTTTTAACATGTATGGATCGTTTTTCTATCTTATTATTCATCTTCCAGGAGAACACAAGTTCCAGAAAGACTGTTGAATTAACTTTGTCTGGGGAGATCTGTACCCCAAGTAGGAAGGCATGCAAACAAACCAACATTCTATACAACTCTTCCTCTATGAACCCGTAAGTTACTATGGCAGCTGTAATATGTAACTCCCCACCCCCACCCCCAGCTGAATGGCCTTTGAGAAGTTAAGAGTTCTTGGGAGGTAGAAAATTATAGAAGGGAGAGCCACTCCTATGATGTTGTGGGGAGGTCATGACCCATGCCGGACTGGGACTTTTTCTTTTTTCATTTTTTTAAATTACCCCTAAGCAACCATTCACTCTTGCTCCTATAAGCAGCTGTAATAGACTCATGGAATGTTCACTCTCCAAGCTTGATTGGGCAGAACCATTCCTTTATTCTGTGGTTAGTCCCTTACCTGGGTTGAGTAGATGTTTGTTCGTGTCTCCCCAGGAAAAGTGCATGCAGCAAGGATGAAGATATCTGACAGTTTTTTGTTTCCTGGTGAAAACTAGTACTCGGCACTGGCCTGGCAAGCATGTACAGAAAGTATGTGTAACATGGACAAATGTAATAACTAGGTCCTAAGGGGAAGCTTGGGGTAATGGTACTCAACCCCCATGGCTGCATGACTGAAGGAGAAAACCAGCTGTTCTCTCACCCACAGGCACACACAGTGACATGAATACACACACACACACACACACACACACACACTAAATAGATTTTTTTTTTTCAAAGAGCATCATATGGGAAGCAGGAGCAAGTAGATCTCTGTGAGTTCAAGGCCAGCCTGGTCTATGTAGCAAGTTCTAGGCCAGCCATAGCTACATAGTGAGGCAGTCACTCAAAAAAATAAATAAGCTGAATGATAGTGGCACACGCCTTTATTCCCAACAGTAGGGAGGCAGAGGCAAGTGGATCTCTGTGAGTTTGAAGCCATCCTGGTCTACAGAATGAGTCCCAGGACAGCCAGGACTATGTAGAGAAATCCTATAGGTGGATGGATGGATAGATAGATAGATAGATAGATAGATACATAGATACATAGATAGATGAGATGACCTCTTCTGACTTAGTCAGGGTTTCTATTCCTGCACAAAACATCATGACCAAGAAACAAGTTGGGGAAGAAAGGGTTTATTCAGCTTACACTTCCACATGGCTGTTCATCACCAAAAGAAGTCAGAACTGGAACTCACACAAGCTAGAAACCTGGAGGTGGGAGCTGATGCAGAAGCCATGGAGGGATGTTACTTACTGGCTTGCTTCCCCTGGATTGCTCAGCTTGCTTTCTTATAGAACCCAGGACTATCAGCCCAGGGATGGCACCACCCACAATGGGCCCTCCCACCCTTGATCACTAATTGAGAAAATGCCTTACAGCTGGATCTCATGGAGGTATTTCCTCAATGGAGGCTCCTTTCTCTGTGATTAACTCCAGCCTGTGTCAAGTGGACACACAAAACCAGCCAGTACATCTTCCCAACCCAGGTTTGAAATTCACAACTTCCTAGTTGCCCCTGCAGAGTTGCTAACCCCTCTAGGCAGAGTCCTTGCCCCAACTGTCACCATATCTACACAACTTATAAACCAGACCAGTCTGATAGCTCCTGCCCCCTCCAGAGCTGTTGGCCAAATCATACCCAAATCCAAATTCTTAGTCCCTGCACCCCAGAGGTACTCATGGTTCTCAAGTTACAGCTGCCTTGTCTGGCAGGGCACAGGCAGGTGCTGGGTATTTTTAGGCATGCAATGCCAGAAAAGGGTCTCAAAACAGAAAGTCACCTGACCTGGTGACAGAGATTTTGACAGGTGGCACTAGGAGCCAGGGCTAGTTGCTCCCCTCAGCAATAGGCCTTCTGAAAAGATGAGGGCCAGCAGCTTGGTGGTCAAGCCATTTGCTGCCAAACTTGAGGACTGGAGTTAGATCCCGTGGACCCACATGACAGAAAATGGGGCACTGTTGCCATGTGAGCCCCTCCCCCTGTCACATCATACACACACAAATAAATGTATGTAAAAATGGAGGTAAGAAGAATACATCTCCTCCCTCACTCTACGCAAACTTACTCTCAGCATTCTACCTGCCCTTTCTACTCAAAGATCTCTCATCTCTCACCCGGCTTCTCCCCAAGTCTGTGGCCTCCACCTTACACCTGCCAATCAATTCTGAAAGAACGTCTTTCCCCACCCACAGCTCCACCCCCTTTCTATTCTTGCTCCCATCTTTCCCCACCCATAGCTCCACCCACTTTCTATTCTTGCTCCTTTTCCTCCTTGTTCATCCGTTTGCTGCGGTGACTAGAACCCGGGACCTCTGCATGCTGGGGCACGCAGCTGTTCCACTGAGCTAAGCCTCAACTACTAGACTGGTATTTTTGTTTTGAGGCAGGCCCTTGTTCTCTTCTGTTGCTCGGTTTAACTTGGAACTTACTAAGTAGCCCACGCTGGCCTCAAACTTCCTTAGCCTCCCAAACCGTAGGATCACAGACATTTCCCTATTCTGATCACTTAAATTATTTTTCCCAAAGGAAACCTTAGAAACAACCTCACAGCCACTGAAGGAAGTTAAAGAAAACGAGTGATCCACACAACGACATTCAATATATATAATAAAACAACCTCTCTTGGTCTTATTTTTATTATGTGCATGGGTGTTTCACCTGCATGTACATGCCTGGTGCCCTCAGAAGGTACAGGTACCCTGGAACTGGAGTTATGGTTATAAACTGCCATGTGGGTGCTAGGAATTGATCCCAGGTTTTCTAAAATAGCAGCCAATACTCTTCATAGAGTAGCCATTCCTCCAAACCCCTTAAAACAGTCTCCTGTGTGTGTGTGTGTGTGTGTGCTCGCGCAATTACACAGGCTGGAGACATGGCTCTGTGGTTAAGAGCACTGACTGGTTTTCCACAGGTCCTGAGTTCAATTCCCAGCAACCACATGGTGGCTCACAACCATCTGTAATGGGATCAGATGCCCTCTTCTGGTGTGTCTGAAGACAGCGACAGTGTACTCACATACATATAATAAATAAATGATTCTTTTAAAACTAGAATAAAAGTAATTGTACAATCTAAAAACATGGTTTCTCAACATGATTAGTCTTGCTATGGAGGAAACTATTAGAACCAATAGTGTACAATGAAGGCGGGGAGAAGTCTTCGTGGCAGCCTGGCTTGAACTCTATTTTTTAAGCAGTGCTGAAAGGAAGACATTGGCAGCAGCACAAACAGATGGGCTATCACAGGCGCCTCCTAAGCGGCAGGGTTATGAGTAGTGGGTTGTTGGTTTTTTTTTTTTTTTTTTTTTTTTTTTAATTTTCCAAAATTTGTTTTCAAAAGCCTGTAATATTTTCAAACTTAGCAAAGCGTTATTTAAAGAAATGATGTATTGTCCCATCTGTGTTTTCTGCTCATTGTACATTACCATCCAGCTGTCTGTTGGGGGAAGATAGGGGCTTTCTGCAGGGCGGGGATGCAGGGTCAGTTCATCTTTGCATCCTCCCAGGCCTGGCTCAGTAAATAGCCACAGACAAAAAGACTTCCCTGGATATTGGGAAGGAGACCCAAGCCCAATGTAAGGTCACCCGTCTTCCGGTCTACTCCTAGCTTCTGGTAGGAAAGTGTGGAGGAGGGAGCTTTAGGCCTCTGATGTGCATGTGATGAGGGACCCAGCTCGTCCACAGCCTCCATGGTATCCCTGTCTCCAAGTACACTGTAGGAGATCCGGTCATGTGGCCCAGAGTCCCTGTGAGTAGCAGGCAGAAAGTGCCTCCTTTGTGGAATGACCTTAGGCGTGTAGCTTTGCTCCTCTGAGCCTCAGTTTCCCCACCTGCCAGTATTTTGCCACTGTGTCCAGAGCAGTGGCTGCTGAAAACCCCAGTTCAAGCCCTGTAAGAATCAGACCTTCTGACTGCAGCAGGCTGACATCTACCACAAGGCATGCTAAATACAGAAGCCATGGGCTCACTTAAGTAGGAAATTCAACGTGGAGGATTTAAGGCTCATGCAGGCTCAACAGGGTACCTTTCTTTTAGTCCTTCTGTGTGCTCACTCTCTCACACACACACCCGCTCCTGTGGTGTGTGTGTGTGTGTGTGTGTGTGTGTGTGTGTGTGTCTTGGCTGCATTCCCAGCTGCCCTTTCACCTCACTGACTAAGAGTGCTCCCCTTTCCCAAGAATTCCAGTCTGTCCCAGGATTTGCCTGATTGGCCCAGCTTGTGGTATGGTTCCATCTCTGAGCCAATCATTGAAGAGAGGAAATGCCATGCTTGATGAGCCAGGCCTGGATGAAGATCCCGCCCTGAGGGACAGATGGAGAGAGTGCTTCTGAACCCTGGGTGCTCAGGAGGGATATGGTGGGTACCCGAAGAAGGTGGGTATCACAGCCAGAGGTAGAAGGAGTGTGGGGGATAAAGCTCAGAGGGGAGCAGATCAGGAAGTTGGGGTGACTCTCCCAAGGTCACCCAGAAAAGAAGAGCAACCTTACCCAGAGCAGAGAAGTAAGGCTGAGCCAAATGGCCTGGTTTGAACCCCAGCTCTAGCACTGACAAGCAGAGGGAGCAATCATAGGCAAGTGCTTAAGGCTCACTAAACCTGCTTCCTTGGCTATACCATAAGCCCTCTTTCAGGGCCAGTGTCAGTCTGGTTGGAGGCTGGTTGGAGGCTGGTTGGAGGCTGGTTAGAATCTGGTTGGAGACTAGTTGGAGGCTGGTTAGAGGATGGTTGGAGGCTGGTTGGAGACTAGTTGGAGGCTGGTTGGAGGCTGGTTGGAAGCTGTTTGGAGGCTGGTTAGAGGCAGGTTGGAAACTGTTTGGAGGCTATTTGGAGGCTGGTTAGAGGCTGGTTAGAGTCTGGTTGGAGGCTGTTTGGAGGCTGGTTAGAGTCTGGTTGGAGGCTGGTTGGAGGCTGGTTAGAGGCTGGTTGGAGGCTGGTTAGAGGATGGTTGGCTGGTTGGAGGCTAGTTGGAGGCTGGTTAGAAGCAGGTTGGAGGCTGGTTGGAGGCTAGTTGGAGGCTAGTTGGAGGCTTGTTAGAGGCATGAAAGCATGCCTCTAACATAAGCTCTTGAGAAGTAAAGACAGAAGAAGCTTGAGAATCCAAATTCAGTTGTGGATACATAGCAAGTTCAAGGCTAGCCTTCAGCACATGAGACTCTGTCTCAAAAAAAACTATAAAATAAAAAGAGAAACGCTGCATGCATCGGCTCACACTTGTAATCCAAATACTTTTAGGAGGCTGAAGCAGGAGGATTGCCACAAGTTGGAAGCCAGCCTAGACTACATGGTGAGTTCAGGTTACCCTGGGCTACAGAGTGAGATCCTGTCTTAAAAGAGAGAGGGCCAGGTGAGATGGCCCAGTAAGTAAGAATGCTTGCTGACCAAGCCTGATGACCTGAGTTTAGTCCTGAGAACTTACACATAAAAGGAGAGAAAAGACTCCTGTAAGTTGTCCTTTGACACATGTGTGCACAGAAAATAAATAAGTGTAATAAAAAGTGAGGAAAGAGACAAGAGGAGAAAGAGAGAGAAAGAGGGAAAGAGAAGGAGAGAAAGAGAGAGAGAGAGAGAGAGAGAGAGAGAGAGAGAGAGAGAGAGAGCAAGAAGATAAGGGAAGGGAAAAAAGAGCTGAGCTTGGAAGAAGTTGAAAGTTCAAGGCTAGCCTGGGCTACAGAGTGAGTTCAAGGCTAGCTTGGGCAACTTAATGAGGTCCTATCTGGAGATATAACTCAGTGGTAAGGTTTTTACTTGCTTACCATGTACAAGGTCTTAGGTTCAATCCTCAGGACAGAAAGAAAAGATAAGGGTTGGAGAGATGGCTCAATGGTTAAGAACACTTATTGCTCTTGCAGAGGACCAGAGTTGAGTGTCCAGCACCCAGGACAGGCAGCTCATAACCACCTGTAACTCCAGCTCCAGAGGATCTGATGCCCTCTTCTGGCCTCCTCAGTCACCTGTGTACATGTCATACACATACACACACACACACACACACACACACACACAGATAATATAAATACATCTTTAAGTTATTTTATTTATTTATTTATTTATTTATTTGGTTTTTCGAGACAGGGTTTCTCTGTGTAGCCCTGGCTGTCCTGGAACTCACTCTGTAGACCAGGCTGGCCTCGAACTCAGAAATCCACCTGCCTTTGCCTCCCAAGTGCTGGGATTAAAGGGGTGAGCCATCACTGCCTGGCCATCTTTAAATTTTTAATGCTTTTTTTGAGACAGAGTTTCTCTGTGTAGTCCTGGGCTATTCTGGAACTTGCTCTGTAGACCAGGCTGGTCTTGAACTCATAGAGATGAGTTCACCTCCACCTGTCTTTGCCTCCCAAGTGTTGGCCTGGCCACCACCACCTGGCTCAATGAATCTTTTTTTTTTTTTTTTTTTTTTTTTTTGGTTTTTCGAGACAGGGTTTCTCTGTGTTCTTGGCTGTCCTGGAACTCACTCTGTAGACCAGGCTGGCCTTGAACTTAGAAATCCGCCTGCCTCTGCCTGCCAAGTGCTGGGATTTCAATGAATCATTTTTAACAAAAGAAAAAATGTTACTTATAAAATACACACTAGACATCTTATTTGTGCAAATGCATGTATGATGTAAAGTATGTAGGTAATTTCTTTAAGATAGTTTAAGGACAATCCTTTAATCTCAGAACTCCAGAGGCAGAGGCAGAGGCAGGTGGATCCCTGTGATCAAGATCAGCCAGGTTTACATAGAGCTACCGAGTGCGACACTGTTTCAAACAAAGAGAAAAGTATTTCCTTTTTTATTCATTATGTGGCTGTGTGCCCATGTGTCTCTGTGGGTATGTGCAGTTGAGTGCAGAGAGCAGGAGTCAGATCCTCTGCAACTGTATAGTTAGAGGCAGCTGTGAGCCACCTGCCCTTGGGGAGTGCTGGGACCCGAACTCAGAAGAGGGCATCACATCCCTTGGAACTGGAATTACAGATTCACACAGAGCTTAGCAAGCAACAGTGGCTGCCATTTGGCAGATGAAGAAACTGAAGCACAAGGACATAATGTTACTTGGCACAGGTCACCCCAAGTGGCCCTGCACACAGCAAGTCTGATGGCTAACTGTGAAATGAATCTAGGATACTTTCCTATCTCATGAGGTGAGACTAGTCGGCAAGGAAGAACCCAGGCAACAACGCTTCTTGTGGAGGTGTGACATTCAGGACACTGATGGTCATCAGGAAGCAGAACAAAGCCAGTCCTAGGGAACCATCTGGGGTATGTGTGAATGAATCGGTGATAGGGGCTTGAGGTGGAGACCCAAGAGAACTTTGCTTTCTCTGTGTCTTCCAGTTGCGGCCATCCCTGTCTCTACAGGGCTAGAGAGGTGAAGCCCTCCAGAAACTGACAGACAAACCATGCTAACAGAAACAAGTCTGGGGTCAGATCCTTTGCACATCCCCAGGCTGCAACAGTCTGAGAGTCAGAAACACAGCCCTCAGGAAAGGAAGCTGATGGCTAATCCTTGTCAGCTTGAAGGGATTTAGAACTTCTGGGTGCAACTCTAGACACCTCTGGGTGTGTCTCTAGAAAGGTTTAACTCAAGAGGGCAGCATTGTCCTGGAGGTTGAACTGAGGGAGCCAGCGAGCGAGCGAGCGAGCGAGCTGAGCACCACCATACATCTCTCTCTGCTTCCTGACTGTGGACGCAGCTGTGTGATACTCCTGATGCCAACCATGACAGGCTATACCCCCACAATATGAGTCCAAGTAAAATTTTCCTTCCTTAAGCTTCTTCTGTCTGGTGTTTTGTCACAACAGGAAGAAAAGCAAGAGGACACGCAGAGAGCTGAAGGACTAGTCCTGGAGGCCTGGGTGTACCAAGTCTAGGCCTGCCCAGGGAAACCTGGATGATTTGACTTCAAAGGCAGGGGTGGGGCTTGCCAGAATCACAGGTGCTTTGAAGGTGCAGGATGAAAAGCCCGTGAGATATAATTACCTGAGAAGCATCTCTAAAGGGCAGGGAGGAGCCCCGCTGCCAGCTACCAGCCCTGTGGTAAGGGTCTCCAGTTATGCCTCCTTAAAGGAACAGTGTTCCTCCCTAGAGCCAAAGGATGCATCTTTAACATCGGCATGACTGCTGTTTGTTGAGTATGGCCTGTCTGTGTGGAAAGCAATGTAGAAAACCGGAATGCCAGTCAATCCCACCAGCTTGTGGTACATGGGCATCCAGCTGTATGAGACCCTTTCAATAGAATAAAGTGGTCCTGAAGCTGGAGAGATGGCTCCATGCTTAAGGGTACCTTCTGCTCTTCCAGCCGACCTGAGCTTGAGCCTCAGTATTCTCTGCACCTTCAGGGGATCTGACACCTTCCTCTGGCCTCTGGGGGTACCTACCTACACATGTGACATTCCCTCACACAGACACACACACTTCAAATAACAATGTGGGGTTTCTCTGTGTAGACCAGGCTGGCCTCGAACTCAGAAATCCGCCTGCCTCTGCCTCCCAAGTGCTGGGATTAAAGGAATGAACCACCAGCCACCACTGCCCAGCTAAAAATGTGGTTTTTAAAAGGAGGTAAAGGGAAAACGGTCAGTAGAGACTACCTTTCTGCCAGGCTTGATGTTATTTGAACCCACTGACCTGTTTTCAGCCCGTATTCCATCCCCTCCTAGCCGCTCTGCCCCTCCAACAGAGTCCTCCCCCTTACCCATCTCCTAGGTTTCTCTCTCTGCTCTCATGGCTTCCAGAGATGTAACCCCAAAGCCACCAGATCTCCCTCTCCCAGATGCTGGCAGTTCAAGCATCTTTCCATTCTGCCTGGGTGGTGACCATAATTCCTTCCTCCAGTCTCCCTGCCCACTGCTGTCCTCCAGTGAACATCCATCATGTCTGTTCCAACTCACAGAGGCCAGTGGAGACTGAGACGGCCCAGCAAAGGGAGCTGGGACCCCTGAAGGGCTTTAGTATTCACTTTACAGATGCAGAAGCTGGGCTCAGGGGAGATGAGCTGTCCAGGGATGGTCAGTCATGCCTTAACACAAGATTGATATACAATTTTTAAAATTGTATTTATTTTTATTTTACGTGCATGGGGTTTTCTCAGATGCTCTGGGAGTGGTGTTGCAGACCATCGTGAGAGGCCATGTGAGTGTTGGGAATTGAATCTGAGTCGTCTGGACCAGCATCTTCTGGTTAAGAGCAGTCAGTGCTCTTGACCACCACACAGTTTCTCCAGCCCCAGGGTAGTTGTATATTTAAGAGGCTAGCCTGGGCTACAAAATGAGACATTGTCTCAAGAAAGAAAGAAAGAAAGAAAGAAAGAAAGAAAGAAAGAAAGAAAGAAAGAAAGAAAGAAAGGAAGGGAGAGAGGGGGGAGAGAGAGAGAGAGAGAGAGAGAGAGAGAGAGAGAAAGAAAGAAAGAAAGAAAGAAAGAAAGAAAGGAAGGAAGGAAGGGAGAGGGGGGGAGAGAGAGAGAGAGAGAGAGAGAGAGAAAGAAAGAAAGAAAGAAAGAAAGAAAGAAAGAAAGAAAGAAAAAGGAGAAGAGAGAAGAGAAGAGGAAAGGAAAAGGTGGGCTGCAGAGATGGCTCGGTGGTTAGGAGCATGGGCTGCTCTTACGGAAGGCAGGAGTTTGGTTCCCAGAATCCACATCAAGTGGCTCCCAACTGTAGCTGTCAGCTCTAAGGGACCCAACATCGTCCTTCTGGCCTCCATGAACATGTACATACACACCAACGTAGACGTAACTTGGGGGGAAATTTTTCATGAGAAAAAAGGGTTGGAGGAGACAGCTGTCAATAGAGTGTCTGTTCCCTGAACTTGAAGGCCTGAGTTCCATGCCCAGCACCCATTTCAGGGCAGGCCTGGCAACACAAACCTGTAACACCAGTGCCGGGCAGGTGGAGACAGGCTGGTGTCAGGTGGCCATTTGAAGACGTCCGAGCTGAGGGACAGACTCCCTTAGAATATAAAGGGGAGAACAAGAGAAGACACCATTAACCTCTTGACTTGACCCTAGGGCATACATACCTGCATGCTCACTGCTCGCACATTTACACACACACACACACACACCATGCCCACACTCACGTGTCTTTGTTTTGTTTTTGTTTGTCTTGGTTTTAAAGATGATCTACTGAAGAACAGGAAGTTCGAGAGCCTTCCGGGTCCAGATCCACATCTGCATAACGTGACCTCAGCCTCCTCGGCTGCTGTGGATTGCCTAACTATTCTTCCGCCCCCAAATGTCCAGCAAGGCCAAAGCTCTAGGCTTTTTCTCCCATGTGATTTCCCTGCTGGGAACAATGCTGTTCTACTCAACCCCAGTGAACTTTTACTCCCATTCCAAGGCTCAGGCCAAGCATCTCCATAGCATCTCCTCTGTACCACACGCCTTTCCTTCTTCCTCTGGGCCTGCTTGATCAGAGGCTACCACACAATTCTCATGCTGTCGATGGAACCCAGGGTCTCCTCATATATTTTGGGTAGGAGCTCTTATCACAGAGACACATGCCCTAACAAGCTCACAGTGTGTTCTACCGTGAGATAAGCCAATTTCCTTACCTGAGTCTGTCCCCTTGACTAGCACATGCAGGTGCCTGGATATGGTGAAGGCTCAGAGACTGGGCTGAGGAGCAGGGGACTATGTTTTGTTTCTCTGGTGTCTGCATCCACACAATGGGGATTAGAGATAGTGGCCAGGCTGGGTTGTCATGGCTCAGCACTGGTGCCCTCTGGGAATTTAGCCCTGTGTCCCATCTACGTTTGTTTAGTCCTGACTATTCTTAGAAGCAGAAGCAGGCACCATCATCCTCACTTTGCACATGAGGAAACCCAGATGGCGTCCGGGGTCACAGAGGGGCCACTTAGTTCTCTGGAATCTATCTCTGGGCATCCTGCTCCTCCTCTGGCCAACACATGGCAAATACCTCTGAGCCCCGCCATCATGCTTGCTATGTGACAGTGACTCATTGGGTGGCATGGCTGCCGTCAATCTGAGTGCAACTTCCTGATGTTTGTTTATTTGGTCTGAATAATGAACTGTGTTTGATGTGTCCTCCCGCCTCACCTCCCGTCAGCCACGGCCCTTCCCTCATACAGCAAGGCGGGGGAGGAACAGGGTTGGTTCTGATTGCAACTTTTTGGGGTTTAGCTTTTGTGGTTTGGGGAGATGGGCTCCTCTCCTGCACCCCAGGCTCACGATATCCTGCCACCATAACCCACCTTGCTTTGATTACGCTTGTTTAATCACCTCCAGACAAATTAAGCCAAACTGGGGGCAGAGCACTACTAACTCATTTAAAATGGATGATCCGGCCACAAGATGGATGACGTCAAGTCAAGTCCGACTCTGACAGCACATCCTGATATAGCCCGAGGGCAAGGAAATACAATTTTCTAATTATTTACTCCATGCATCTATTTTTAGATTAATTTATTTATCATCAAGGTCTCACTATGAAGCCCTGGTTAGCCTGGAACTATGGAGACCAGGCTGGCATCAAACTCAGAGATCCATCTATCTTGGCCTCCTGAGTGCTGAGAGCAAAGGTACCCACCACTGTGCCTAGCTATAGGTCTATGTTTTTATGGTAATAGTAATATTAAAATTGATCTGGATCTTTATAAATTTATAAACTTATATTTTGTGAAGTTTGTATCAGAGAGAGAGAGAGAGAGAATGTGACCGCATGATATGGCACAAACAACTTTCAAGAGCTCAAGAGTGGGTTCTCTCCTTCTACCACCGCAGGGTGTCCTGGGAATTGAACCCAGGCTGCCAGCCTGGTGACAGGTATCTTTACTAAATGAGCCCCTACCCACCTGTTTTGAATTTTTTTTAAAAAACATTTTTATTTATTTCATGTGAGTACAGTCACTCTCTTCAGACCAGAAGAGGGCATCAGATCCCATTACAGATGGTTGTGAGCCACCATGTGGTTGCTGGGAATTGAACTCAGGACCTCTGGAAGAGCAGCCAGTGCTCCTAACCGCTGAACCATCTCTGCAGCCTGTTTTGAATCTTAACTGTGCTCAAGAAAATAGCAAAAATAGAGACATTACTGTCACTAAGAACTATAATTTTTGAGCCAGGCATGGTGGCACATGGGAAACAGATGGGAGGTGAGGCGCTCACGGCCATCCTCAGCCTCTTACTGAGTCAAGGACCAGCCTGGGCTACGTGAGCACCACCTCTCCCCTAAAAGAAAATACACTCCACAGTTCCCACTGTACGATGCAAGAAGGACAAAGGAAACAGGACAACAGCACAGCTTTTCAGGGCTTTGTTGTGGCTTCATACCTCCTGGGGCTGCATTCCTGCCCCGCCCCGCCCCGCCCCCAGCACCCCAGCCAGCAAAGGCACAGGAATCAAACCCTTCTACCAGCTCTTCCCTGCCACTCAATCTAACCATAAGTCTAACCATAAGTCCCTGGCTTTGGGTAACACACTCTAAACTCTTGTGTTGTCTGAGTAACAATCCCCATCCCTGACACTCATGTGACAGGGGCTGGCAGGACAGCATCTTCCAGGTCAGGTTGTAGAGGTCATAGATTCTTCAAATAGTGAAAGACCTGGGGGAAACTCCTGGGGTTGACACCTATCACCAGACAAGTTTTGCTCTCTCCAGGATGAGACGTATCGCAGTGGTCCATGTTGAGACTTGAACACATGGTTTATAAGCAATGAGACAAAGTGAGTGAGGGTGGAGACTCCTACACCAGGACATGGCCAAGGGACACGATGAGCAGAGATCATCGCTCAGACCTCCATGGTCAATGGAGGTGAGGTCAGATGGCCTGGGCTGTGCCTCAAAGGCTGTAACTCAAGGCTAGTTTCTGGATGGGAAGCCAGTGTCCCCGAGCCTTACTCTCCTGTAAATAACATGGTGTCCTGGGGCAGCCTCAGAGCCTCACCTTTTACTGTGTAGACCTTCACCCCACCCTACCTAAAGAGTGTTCTCACCCAGCGGCCAGTAGACAGAGGCTGCACTGTGTCCCTCGAGTTCCCAAAGGCCCCTGGATATACCATGTAACTGATCCCAATGGCTCCAGCCACTGCTGCCTCTGAGGCTGGCGGCTTCTTTGTGATGTCCTCCTGTCCCTGGTAAGTCAGCTGACGAGAAACCCAAGAGCAAAGAGGCGGACAGAGGGTGGTCTACATCACTTTTCCTTTTCTACTTTATTACTTCAAATTAACAACCACAATAAAGCTCAAAAAAGTCCAATATTTACACAGGAAAAAAGTACAAAATTCCCCCCAAAGTTCTTCAGTAATTTTTTTTCAGTTTTTTTAAATTACAAAGTAATAAAAAGTTTTGCTCTTTAATTAAAAAAAAAGAAAGGGAAAAAGAGGTAAATAAATTAGGAAATACACACACCGAGAAAACAAACAAAAATAAAATAAAATAACAAAAAAAAAAACAGGTGTTAACCAGGAAGGGAAAATTCAACACTTAGCCCTGACCCAGGGTCCTACTCAGGAGTCAGGCCTGAAAAGAGGGGTGACAACAGGTGACTTTCAGGACCAGGGAACTAACTGGTAACTCAGAGCCGATGCCATCTGGGAGCAGACTCCAAGAACTTGCCTAAGATCAGGAATGAAAGATGGGGGGCTGCCACACACTGGTATTTGGGGACAGGTGGTGGCAAGGACTCTATGCCCTGAGGGATGTGGAGGTCATTGTCCACCCCACCTTGACTTTAGGGGGAGGAAAACAGAAACTTGGCCAGGCAGGCATGGCAGGCTACCTGCAGCTCTGAAAAATACAAGTCTCAGTTTCTCTCTCTCTCTCTCTCTCTCTCTCTCTCTCTCTCTCTCTCTCTCTCTCACACACACACATACACACACACACACACACACACACACAGACTCACAAACATCATGGCCACCATCTCACCGCACCCTCAGGGTCTCTGCAGAGAGGTGACAGGTGGGTGTGTGGCGGGAACCAGGATGCTCAGGGAGGGGATTCTGGGAAAGCCCAATACAACGCTGGCCACTGTCATCACCCAAGGGCTGATGGCGTGTGTCATCCAAGGCTCCATGAAATCTCCTGGGACTTGTCTTTGACTGGCCAAACCACTCCCTGACTCGAGCTCTTCAGGCACCTCCAATGGCGGCCCGGCACGTGATGGCCAGTGGTGAGAACAGGTGGCTGGAGTGTCACCAGAGGAGTGTTGGCAGCCTTCTTCGGGTTGGGAGCAGTGGGCAAGGCAAGGGGACAAAAATCCTCAGTGCTAAGGACGTCTTGTCTTTTTGCCATTGGCAAAATAAATCAAAGAAACAAAATCCACTGTCGACTTTGTGCTGGGTTGTGGTTTTTGTGGTTTGTTTTTTTCTTTTGTGTTCATGTGAGCGGTTCTTTCTTTCTGTCCTTTCTCTTATTTGTTTTTATTTTTTTAAAAAGAAAATGCAGTGAAGACACTAGGAGGGAAGAAAAGATGACGGTCAAGTGCCTGGCTGCCTCAGTTCACTCAGCTCTGGCAGATTGAACAATCATCCCAACCCTGTCTGTCTGAATGGATTAGCCATTTGTGGGAAAATTTCTGCAGTGTGAAGCTGCATCCCTTAACACACGGGTGGGACACTGCCTGCTGACATCCACTTTCTGCCGGGAGCTCAGATCCCCAGACAATACTACCAGAAGAGTCTGTGGGTCCTTTCCCAACCCAGGCTACTGGGTACTGCCTCCCAAGCCTCAGAGACGGCCACAGGCAGTCACCCCGAACTCGCCTTGGCCAAGGCCCTTCTACATTCTGGTTCCTTTTTGCCTTTGCACAAACCATCTTACATAACAGCCAGAAGGAGGAGGTAGGCTAAAGCCCTGGAAACCCACGTGTAGCCAAGAGCCTGGTCTTTCCTAGGGACCAAGAGGACAGAAGAACTAAGGACAGAAAAAGGGTTTCCTTGAAGTGTCACTGTGTACAAACTCAGGACTGCTTGTGAGAAACCACAGCCTGGATGGCAGGCTCTAACATTTAAAGCTTCCTTGCAGAGATGTAGAAGGGGAGGTTCCTGCTTCCATGTCATGTTCCCCTCCCCCCAGGGCCCTCAGTAGACACCAGCACTCACCTAAGCAAACACTGGTCTGTGGTCATTCTCCTCATTTCCCAAGATGGTCAAATGGCACGCTTGTCTTCAAGAGGCGACAGAGAAACAGGGAGGAGTCTCAAGATGAGTCCTTAAGCAGGTCGCCACAATGATTCCCCAAATCTCTCCCCCTGGAGCTCCACCCATCACAGCAGACTGCTCAGTCTGAGAGCAGGCTGTGTGATCTCAAAAGTCTGAGGCTAACCCTGGCTCTATAGCTGGAACTCTCCTTGGAGCCAAGGATGGCTCAATCCCAGGTCTGGGTCCACAGAAGTTCATCTCCCACAGGCCTCTCCCTCTCCCACCCCTTACTGTTAGCAGTGCTGACGGGCACTGCTGAAGAGTCACCCACCCAGACTGCCTCCTGGCAGTGAGGGTTATGGCTTACTGGGCTGTTATTTCTTTGAGCCTCAGTTTCTCACTTTACTCAACACAGGAGTACTAATTAGCTCCAGGGTGATCAGAGACAGGGGAGGAAAGATGCCACAAGGTCAGACCGACACCGAGAACATCTAAGTCCGCTATGCCCAGAGAGGCTTGGAAGAGCTGACTCACCTGTGAGGCTGCCATTCGGGAGACGTCTTGCCGCCCAGTGAGGTCTGAGGAGGAGACATTGGCAGGCGCACCTCTGTGGAGTCTCATGCTCACCTTCCTCTCTCGGTCGGCCCGTGAGATCGCTCTGGGAGAAGTATTGCCTGGAGGGAGGGGAGGGGAGCCGCCTTCAGTATGGACGTAAGCAGTCCCCTAACCCCCATAGGCCCAGCCCAAGGCTCAAGGCCCCTACTGACCAGCTTGTTGGATGCGGGAGGCTGGGGTGGAAGCCACAGGCTCTGCTGCACTTCGGAGTCGGTTGGCGGTAGCCCCTGTAGGTGGGCCAGGGGGCAGGGCTCTGGTTGCGGACCCTCGCAACTGCCCCATCCTCTCTTCCCGTTCGTGCTCTCGTCTCTCCCGGTCTACGTCCTCCGGATTCCGGGCTGCACCCTACAGGGACACAAGATGAGATGGGATTCCAGTCAGCTCAGAGAGGATGCTACATTGTAACCCAGAACCCTAACAGTACAGAGCAGGAGGGAGAGGATTGTGGACAGCTCAAGAAAACCAGCCAACTTCCTCCCCATACCAAGACAGCCAGTGCTTACCTTCAACCACAGTGTACAGGGACCAAGCCACCCAATGCCCAGAAGAGGGAGCTGCCATGGCAGAGGAGCAGAGAGCTCGGCCTGTCCCGGTTGTTATCTCCAGGATGACCAGGGATAACTCTTGGCTCTTCCAACCTGGCCCCTCTGTTCTTAACTAAGCAGGAAGGGCATTCAGAGGCCCAACTAGCTGACAGACAGGCCATAACCAGAGAAGAAAGAGCAGGTTCAAACTCCAATGAAGGTAGAGCCAGCACTGTCCCAAGGTCCCTTGGGGCCCAATCACAGGGCCACCTTCCCCGGGCTCCCAGACCTGGCCATTATGGAGTGACAGGTAGGGGACCTAGGGGATCCCATTAATGCTGTTGCCTGGAAGCCCAGGGGAAAAGAAAGCAGCTTAGATGCTCCACAGAGAAAAGAGGTCCTCAGGCAAAGCTGGAGAGAGTAGGCAAGTGCCTTGAACCCCCCAGGGGCCTGTCCTCTAAGCTGCCACCCCAAGTCCAAGAGGAAGGAAGGAAGGAAGGATCAGAAAGAAATACAGTATGGGAACAGTGCCTAGCTGAGTTACCTAGCTGGTCCTGGGGCCGTCCACAGGGAAGGGCAGGGGGCTGGTGGAAGGGGGGCCGCATCTGTGGAGAGAGCTACAGGCTGAGTTGGGAGCCAGCCATGGGCCATGGGGTAGTATGGGCCCTGCAAACCCTCATCTTTCCAAGTCCTGGCTAAGAAGCCCTGCTGCTCTGGAAAACGGGGAGGGAATGGCTTGATTCAGAAGGATCCCAGAGTCCTATGGGAAGGACTTCCCCATTCACCCCATTGCCAGCACTTTTAACTCCTGTCTGGGGCCCCCTCTGAGGTGAAACGCTGACAGATTTTGTTCTTATTTGGCCTGGCCAGAGCCTTGTGACCTGCCCAGAGTCACAAAACTCATACAGATCTGGGGATAAACCTAGTCCCATCACTGAGTCCTAATCTGTCCTTCAAAAGGACACTGTTCAGATACCGTATCCTAGATACCGTATCCTAGACATCCCTCTCAGAAGCCAGGGCTCAGGACTGCCAGGGTTCCACCCACTCACTTGCTGCCCAGGATCAGCCAAACTACAGCCCAGCCAGAGAGAAACAAGGGCTGTTGCCCTCACTGCCCCTTCTGTGGTAGCAATGGGAAGTGGAGGCTGGTGAGACTAAGCTAAGAGCTTCACTTAGGGGTACAGAAGTCACCCTGCTGTCTGTCAATGCTTCAAGCTTGGCACAGCAATAGCCAGGTGGATGGCTGGGGGTCTCAGCAGTTCCAGCAGGCTCAGGACAGACCTGGCCCCACGAGCATCCACCCAATGTGATAGATGCCTCAAGAAATGCACACCAGAGAGTGTTCACGGCCTTTATTTGCCCACAAGAAAACACAGAAGTCAGTGCCAAAGTCATACAAGTGTCTGGCTCCATCTTACAGACCTCAGTCCTCGGCTATGTGGAGTCTCCTCCTGACTAGAATGGTGGTTATGTTCTCAGAGAGAAGCATCTGGGGCTTCTAGTCCCCTGGGGTGGAACACAGGAGGTCATCCCAAGGTCAAGTGGATCCATCCGGTCTGTTGCTCACGGAGTCCTGTCTGCAGAGTACAGCTGACAAATTGTTTATTGCAGGGCAGGTGGGAAGGCCTGGTCTTGGGGGTGATGGTTGTTTCTGCTGTGTGTTCCACAGATGGTCTTGGCAATGACAGGGTCATTGTGTGACAGGGTCACACAAGGCAGAGGCAAAGGCTGTCCAGCTTTGAACTGGAGTCCAGTTCCTTCAGGAAGACTCCAGAAAGGGGATCACAGTACTAGAGACTGGGCCAGGAGGGTATATCTGGCCTGGTTTGAGATTTTTGTCAACTGGCCATTCACACAAGGGGCACTGTGAAGGTAGCATGTCCCGCAGCTGTCCATAGGACCTCTTGGAGGACAAATGTTCCCATTTGTCATGCTGGATGTAGCAGCCACTTGTCCCTTCTTAGTGAAATCTGGTGACTAAGGAACTGCCATCCATTTCCAATGACTTTACTGAATGAAAGTCAGCACTATGTGGCCAGGGGCTACGACAGAGGGATGCCCAGGTCTAGAGAATACAAAGTCTATCCTTTGAGCATCACTGAGAAGGGTCAAACCCATCTCCAAATTAGACTTGGGTAATTTTCTGTAGCACATGTCTGGTGCCCCAGGTCTTGCACATCTGGTAATATAAAGAGCTAGCTGCACGACCAGGCCCTTGCCAACATGCTCTGAGCTGGAAAGAGCCTCACTGCCCACCTTTCACTCCAGTCCCAGAGATAAAAGCCACAGAGGTTTGTCCCCAAGGTCCCCAGCCTGTGAGACTTCCTTAGAGAACAGGCCCAGGGCACAGTTTGGACCCAAAGAGAAGAGCCCAAAATCAATGTACCATCTTGGTGTCTAGAAGACAAGGCCTATCTATGTTCGTTCTTAACACTGGATGGAGCGGGCCAAGGGCCGCTCTGTGAAAAGAGAGGTACACGTGGATGAAGAGAAGGAAGGGTTTTAATGATCTCAGAATCAATACATAGGCCGATACTGGGGTCTAGATGGAACAGGGTCCTTGATGTGCCACCAACCCCTCCAAGGCAGTCGCTATTCCTTCTTCAGGCTTGTCCTAGCCCTCAGGCAGCTGGTTTACTCTTGAGAATCCCATGCAGGGCTTTCTGTCATACCCTTTCCACTGGACAGCCATCTCTTTGGAACAGGGTATCACCCTGCCATCCCATAGGATGCTTCCTCAAGCTTGGCAGAGATGGCTGAGACACCCTGGTGGTGTCAGAACTGGGGCCCTGGAGTCCAGACCACAGGCCAGTATCTTTGAGGGGGCAGCTGCTCCACCTCCTCCACCGGCCTATCTGGGGGTCCTTGGGTGCCCAGGGGCGCCGGGCACCTGGAAAGGACAGAGAGGGCACAGCTGAGGCTAAGCCTTCATGCTTGCTGGCTAAGTCACACATCTACGAAGGGCCAGGCCTTAGAAGATCCTTACCAGTAAGTGGGTGAGTATGTGGGCCCAGCGCAAGGCCAAGGGCGGGGACAGGGCGACGTAAGAGCTTCGTTGTCTCGGGGCTGAGCCTGGCTCGAGGAAGCCCCCTTTTCCAGAAGAGATGTGAAACAAGACATACAATTTCACGGATTCCAGCGCTTGAGGCACGATTGATGAATGCTTCTCCCTACCTCCCCACCCCAGGACCCTTAGAAGAGGGAGACAGAACAACTGCCTAGTAAGACCCAGGGTCCTATAACCAGAAACAAAGAAGCCACTCTGACAGGGTCCAGGCTGGCCAAGGAGGCCTCGGAAAGGGACACCATCTGAGATACACACAAGAGGAACAGGAGAATACAGACAGCCATCAGAGCTGCAGAGGGTCCAGCCAGGGCCATCCATTCGACACAGGTACACAAGAGGGACTGGAGGCCATGCCAGGTCCTTTCCCACCTGGCAGGAGGTGGTGCCTTCCCAGGGCCCTGCCCCCCATGGCGACATGCCCTGTCTATGCTGAGGTGGCTGGAGACGAGGGGTTCTGGGACCCCTGTGACGTCACTCACACAGACCAGCTCATATCTCCCGTTTAATGGGAGCCCCGCCCCCCACCAGGTCACTCTGGCCTTATGAGTCAGGGCCTGCCCTGTCCAGTCCCCCAAGCCCGCCTTGGCCTGCCGGTGACTCACGAATTTGAGCATGTTCCAGTCGAAGACGTAGTCGTAGGAGAAACCCTGCCGGTGAAAGAGATTGCGGAAGAGCTGGCGCAGGTAGGAGTAGTCAGGCTTGTCATCGAACCGCAGGGAGCGGCAGAAGTTGAGGTATGTTGAGAACTCGGCTGGTGGGTCACAAGGACAGAAGAGGCTGCTGTGAGGGCAGCCACCTCAGCAGCCACCACCGTCCCAGGTACCCACTACCCTGCAATGGTACAATCTAAGGGCAGGGTGAGAAATGAATACAGTCCGGCCCACTGTGTTCAGTCCAAGCAGAGGTGCTCACCACCTGTCTGACCAAGCACTCCGGGGTCCCAGCCACCAGGACAACAATGGCCATAAACGCAAAGGCTATTCAAAAGTCTGATGAGATGCAGAGCCCCATCATGACCTAAGCCAAAGGACAGCTTCCACTTCCTCAAACCATACAGGCTGAGAGGGGACGTTCAGGATAAGGAGGAGATGGGGCCAGGGACACCTGGTGTGTTAGAGATGGGTGCAGGGTTTCAGGTATCTAGCCCCTAGGCAGAGAGATCCCACTGAGAGACTGTCATAAACACTCTGGGATCAAGATGGGGGGGGGGGGTAACCCCATCTAGGCACGGCCCGGTCTTGCCCTTAGAAGGAAATGCCAGCCCCATCGGCTACTCACAGGGGTAGCCTTTGCAGAGGACCTCGATCGGTGTTGACATCTTCTTCTCGCTGATCCGTTCGTACTTCTGACGCTTGGTGGCTGCTTTGAGGCCCTGCCAGGGCAGGGAGCCCAGGTTGAAGTACATGAGCACATAGCCCAGGCTCTCCAGGTCATCTCGACGGCTTTGCTCTGCACAGGTCAGGAGGTCAAGGGGCCGGTCAGGCTGCGCTTCTCACTACACATCCAGCCCTCCCCCTCCTCGGTGCCCACTGGCTCCCGGGCACCCTGTTATAACTAGCGCCCACCCTCTTCCTCCTCTAGATTGCCTCAGGCAGACTTTCTCATGTCTGTTCTAGCCAGTTTTTCCAGCCCAGGTGATATTTCACTCAACAACTGTGTGTGGGCATCACCACCCCCTTGCCTGGCCTGTCTCGTGCTTAGTTAGGGCTCACACGACAGATAGCTGGAATCAAAACCAGCTCCCAGAATTCATTAAGCTGCATGCACTGAAAGGGCCATGTTAAATCCCCGGGGAACTTCCCAAACATACAAGCGAGACACACTGCCACCCACTCAAGGAGACGGCCAGCAGACCAAATACACTGCTCTGCTTATGAAGGGGTCCGTATGAAAGAAGTCCAGGCCTGGGCCAGATAGAGTAGAGAATCTTCTCAATGAGGGTCTCCAGCAGAGTCCCTGGGGTCTTGAACCCCGGTAGGAACATAGGGCCATCCTGGCCAGCGGCCACAGCATGTTTGCTTGGGCTCAGCTCACTCACCGATGCCCAGGTGGGTGTTGATAGAGGCATAGCGGGCAGTGCCGGTCAGGTTCTTGTTTTCCCGGTAGGGGATATGCTGGTGTGTGCGGGCATCGCGGTACTTCTTGGCCAGGCCGAAGTCAATGATGTAGACCAGGTTGCCCTTCTTCCCCAGGCCCATGAGGAAGTTGTCAGGCTTCACGTCCCGGTGGATGAAATTCTTGGAGTGGATGTACTCGATGCGGCTGATCTGAAGGAGGGAAGGACACAGCAGGTCGCTCAACACAGAGATGCACACACCCACGTCCGGCCAGGAAGAAAGACCTAGTCTCAGTATGAAGGGGGGTTCTGAGTGTTGGCTGGGCTTCCCCAAGCAATGAGGACAGACTTCAAGGGAGTCCACAAAACAAGGTGGGAGACAGACAGCAAGGAGTAAGACCAAGAAAGGCAGCTGGGTCCTAAGAACCCCTGTCTGGCTTGACCATCACAGAACTCAGGCAGCCACTTGTAGGGCATGATGAGAGAGGGGGCACAAGATAGGGCCTATCGCTATCATGCAGTTTCCAAATGCCACCAAAAGTCAGGCAGCCACTCAGCTTTATGAGATTGAGATGATGATGATGATGATGATGATGATGATGATGATGATGATAGTGATTATTATTATTATTATTATTATTATTATTATTATTATTATTATTATTATTATGTGGTCTCCACATATTCAAGGCCAGTGTGACAAACAGAGTAGAACCCTGTTGAAGACAGAGAATTTTTTAAAACTCAAATTAATCATCATGCACGCGACATATCTTCTGGCCTGGTGTCTTGGCATGGCTAGAAAATCTCAAGGAGAATTTTGGGTCTCTCCCGTGAGAATCTGACTGTTCTCTGTATGAATGTATGTGTATGAAAAATTCATGACGGCTATACACCAAGACCTAAACCGGTGGCAAGATCTGTACCTTCCATGGCAGGTGCGAGATTCTAAGATTCCTAATTATTTATTTGTGCTCATATCTGCCTGTGGACATGTGTGTGAAGTAAGTCAGCTCTCTCCTTCTACCACAGTAGGCCTGGGGAATCAGTCTCAGGCCATTAGGCCTGGCAAGAAGCAACCTCGCCACTGAGCCATCCTGTCAGCCCCAAGGTTTTATATATAGGTTTTGCATATGTGTGTACAAGTTTACATGTCTGTGTAAGTCTGGGTGATTTTTTTTTTTTTTAATAGCACTGCCAATTGAAGGCAGAGCCTCTTGAGGACCAGGTGAGTGCTCCATCACTGAGTTACATCCCCAGCTCTGGTTTTGATCTTTAAGATAGAGTCTTAGCTATATATCACAGGCTGGCTCCAAACTCCTGGCAAGCCTCCAGCTCTGGCCTCCTGAGCACTGGAACTACTGACACAAGCTACTACGACCTAGTTGTGAATCTGGATTTTCTTTGTTGTTGCTTTTTTTTTTTTTTTTTTTAAGATAGGGTCTTACACTGTACTCCAACCTGGCCTTGAGCTTACTGTAATTCTCCTGCCTCAGTTCCCTGAGTGCTGGAATTATAGGCGTGAGCCACATCCGGATTCTAGTTTTATCTTTTTCTTTTTTAAGTGAACCAAGTCCATTAGAAAGAGGTTTTAGGGAGTTGGAGAGATGGCCCAGCAATTAAGAGCACACTTCTCTTCCAGACGACCTGAAGCTCAGTTCCCAGCACCCACCCGGTAGCTCACAACTGCCTGGAACTGTTGTTCCAGGAGATCTGACACCTCTAGCCTTAAGAAGCATCAGCACACACATACACACACTTATACATAATTACATTCCCCCCACCTTTGGCCTTTCAATACAGGATTTCCCTGTGTAGCTCTGGCTGTCCTGGAAGGATGGTCTCAAACTCAACAGATCCACCTGATTTGGTTGCCCAAGGGCTGGGATTAAAAGTCTGAGCCATCACACCCATTTAAAAAAAAAAAAAAAAAAATCTTAAAAATAAAGTGAGAAAAACCCAGTGTCGAACTTTGTACCCCATCCCTCCATATGCATGCACCCTCCTGTATACATGAACACATACACACATACGCACATACAGCCACACACATGCACCAAAGAAGCTATTTTAACACAAATTTAAGCAAGATTCTAACAGAAATAGGGAGGCCTAGGGAAAGGGGGTACACTGGCTGGCTTTACAGCAGCTTGACACAAGCTCAAGTCGTCTGAGAGGAGGGAGCCTCAACTGAGAAAATGCTTTCATAAGATCAGGCTATAGGGAGCCCTGTAGGGCATTTTCTTAATTAATGATTCAGTGGGAAAGGGCCTGGGCCATTGTGTGTGCAGCCACCCCTGGGCTCATGTCCTGGGTTCTATAAGAAACAGCTGAGCAAGCAAGCCATGAAGAGCAAGCCAGTAGGCAGCACCCCTCCATGGCCTCTGCAGCAGCTCCTCCAGGTTCCTGATCTGTCTTCCTTTGAAGAACAGGGATGGAAGTAAGGGAGATAAACTCTCTCCTCCCCAGATTGCTTTTGGTCATGGTGTTTCCTCACAGCACCAGTAACCCTAAGTAAGACTGGGGTGGACACACAAAGAGTAGGTGTGAACTCCCCGAGGGAGAGTGGCCTGCTTTTGCCTTTCTAAGAGAGCTTTCCTCTGTGCACCATCAAGGGCCATAGGACCTGACACCTGCTCTGGCCCAGGTACCCCAGCCAATCCCCATGATGCAAACCAGATGGCTCAAGCTCAGGGAACTCAGTCATTCCCCTCGGGTCAGGCAGTGATAACCGTGAGGGGCTGCAGCTGCCAGCTTACCAGGAGGGTGACTCGCCAGGTTAGGTAGTTTAAATGAGCAATGTCTTCCTACGGCTCAGATACTTAAACACTGGGTTTCTACTGGGTGACACTGTTTGGAGAGGTTATGGAGAGAGGCAGCCTTGGCGGAGGAAGTCTGTGAGGGGGAGGCGGCTTTGAGAATTGAATGTCTGCCCCGACTTCCAGCTTACTCAGCTCCGTGCCTGTGATTTGATATGACCTCTGCTTCCTGCCCCTCCACCAGACCTTCCCCACCATTATGGGCTCTCTCTCTGGAACCCTAAGCCCAAGTCAATACCTTCCTCCATAAGTTGCTTCTGTTTTATCACAGTAAGAGAAAAGAGAAAAGCCCAGAATCTGAATGTTAAGGGGGCACCCTCTGGGATCCACAATGGGTCGCCAGTGTCCCCTGGTCCCTGGAACAGGCCCGACCTCGGGAAGTGGGACTCAGGGTTGGTATGCAGGGCCCAGCGCCATCACGGTTGAGACCAGTGGTTCACTGAGCAGGAGAGTCACCTGAACAAGGAGAGGGGTGGGGACTCACCATCTGGTCGGCCAGCAACAGCACCGTCTTGAGGCTAAACTTCCGGGAGCAGAAGTTGAAGAGGTCCTCCAGGCTGGGCCCCAGCAGCTCCATGACCATCACATTATAGTCTCCCTCAGCCCCGCACCACTTGATGGACGGGATCCCCACTGGGTCCGGGAGAGAGACTCGTCAGCGGTGGTTACTCCCGCGCATGTCCTCTCCTCCAGGACCACCAGCCCCACCCCAGCCTCGTGCTCCCTCCTGTCCTTCAGCACCACCCCCACCCCAGCCCCATCCATCCCTGCCTCACCTCCTCCCTGCATCATCTTGTAGAACTTGCTCTCGATGTGGAGCTGTGGATGCTTCGTCTTCACACATTCGAGCTTGATGGCTACTTCCTCACCAGAGGCAATGTTGGCACCTGCCCATGTCAGAGGAGGAAAAGGGCCAGCGTCAATCTCCAGGGACCTCAGGGTGCCTCCCCATTCAGCATTTGAGGCTGCTGTTAACTCAGGCCAGAGGCTGTCTGGGGACCAGTAACACTCACTGAGACTGAACAGAAGCTGGAGTTGCTGGTCAGAGGAACCAGGAGTGTGGGGGTGGGCACCCCAGAGGCTCCCTGAGCAGCCTATGGGAAGACTTGGGAAGGGAAGGAGATGACATGCCCTATGCTGCTTAGAGGCCACAGGTCAGGTGCACCCAGACAGACTGACACCTGTAGGGGTTGAGGAATGGACAGTGACACACAGAACTTAATCCTGGAAACTGGCAGGTCAGTGGGTGTTGGCTCTGAAGGGTCAGAGAAGAGGGGCCAGGGGCCCAGCGGGGGCTGCAGGGGCCAGGGATATCCCACAACAACTGCAAGTATAAGGTAGCTCAGTAAGGTATGGGCCTAACAACCAATCCCTCACTGCAATCCACGCCAGCATGCTCACTCACTCCCATCTGGTTCTCGACCCCGTTACACACAGGGGAAACAGGCTCGGCCAAGGCCACAAGGGTCGATGGAGAAATGGAGTGTGGACCCAGGTCTCTGGGCTTCTGAGTCTGGGCGTGAGGGGCCTGTCTGCACCTCTGCTTTCCTCAACCTGCTCCTGGTTTCTCACAGATGGAAGCAAGATGCTCTAACTAGGAAATGATACACTCTAAGGCCTAGCTCTCAGCCCTGGGGCTGTGACTCCGGAAGTCACACGAACAACTTGGACACAGTGCTCACACCTGCAGTCCTGACATGGAGGGGGCTGAAGCAAGAGAACTTCCTGAGTTCAAGGTCAGCTAGGTTTACACATGAATTTCAGGCCAGCCTGGGCTACACAGTGATTTCTGGCCTAGGCTATAGAGTGTGACACTGTTTGGAAGGGAGGGAGAGAATGGGTCAGAGTAGATTTTTTTTTTATGCTTTATTTATTATTATCATTTATTATGGTGTTAGTGTTCTGCCTGCTTGTTCCTGTGTGTGAGGGTGTCAAATATCCTGGAACTGAAGTCACAGACAGGTGTGAGCTGCCATGTGGGTGCTGGGAATGGAACCCCGGTCCTTTGGAAGATCAGCCAGTGCTCTTAACTGCTGATCCACTGTAGAAGTTGAGACCTGTAGTTACTAGCGGCTATGTGGAGGAGAAGCCAGGGTGGGGGAGGAGAGGGAAGAAAGGCAAGTCAGAGGCTGGAAGCAGGTCTGTAGTTGCAACAGGCAGGGAGCCAGAGGCCGTAGCTGCTCTTGGAAGTGATGGAAGTCAGATCAGAGACTTAGCTAAAGACAATGCTGCAGTAAGGGCCACACAACTGCACACTTGCAGATTTCTTACCTCGTAGCTCAGGCTGGCCCGGAACTCGCTAACATCCTGTCTCAGATGGAGATAACTGGCCTCCACTCATAGGCCAGGACATGCACGAGCCCACCCACTTGCATACAAAACTAATTAAAATGTAGAAACAAACTAACCCTCTAAACACCTATGTTAAAATTTTCTCAGAGAGAGAGAAAGAGAGGAGTGGTAGGGGAGGGTATAAGGGTGTCTGGTGTGTGTGTGTGTGTGTGTGTGTGTGTGTGTGTGTGTGTGTGTGTGTGTGTGGTGTGGTGGGGGAGGGGAGGTGTTCCTCAAGGAGATGGCAAGCTGGCTCAGAAGGTAAAGGTGATTTCTGCCAATCCTGATGACCCGAGTTCAATCCCTGGAGCCTATGCAGAAGGAAACAACTACCTCAAAAAGTTGTTCCCTGACCTCCACACACAAGCATACACACATACTAATAAAGATAAGGGGGAACACATCAAAGGTTCCCTCTCCTTCAAAAACATTCTGAACCCCTTCATACCAGCCAAAGCACACAAAATAAGGCAGAAAGAAAACCACACAATTCTTATCACAGGCTAACAGCTAGTGGACAGGAAAGCTCCGCCAGGGACAGGACGGAGGATGTGAGCTGACAGCACCCATGGGGAGAGAGCTGCCCCCTCCAGACACAAAAGACAGACCCTGAAGATGGTTTTGCCAAGCACAGCCACAAGTCCCGCACTGCTTATGCTTCTCACAGGCCTGGCTAAGGCCACTGGGCTCTCCTCCCTGCACGGCCAACTGGTGACTTTCCATGGTCCAGCTGTGACCAGCACCTCTACTTAGGAGATTGGTTGACATTTCTTAATTTTTTTTTTAAAAAAGATTTTAATTTTTGCCGGGTGTGGTGGTTACACACCTCCAACCCCAGCAGAAGCGGGCAGATCTCTGTCCAGCTTGACCTGGTCCACTTAGCAAGTTCCAGGCCAGCCAATACCATGTACAGAGTCTTTGTCTCAAAAGAGGAAACTTTTATTTTATGTAAGTGTTGGGAGGGGGCATACAGATTTGATCACAGGTGTCACAGAAGCCAGAGAGCCACACTGGATTTCTCTGAGTCACAGGCAGGGTGAGCCACCTACCACAGGTGCTGGAAACCAAGAGTCAAACTCAGGTCCTCAGCAAGAGCAGCCTAAACTCATTTTCTTTTTTATTTATTTTTGTTGTTGTTTTTCTTTCTGTACAGACACAGTTTCTCTGTGCAGCCCTGGCTGTTCTGGAACTCTCTGTAGACCAAGCTGGCCTCGAACCCAGAGATCCAACTGCTGGGCTTAAAGACATGCAGCACCAGCACCTAGCACATCTTTTTTTTTTTTTTTTTTTTTTTTTTTTTTAAAGCAGGGCCTCACTATATAGCCTGCCTGACCTGGAACTCAGAGATTCACCCACATCTGCCATCTCTCCAGCCCCACTACCCAGCAGCCCAAGGCTGTCCACTGTAGAGTGTTCACAGTGAGTGGAAGCCTGGGAGCCACCCACATGCCCATCATTCAGGACTTTCTAAATAAAGGCTAGCTGATCCGTAACAGAGCACAATGGGGGGGGGGGGAGCTCGCTCTGTGTAGCAATAGATCTCCAAGGCACAAGAAGTGAAAACGAGAAAGCACAGAGAAAGCACAGGCCCGGACTCTGCTCTCTCAGACAGGAAGAGTCTGCTGCAGCCGAGTGAAGAACAGGAACTGACTGGGGAGGCACTCTGCGGACATCGCACACCTTATCACGAGTCGCTTTTTACTGGCGTGCTCTTGTTGAAACGTCACATGTAAACTATGAGCTACAGTCACGGGCACTGTGAAACTGTTTATTGTTTAGATCTCCACGGGGTTGTACAACCCAGCTCACAGACAATCTGAGAAAGCGTCCACCTCAGCCTCAAAGGCCCATGCTCTTTAGCCATCATCTCCTTCCTTCCCTGTCCGCTAGTGACCACAACTACTTTCTGCTATGGTCTTGCCTAGTCTGGCAATGTCCAGACATTTCAATGAAATAAAAGCTCTTGTTAATGACGGTCTGCGTTCTTTCACTTAACTTTTGCATGTGTGCCTTGATTTCTGAGCTACATAGAAGAAAATCAGATTAGATGATGAAATCCGGGGAACAACTGGGGACTGGTTTGCAAACTACTTTAAAAATTTCAAACTTTGTCAGGCAGTAATGGCCCATGCCTTCAATCCTGGCACTTGGGAGGCAGAGGCAGGTGGATTTCTGAGTTTAAGGCCAGCCTGGTCTACACAGTGAGTTCCAGGTCAGTGAGAGCTACACAGAAAAACCCTGTATCAGAAAAAAAAGTTTAAGTTATTATTATTATTGTTATGTTACTATTAGTGTGTGTGTGTGTGTGTGTGTGTGTGTACATGCCAGAGGTGTTGGAAGTTTTCCTCAATCACTCTCTGCCTTATTTTTGGAGACAGAGGCCGGAGAGATGGCTCAGCAGTTAAGAGCGCTTGCTGCTCTTCCAGAGGACCCTGGTTTGGTTTCCAGCACCCATGTGGCAGCTCACAACCATCGTAAACCCCAGCTCCAGGGGACCCAACAAGCGCAGCTTACACAGGGTGTGTGACACACGAGCAGCCAAAACATCCCCACACACAAAATAAAGAGATCGTTGGAGACTTGGAGCCTGTCCAATCAGCACACTGGCTGGCCAGCAGGCCCCAGGGATCCTCTGCCTCTGCATCCCCAGTCTGGGACTGCAAGTTTGAGCCACCAAGCCCAGCTTTTTTTTAAAGCCGAGTGTGAGCAGGGCACAGACTTGCCCAGGCACTCAGGCTTGTGGGGCAAGCACTTCATTTTCTTCCCAGCTCCCTGTTAAGTACTTTTGACACATCAACAACCATTGTTCCACAGAGTACAGCTTTCTGGGGGCTCATAGGATATGGTCTGAAAAGGGACCTGGAATGACCTGGACTCATGTGGTACCCCATCTTTCCATGGACATCAAAAGCAGGAGAATGCAGCAGATGTGTGATACTTGTAATCCCAGCACTTGGGAGGCTGAGACAGGAGGATGCTGAGTTTGAAGCCAATCTGGCTGTATACCATGAGCCTTTCTGCTATAGAGCCAAGATGCTGGATCCTAGGTCCTAATCCTGCTACCTCCTGGCCATGGGACAATGACATCATCATCATTATTACCACCACCATCACCATCATCGTGTGTGTATATGTGTGTGCACTTATGTATACATCTATACAGAAGCCAGAGTTGATGCTGGGCGTTTTCCTCAATCCCTCTCCATTAGGGATGCCTCTGATCTACTTCTGAGCCCAGGTGCCTGCTGCAAACTGCTAGCTGAGCTTAGCTTCTGGAGCTGTTCATGACAGAGGAGCTCATCAGAACCCCAGCACACAGTTAGCAGTCCACGGTGAGGGCCTATGAGAGACCCACCCTAGCCAGAGATGGAATGAAATGAGGTGGTGAGGGGTAAGAACTGACCGCCTGGCAGGCGCTTGCTGAGATCCTGTGATACACCGGGGTCACAGAATGGGGTCACAGACCGGCAAAGGCAGGAAGGGTGCCACTGAGAGGTTTGGTGCAGTGGGGACCAGGGGGAGCCAAAGAGGGGAGTGGCAGAGGTAGGCAGGGTGAGGGCTGAGACCTGAGGGCTAAGATCCTGCTCACCCAGCTGAGGGTCCCAACCAGCACAAGCATGGGTGATGTGACAGAGTTCTCAGTCTTCACAGTCCTGACATTTGAAGTTCAACAACTCTTTCTGAACTGTCCCGAGTTTGGCAACATCCTTGGCATCTACCCACTAGACGCCATGGTTGCACCCAGCCACCTTGTGTTGTCATAACCAGAAATGTCTTCAGAACTTGCCAAATGCCCTCCAAGAGACAAAAGGCACCCCTCGCTAAGAATGGACGGTGTATAAGAAAGGGGCGGAGGGGACTTGCAGAGTAAAGGAAAGTCTGGGAGGCCACAGCAGGGTGCCATGCCCAGGCAGAGTTCAGAGATGACCCCTGGGGTCACTGATGACTAGGCAGACAGGGAGAGCAGGGGCGGGGCCCTTCATCCCTTTGAACTCTGAGGCCACCCAGCCAGTGCTACTTCAGTCTCTATTTGACACAGGGAAAACCCAACGCATCAAAGGTGGGATGACCATATGCCACACAGCTCCCCAAGGCAGCAGCCTGGGACCTAAGTGATTAGGGCAAAGCTTTCTGACCCCTAGACAAGGGCCACTGCTCCCTCCCCCCAGCCACTGCCACACTGATAGGCCTTTGGCAGTCTGATTCCTATCAGGAGGCAGCCAGGCTTTTCTCTGACTTCCCTTAACCCTGCCAACCACTAAGAAAAGGTTCAGTGAGGCTAAGTGGCTGGCCTAGGCCAGACAGAACTGGCTGGAGCAGGGCCAGGATTTCTCTAGGCCAGTTCCCAAGCACACTGTTCATGTAAGCTGCAGGCTGCACTGGGTCTGCTGGTGTTGTCCTGAAGCTCTGTCCACCTTCCGTGGCGGTGACAGAGAGCAGGGCAACCACAGAGGCAAAATGGCAGGTATGGGTACCTCGCTGAGGGACTTGGACGCCAGAAGAAATGACCTGTTTCCTGGCCCACAGTTCGCACACTGCACCAAAATGGGGGAGCTGATTGGTCCCAAAAACAATCTTGGACATAGAGAAAGAGTGAGCCTGATTGGCTCCACATGGACCTGGAGTGAAGCTACAGGGAGAGAGGGAGGGGTGAGTGGCCACCTCTGCAGACACAGACTTGGGGAGGGGTGTGGTGAGCACTGCCCTAGCACGACAGCAGCAGCAACTTTGACATCCATATCGAGAGGCTGAGTCTGTACGTGGCAACACACCTTCAATCCCAGAACGGGGAGGAGATACAGCTGGCTCTCTGAATTCAAGGCCATCCTGGTCTATATAGAGAGTTCCAGGCCAGCTAGGCTACTGAGACCCTGTCTCAAACAAACTTCCAGATCACCACCGTAACCACCTGCTCCCTTCCCCTGGGAGGGCTGACTCTCAGAGGCTCATTTTAACAGACCTTCGGTGCTCCCGCTGGATGCACAATCAACCTTAGACCCTAAAGGGAGGGAGACAGACGGACAGGAAAGTAGGCTGAGGGGCTCACAACCACTCCACAAGGTTCTCATTCCAAGACTCCCTCGAGGTCAATCCTGGAAAGCTTAATGTGGAAGCCTAGCCTGGCCCCACCTGTAGAGGCCATCTGGAGTCAGGCCCTGGCCCAACACCATGATGAGAATGTAGCTGGCTCTTGGGACAAAGCGTGCCAGCAAGGCCAGTCAAAGAGGGACCTTCCGTCACCACTGTCCCCACAAAGGCAAGGGGTTCATCCAGAGCGGCCCTACTTCTCAATACTGTCTCTGATGGGGAAGTCAAGGCTGGCAGGGAATCAGAGCTTACTGCCAGCAGAAGGAAAGACCCAGGGCCAATTCATTCCAGAGAGGACACAAACAGGAGTAAATCTGGACCTGGCAGTTAGCATCATCGAGGCAACACCACAGAAAAACAGGAAGTCCTCCCCCAGGGATGCAGACATCAGGGACAGGGGACACTGGCCTTTCTGAGTGACCTTGGGCTGTGCCTCTCCATCTGAAAGCTTTCATATTGTTGTTCATAAAGAACCACAGGGTGTTCTTTAATAGCAAGTAACTGACTGTGTCGCATGCTCGCTCGCTCGCACGCACGCACGCACGCACGCACGCACACACCACACACACAGGTTCTTCACGCTTATACCAGTCTCAGGGAAAGGGACAGCCTAGGTCGTACAGTAAATGGGGAACACTGAGAACCAGAAACTGGCCCACCCACTTCCCAAATCTCTGCTCTCTCTTTTCTTCACTCTTTGTTTCTCAGGCCTTCACTGGATATCCACTGAGGACGGGCCACATTCTGGGCGCTGGGGTGGGGTTGGGGAGCAGATCCAAGCTTACACTAGCTCCTTCTGAAAGGAATGACAGGACCCAGAAACACCTTGATTTCTCGTTACTTATTCTTCAGTTATCTCACTACTTTACAATGACTTGACACTTAGACTCCTGGGCTCAAGCAATCTTCCTGCCTCAGCCTCCAGAGCAGCTGTGTCTACAGGCACCCACACTCCATACCCCAAAGAGAAACAGCGAGCTGTTTACAGCGTACAGGGATCCACCTGACGCCAGGCACAAAACTACTTCATGGCTGTTTCATTTGTGTCCTACAACATGCTTGGTCATCTGGGGACACAGATGGGGGACACTGAGGTCCTAGGGCAGCTGCCCAAGATAAGGTCTAGAATCTAGGGATGTCTGTCTCCCATTCTCTCTTCTACCCTTGCCCTCTGTGGGGCTGTGGTGCCCAGGCCGCCCCAGCTGGTTTTCTGGAGCAATGCCTGGCAGTTACCTTAGCCTTCTGTCATCAGAAGAAAAGGGACAGCCTGGGTCACACAGGAAATGGGAAGCACTGAGAACCAGAAACTGGGGCTGTCTTGAGAGTGACAATGTTCAGAAAGGGGCCTATTGGTTAAGAACTGAAAGGCCTCTGCATGCCCTGCCCACTGCCCTGAGGCTTGCTGGATGGCAGAATTCATTCTTGAAGTGGACAGGGACTTGGAGCACCAAGGAAAAGAAACCCTTGACCAAACTGATTAAAGACAACAGTGTCCTGATATGTCCCTTTTCTCTGTCCAGGACAGAATGATTCATCTTCGTTCTCTAAGGAGGAAAACAAGAGGCAGCTGGGCCCTGCTCCTGAGGGCACAGGGCAGCACCACGGATGACCTAGGAGGCTTGCCACCACACTAGCAACTCCAAGACTCTCAACTCCATCTGTGCGGTTACTAAGCAAACTCTCCCCTCCAGGCCAACAACACTCAAAATGGCACATGGAGGGGCTAGGAAGGCACTGGAGGGGGAGATGCCAGCAATCTGCTTAAAATGACATCAGAGCAAACTCGGATTTCCAAAAGGCAGCACACATCCAGGGACAGGGAGCTCCCCAGAGGGATGAGATCCTCCCTCTGTCATTCCAAAGGAGGCCCAGGCTGCATTCCAGAAAGCCACATCTAAGGGAGAAGCCTGGACTTCCTGGGAGCGTCATCAGGGGGTCCAGGATAGCCAAAGCATTTTCTATCAGTATCCTTCTGCCAGGGCCCAAGGGTTGGGGGTACCAACCCAGCCAGGGCTTTCCCATGCCCCGCAGAGACCCAGGTCAGCGGCAGCTGGAAGTCTGCTAAACAGTCTGCTAAATATATCTCCTCTGCTCTTGCAGCCTACTGAGGCCCTGCCTGCCCAGCTGTGAAAGACATCCCCAGACCACCTGAGCTTCCTTCTGGATCTGGGATGACCCTGGAGGCTTGCAGACCATGCCACACGACCAGAGCAAAGTCCTGCTCCCAGATTTCAGGTTCTCCCTTCCTCCTCATCCCAGAGCTGTCCCAAGGGCCACAGCTGGAGCCCCAGTTACTTACCCAGGTAGATGTCTCCAAAGGACCCACTGCCGATCTTACGGCCCAGGCGATACTTATTCCCCACACGCAGCTCCATGCTTCAACCTTGCTGTGGGAGAAGCAGAGACAGGTCATAGATAGGACCTCCAGCACCACAGGGCCTGGGCCCTTCTTGCACCGGAGCCTGGCAGTCTCCTTCCTCCCACTGTCTGGGAAGCAATCTGGGTTCACTTTGCTCAAGGGCAGCCAGGTATCAGGTAGTCCTCATGCCCACACACCTGGGCAAGGCCGAGGCAGGTTTGGAACAAGTTTCACTTAGTTCAGAAAAGATGGGCTCTGAGCCAAGGCCTAGGAAGAGAAGGCCAAGCAGACCCTCCAGCGTGAGCCTCCTCAGAGGAAGGCTGGCTACAGAAAGGAAAGGCAAGGTACCTCACAATGCCTCCCAGGCTCTCCTCAGGCCATAGAGAACCATTTCTCAGGCCTGTCTGCACACACATCTTTGGGTGGACTCTCAGGTAGACAACCTTGAAGACCAGGAGGAAGGGTTTCCTGAGATGGTCCGGTCCCTGTGGGCTCAGCTGAATAGCCTGCTCCACTCCTTCCTCAGATGAGGTGGAGGCCTCAAGACCATGGATAACAAGGACTGGACCACCATAGCAGGGACCCCTCTGTACTGGCCTGGTAGAGGTCTGGGTATCTGTGTTCCAGGCCAATAAAAAAGAAGACTCAATGAATGGGAGCAGTTTGGGCTGCCGGGGGATCAGAGGCAGGGAACAGTAAACTAGGAGACAGGGAGACAGGGTCCTTGACATATCCTGGTTACACATGAGCTAATGTGAGCAAACAGGAGGGCACTCCTTTTGCAGATGGGAACCCAAGCCTGGAGTGGGCTTGCTACCATCCCCAGCAGCCCAGCAGCAAGCCAATAGCAGAAATCTCACCTAGGACCAAATAGGGAGGGGTCTGGCTGGCCCACCTGGTGGCCTCCTACCCAGAACTTATTTCACTCCAGGCTTGAGAAGTAAAACCGAAGGTGAGGCGGTGACTAGCTGGCTTGATGGGAGTGGGGGTGGGGGGGAGGGGGGTGCTGCCCCTCCCCTGTGCTAAGCCTGCCCCAGCTGCCAGGCCTGGAAGGAAGCTGGAAGAGATTCACTAGAGCTCCTTGGTCAGCCCAAGAGCCAAGCGATCCAAGCCAGCAGAGACACCCTAGCCTAGTACCAGCTCCCGGAGAGCCACCACAGTCCTGCCACCAGCCACAAGGAAGTGGCTGCCACTGGGTGCCAGCCAAACGCTGGGCTCTACATCATGGGTCTTTGTCCACATGGCTGGCCTGGCCCAGCTGAGTTGCCCTGGTTGCCAACAGCAGTACCGCATATCTGCAGAAAACCCACCAGCCTGGCACCACAGGTTCACACATGGTCCAGCTTGCTAAGTGCACACGCTAAGGGGAAGATGGGAGTAGAGGCTCACACTTATGCTCCCTACAGGAAAGGGGGGGGCTGGCTGTGTACTCACAAACACCACCCCCCAAAAGCTGGGTTTCCACTAACGACAACTCAGAGACCATACATGGCATCTGGGAAAGCCACAGGTTAGGAGAGGAAGATAAATATACTGCATCCTATATTACATAAATACCCACGCCAGGTTATATAAATACCAGTGCCCTCTGTCTGGGAGCCTTACATAAATACACTGCACATGACCCCCAAGCCCCTCTCCACTTTGCACAAAAGGGGAGAGAGCTACACGGATCAACCCCGCAGGACCCCGCCAATGCCAGGGTCTTCCCACCCTGGAGACCAGAGCCCTGGAGGGAGTCTAGTCTGTTCCAGCCCTACTCCACTTAAAAGCCCCCCACCCAAAGAAATCGACTTCGGGTTGGGGGCTTCTTCAGGGAATCAGAGTGGCTTTCCAATTCTTCACTCCGTCCCTTTACGGGAGGGGTGGGGGAAGGGAATAAACAAAGTTAAAAAAAAAAAAAAAAAAAACGGTGGCCATGAGGAGTCAAGACTTCTCAGCTGGTTAGAAAAATTACAACTACAACCAGCTGGGCAGGGCACATGGGCAGTCCGGTGTCACACACACACACACACACACACACTCATACACACACACACCACCCACCTTCCGCAGGGCCAAGACCCTGGTCAATGAATCAGTGGAATAAAAACTGAAGGAATACCCTAAACCTAAGAAAGGCGTCCCAAACGCAAGTATTCATTGGAACTGCACCCCTTTCTCTCTCTCCAGACCCCCGTTCCAGGGGGAGGTTATGCTAAGAAATATGTGGGAAAACTCTGGACAAAGTAGGGGGAGGGGGTGGCCTAAGTCGCAGCCCTGCCTCTGAGGCGCCCAGGCACCCAGCTTTCAGAGGCTGGAAGCACAAGGCTGTCTCGCACACCGCAATGAGAATCCAAGCGATAAATAACCCCCTCCCTTCTTCTCGCCACAAAGGAAAACAAAGCCGGTGGCCCGGGTGACCACGCACCCCATCACTTAGGACCCCCGTGCGCCTCCACCCTACACGAGAACGGCCTCGGTGACCCGAAGCCCAGGGCACAGAGGAGGGGCCGCGGCCGGCCGGGAATCCGAGCGCCCCCGGGACCCCAGCCAGGCCCTTGCCGCAGGTCCCCCGCCCCAACCCGGGGCCGCCTCGGTGCACCCGGCGGCCTGCGAAGCGCCCGTCCCCTCCGCGTCCCCGGCCGCGCCTTTGTCCTCACGGGCGGCGCCCCCAGCCCTGCGCGGACGCGCGTGTCCGCCCCGCGCTCGCGCAAAAAGAAAACACAAAGAGGCGGAGGGAACCCCGCTTCCCCGGCCCCCGATGCTCACCGCGCCGGGGCGGCCCGCCGGGGCGGATGCCAGAGGATTCGCCGGGCCGCGGGCGCGCCAGCCTCTCCCCGGCCCGCTGCGCTGCGCTCGGCCCGGCCGGGCTCAGGCTCCGCGCTCCGCCGCCTCCCGCCGCCCGCCCCCGCCGCCGGCTCGCGCGCTCCCTGGCCGCGCGCGCGTCCCCGCGGTTCCCATTGAGCCCCGGGCCCGCCCGCTGATGTCATCCCCCGCCCTCCGCCGCCGCCCCGGAGGATTTAAAGGGCCCGCAGCCCCCGGGAGCGTGCTCTGACGCTGCCACCCGGGGTGAAGGGGCACACAGAACTAAGATTTCCTATACTCCGGCCTTCTTGCCCTATCTCCAGCCAAAGCTGAGGGTTCCCCGAGAGAATCAGTTGAGACTCCTGGCACTGCAAAAAGAGATTTAGGGCTCGATGCCCTGAAGGCTGTAGAGTGCACTAGCCAGGCACGTTGGGGCTAGGGACAGAGGGGCCCGGACAAGGACCAAGGATGTAGCCAGAGAAAACTCCAGGCAGATCTTTTTCTTTGCTCTGTCCTCTCAGCCGCTCAGCTCCACTGTGACAGTCCCTCAGATCCCAATGTAGTTTCACCCATTGAGCCCCCTGCCCCCCACCAAGAACTCACACGTGAGTAAGAGGCTCAGAGTTGCTCATTCAACCAAGTCATCCCCCAGACCAGGCCTGGGTTTCCTTAACTGTAAACGAGGAAGAAGGACCATAGCCTTCCCAGGTCACGGGAGAGTTAATGAAGGCTTCCCACCAGCTTCCAGCACAGCCATGAAAGGTCCCAGCACAAGGCTATTAAGATGATGATATTTACACTGGGTCATGCAAAGCTCCAACTTATGACACACCTACATATTCATATTCTCTCTCTCTCTCTCTCTCTCTCTTTCTCTTTCTCTCTCTCTCTCTCTCTCTCTCTCTCTCTCTCTCACACACACACACACACACACACACACACACACACACACACACACACACGGGGGCAGGGGAGGGAGAGAGAAGAGAACTGTTACTGTGGACACAGTACCTCTGATCACCCCAGAAGCAAGTCTTGGAAAGAGTCGCTTCATAATAACTGCATCTTCTCCCCAAGGCTGAGGGACTGAATCAGATGCTCTCCAAATTGCTGAGAGACCTATAGACCAGGTCCTATTACAGGACAGGATACTGTGGCCCAGAGAGGGCAAAAGGTCTGCCCAGGCCCACACAGCCCAGCAAGATGGCCATGTTCTTCTGGTGGTCCTGGGAATGCTGACCAGAAGAACAGCAGAATGAAGAGGAGATGCCTCCAGAGGCATCTGTGATGGTAAACAGGGCCCTGGCTCTCTGTACCACCTTTGCCCAGGCAGGGGCCACCAGCCAGATGGAGGGCTGAAGTTGGCTTCTTGGTGCTTTTTGGCTTTGGGTTTGTCAATTGATTCACAATTGGCAGATTTTGTATGACAGGCCCACGTTCTCTCATGAAGCCTTGGCCACACAGGGCACAGATCCTCACCAGAGGCAGCTGGTCTGGACAGCAGTCAGCCTCTGTGGTCAGAGCACAGGCAGTGGGGCCCTGGCAAGACTGAGCAGAACACAGCAAGCTCCAAAGTCCTCCTATCAGTGTCACCACCCAAACCTTCCAACCTGGGCCCAGCATTCCAAATGTGGGCCTGCTCTTCTGCAGTGCCAGGAGAGGCATCCATCTCATTTAACCCTTTCCAGGGAGGACAGCAAACAGAGCCGATGTTCACTCTGGTTTTCCAGAAAGGGAGTTGGAGGTACCTTAGCCCTCACTCACAGGTATGGATCAAAGGTGAGCCTGTCTGGAGATGGAACCCAGCCAGCTCTGCCTAAAGCCACTCTCCTCCCCTTCTTGGTCATCACAGGTCCTTGGGAACAAATCTTCTGTCTGGAGTTCACTGTCCCAGCTTCCCTTCCTCATCCTGTCACCTGCCCTCCATTTCAGGGCTCGTAGCCTCTCCCCAGCCCACACCCTCCAGCCATAGAATCTCTGCTGGGTATCCAGGGGTAACTGATCTTAAAAGTCCCTAGTTCCAACACACACACACACACACACACACACACACACACACACACACACGCACACCAGACCTGCTGAGGGGTACAGGGTAGCTGGAGACCCTCACAGACTCCCTCTCCCAGATCTACCCCCCTTGGAAGGAGGCTCCTCACACAGTTGCCTGTTGCCTGATCCTTTTCCCTCCTACACCGCCATACGTCCAAGTCCAAGCTGTGAGTCCTCCACAGAGCTTTGCAGCAGAGCTGCAAGGGGAAACAGCTATGACGTAAAACCCAGGAGGAGAGGGAGGAAGCAGGGGACTTCTCCCAAGCAGAAATCCTGCCTCATTCTAAGAGCCAAGGGCCCGCCTTCAGCTCACTGTGCCTTACCTCTCAAGGATGCTCCCTCCTCAACTTTCATCTTTCAAGCCCCAAGGTGTAGCTGGATGGCAGCCCCCAGCCACTCACCCACAAGATGCAAGCAGACCGACCCAGCTCACCAGGGCCACACCAACTTTTGACAACTCTGTGTGGTCAGGAGCAACAGATTCCCCCCCCCCCACACACACACACACCCTGCTCCTTTCTGACTGGACATTTGTACTGTTTCTTACTTTAATACCCCTCCTGATCACTGGGCACTCAAGAGTGCTGGCCTCGGGACTCAGGCACCGCCTTAGACACCACCTTAGACATGCAGCACAGAGCGGATGACTCCAGGCAGGATCCAGCCGAGGCACTGGACTCTTGACTGTGGACATTCTGACTTACCAGGTGTTCAGGTTGGTCCTAAAAATGACCTTCCCTTACATGTCCCCAGCAGTGATTCTCTTGTTGATCTGGGTGCTTCTTGCTACGACCTCCTGCCCCGGTCCAGGCCCTGGCCATTCAGCTGCCTGGTAGGCTTTCCTCAGAGCCATACGCTCACCGTGCACTTCTCTGGGGCTCCATGCTCAGACCTTTCAAGAGAAGGCTTCCCTGTCTCCTGATTTACAACTCTACTGCTGGCCTACCAAGACAAGACAGCTAGGCTGGTCCAGTAAAATGCTCACCCCCACAGAAATCCTCAGGAGCTGAGTTAGATTCTCAGAATCCATGTTAAGATGGGAGAAGACTAATTTCACAGGGTTGTCCTCTGACCTCTACATGGGCTCCAGGGTACCTATGTAGCCCCACCCACATATCATCAAACAAAATTTAAAATCAGTTGTATAAAATCCATCCCGGAGTCCAGACTCCTGCGTTCTGTCACCCAGGAACACTCAGTGCTATCACACACTCTGGGGGTGTTTTTGTTGTTGTTTATCTTCCGTCTCCCACCGAGAGGACTTTGGTCCATGAAAGCAGGGAGTTGATGCTATTTTGGCCTCCACTGTGCTGTGACTATCTATAATAGTGTCTGGCACCTAGGATGCGTTTAATAAACTGCTGATGTAAAATGAACAGTGAAGAGGCTTCTGTCCTCCACCCCCACCACATCCCCCTTTCACTCAAACATGTTATCAGGTCCTAGCAACAGACCAAATTGCCAGCCTCAACTCCTGAAATGCATCCATCTCCAGAGGAGACAGTGACCTACCAGAAAGCTTCTTCATCCAAGCTTGTGAGGGACTAAACCCTTGGCACCCTTGTTCTGGCTCCTGCTCCAAACTATCCCATAAAGAAGGAACTCCAGACTTATGGGGGTGGTACAGGCACTTGCCCCCTAGCCTGACAACCTGCATCTTTTTCTTGGGACCTGATTGGTGGAGAGAGCTGACTCCTGCCATGCCATGGCACACACACACACAATAAATAAATGTACATTTAAAGCACCAATGTGCCTCAGCAGTTAAGGACCACCAAAGCCATGTCTCCAGCCCTCATAAACATAAACTTATTTATTTATCTATTTATTTATTTATTTATTTTGTTTTTCGAGACAGGGTTTCTCTGTGTAGCCCTGGCTGTCCTGGAACTCACTCTGTAGACCAGGCTGGCCTTGAACTCAGAAATCCACCTGCCTCTGTCTCCCAAGTGCTGGGATTAAAGGCGTGCGCCACACCGCCCGGCATAAACATTTTTAAAGAAAAAAATAAGTATTTTAGCCAGTTGTGGTGGTGAATAAATACCTTTAATCCCAGCACTCTGGAGACAAAAGTACATGAATCTCTGACTTTAAAGCCAGCCTGGTCTACAGAGGGAGATCAGGATATCCAGGGGTACACAGAAAAAAATTTCTCTCCAAAAAAACAAGTAACAACAACAGTAATAATAACTATTTTAAAACTCTGGTCTCCCAGTCAGAGAACCATAGAGCGCCAGAGGCTCCCTTACTCCCATTCACTGACTTCCATCCCTACAGACTGGTGTCCAAGGAGCCTGCGGAGGTGGAAACAGGAGTCCTTGTGATTTTAAGAGGCTGGCTTCTGGGCGTGGGTGTTGTAAAGCATGCTTCCCCAGCACTCCAGAAGCAGAGGCAGGAGTGAGTTTGAGGCCAGCAAGCTACACAGCAAGCTCCAGATCTACACAGCAAGCTCCAGAACAGCCAGGGCTACATGCGGAGACCCTGTCTCAAACAACAACAACAACACCCACAAAACCAAGAGACTGAAGAGATGGGTCAGCAGTTAAGAGCTCATACCAACTACTCCTGTAAGAAGCCCAAGTCAACCAGCCCACAGTCACCTGTAACTTCAGCCAGGGGATCCAACACCTCTTCTGGCCTTCATGGGTACATAACTACCCTACACACACACACACACACACACACACACACACACACACACAACTCAAAATTAAAAATAAGGATGTAAAACAACAGCAACAAAAGGAAGAAGGAAGCTGTGTTCAAACGCTGACTCTTCTGCTTTCTAACCGGACAATACTGGGCAACTTCCTTAAAGCCTCCAGGCGCCATTCATAAAGTGTAGGATGATGCAGATTAAAAATCCACAAATTGGCTATGTGTGGAACACACCTTTGAGCCTAGCACCAGGAGGCAGAGGCAGGCAGATCTCTGAGTTCAAGGCCAGCCTGGTCGACAGTGTGAGTGCCAGGACAGCCAGGGCTACACAGAGAAACCCTGTCTCAAATACAAACGAATCCACAAAAACAACTTTGTTCAGGAGAAGGCCTGAGTGGGAAGCAGTTGTAGGTCATTTTCCTGCTCTCAGGAGAGTTGATTTAAACCAGGATCTTAACTGGGATTCCTTTTAGTAGTGCAAGCTATACCTGGTCACTTCCTGCCTCCTTTAGTCCGCCGCTGAGGGGTAACCACCAGCCCCTTCAGGGTGGACCAGACTGGAAGGCTACAGGCCTAACTGTACTTACTCACTTGGACCACTAGTCTTGCACATCCTGCTCTGAGCTTCTGAGGCACCAGCAGGCAGCTCCTGGGAGTCCTTCCTGAGACCCCTGAGGTGTATCTGAAGAATGTTCCAAGGGACTTGCCAGCCTATACATGCTGCCTCACTGTTCACTGGGGCCCCAGCTCCCAGTCCCTAGATGGCTAGATATTCCATGAGGTTCACGCTCTTCTCCCCCTCCCTCTCCCTTCCTTTCTCTCTCCCCCTCCCCCTCCCCCCTCTGTGTGTGTGTGTGTGTGTGTGTGTGTGTGTGTGTGTGTGTGTGGTCTTCCAGCCACAGGTTGGGTTTTTCTTCTAGTAGGCTGCTGATAATCCCATAATAAGCTGTCCAGGTCAGGCCCCTGGCAGTGGTTCCTCCTTCAGAGCCAGGAGGCCTGGCTGCAGGAGGTCTAGGTATGAGTCTCATCTAGTCTCTGGACTGGGCTGGAATCTTGCAGAGTTCAAGTCTCTCTCTGGAGGCTGAGATGACCTGCATAGGTTTCCAGCCTCCCCGCCCTGTGCCCTGGGGTGGGGCTGGATAGAAACCGTGTCTGTGTTCAACACCCAGGATTCCATGTTGGGGAATTCCCTGGGGATACATAAGCCTGGACTCAGTGGGAAGGGCTTGCCTCTTGCCACCCCCTACTCAAAACAGAGCTCTTCTCTCTATCCCCATTCTACTGAGTCCCGCCACCACTCTCTGCTTTTCACCCAGACACTCCAGTAGCCAGATAGACGCTAACACCTTGTCCCCAGCTACCAATATACCTATGGATGAAATCCACTCACACAGCCGCAGTTGAGCAGGGGTGGTGCACGCCTTTAATCCCAGCACTCAAGGAGGTAGAGGCAGAGGGAATCTCTGAGCTTGTGGCCAGCCTGGTCTACAGAGTAAATTCCAGGACAGCCAGAGAAACCATGTCTCAAACCACCCCCACCCCCAAAGAGAAATCCATCCACAGTTGCTTAGGGCCATGGTGATCTGCCTCCTAAGTGCCTTAGGCCCCATTTCACACCTCACATCCTGGTCTGTTTGTACCTCACAGCCTCTGCTTAGAGTGACCTGCGGCAGACACTTCAACGTCTGCCTGTAGCCAAGCATGACTCAAGTCCCTTCTTAAAGACTTTCCTTGACCACACAGAACCCAACTCTGGCACCCTGGAGTTGAACCTTAGGGCCTCGCAAAGCTATAGTCTGAGCCTCTTTTACCGTTTCTCTTGAGGTAGAGGCTCACTAAGTTGCCCAGGCTGGCCTTGAATTTGCAATCCTCTTTGTCTCTTGAGTACCTGGGAATCCAGGCCTGCAGCAATAGGGACTTTTCTTTTCTTTAAGATTTGTTTTTCTATGTGTATGCGTGTCTTGCCTGCATGCATGCATGTGCCTGTCGATGGTTGTGAACCACTGTGTGGATACTGAGAACTGAACACAAGTCCTCTGCATGGACAGTGAGTGCTCTCGACTGCTAACCTATCTCTCCAACCCCCAGCCACATGGCCTCAAGTGGGCTTCTTCTCTGTCCTTGAGGAGACAGCCTGCTTTATTGACTTCACACTACTGAGGCAGCTGAAAGACATGTTTTCCATGTCCTTGAAGAAAAACTGCAAGAGAGAGAAAGCTTGGGGCTGGAGAGATGGCTCGGCAGTTAAGAGCATACCACAGCTTCTCCACAAGTCTGGAGCTTAGCTCCCAGCATCCCTTTTGGGTGGCTCGCAACCGTCTCTAACTCTAGCTCCTGGAGAGCACCTGTGCTTATATGCATATAAGTACGTGTGAGTGTGTGTGTGTGTGCATGCTTGTGTGTACACTGCCCAGTGGCTCTTTCCTTCTTCTGGTGGCTCTCTGTCATCCTGCTGCACTGGGCCAGAGGTGAGCAAACCTTCCCAAGCAGCTGTGGGTCTCCTTCAGGACATCAGTTTCTAGAGAGACCAGGAGTACTCACCACAAGACACTCTAACATGTCCCATATACCCCAAAGACCCTTCACCCTACCCTCTGCTCAGCCCCACCTCCTCCCCTCCCTAACCCTCTAACCCATGCAGAGTGATGATGTCCTTTGCTTGTAAGGCTGTCAAGAGTCTCCAAGCACATGCTTCCTCCACTCTCTGGGAAGTGAGGACCTCCTTCCCAGGGACTCACAACCACTTATTATCTGGGACTTGGGATGAGGATAAAGATGATGTCTCCTCTTCCTCAGCTTGGTGACTCATTGACTTGTGTTCTGCCCGTGTCACATGCCTGTCCACAAACACTTCCTGATCCCAGCTCCTTTGAGGAGCCTGAGAGGTCCACTCCAACCTGCCTACCCAGACTTGAAGATCAACCACAGGGCTTGTCACACATAAGATGGGCAAACAGTAGTGAGAGAACATTCTAGAACAGTAAGGAGTTGCTCTCTTGCTCTGTCATGGGGCATTCCATGACACCCACTGCCCCACCAGGTTAGTGCTGTCACTGTGCTACACCCCAGTGCCCAGACACGTTCCCGTAAGTGTGCGTTCAAGGGGAGGCCAGGGGTTGACACTGCTCTTCCTCCACCACTGTGCACCTTGTTAGTTTTAGTATCTCTTGTCTCCTCTCCCCTCCTCTTCTCTCCGCTCCTCTCTTTTCTCTTCTTTTCTTTTCCAGGCTGGTCTTATTGCCTCTGCTGATAGGGGGGCCACCTTAATTTTGACATGGGGTCTGTCAGTGAACCTAGAATTCTCCTGTTTGTCTAGACCCACTAGCCAGCAAGCCCTAAGAATCTGCCTCCCCAGCACTGGGCACAGACATGACAGTGGTGCCTGCCTTTTCCACGTGGGTGCTGGGGCTTAAACTCAGACCTCCAGTTTACATGGTAATCACGTCACCAACAAAGCCATCTCCCCAGTCCGTATGTATTCTATTGTAATATTTACAATACATTCGCCAACCTGGCATAACTTATATGCTGTGAACACGTATGTAAAAATATAAAATTCATGATCAAAGTACTTTCACCAGGTAGACAAGTCAGCCGCATGTATGTGTGGATACAAATTCTTCACTGGCTAGTCCAAGGTCATGCTGGGAGGCTGGGAGTCAAGGATCATTCTAACCTTAGTTTCCTGTTTCAGAAATGGCCTGGTGGTGAGATGACCCGGGGGGTAAAAAGCCTGATTCTGAGTCTCAGCTCTGGAACTCATAATGGAAGGAATGAACTAACTCTACAAGTTGTCTTCTGAGCTCCATATGTATGTTGTCATACACACACACACACACACACACACACACACACACACACACACACACCAGACAAACAAAAGTCTCCAAAATTGTGGGGCTAGAGAGATGGCTCAGTGGTTAAAAGACTGCTCTGACAGAAGTTTGGTTCCCAGCATCTACATGAGGCAATTCGCCACCACCTGTAACTCCAGTTCTAGGGGATCTGATGCCCTCTTGTGGCCTCTTTCAATAGTGCACAAACATACATGCCGGTAAAACACTCTCCCAAAAGAAAGGCAACCAGCATAGAAAGAGGAACACGGGGTACTACATGGGCTGGCTTTGGATCCTGGCTCTACTCTGTGCCTCAGTTTTCTATCTGCAAGATGACAACGTTCCTATTTCATGGCATTGCTTTGAAAGCTGGATATTCTCCATGTTAAGGTGCCTGTTTAGCAACACAAGTCCCTGGGTTCAATTCCTAGCACAAGAGTAAAGTTTAGACTGGGAATGGAGTTCGCTTGGTAGGTAGGGAGCATACCAGCATGCAGGAAGCTCAAGCCCCAATACTACATATACCAGGAAGGTAGCATAGGTCCGTGTGCCCACATAAGAGGATCAGAAGTTCAATGCCATCCTCGGCTACGTCACAGGCTCAGGTCAAGCCTGGACTACATCTCCAAAATTAAAAAGCAAACTTGGCATTGCTGTAAAAGATGCCGAGAGATGGCCAGGCATGAGGTTGGTGCTCTGTTGCTTTTGTTTGTTTTTATTTTCTTTCTTTCTTTCTTTTTTTTTTTTTTTTGACAGGCAGCACAGCTAAAGGCAGTGTCAGTGTGGAAAGTTCAAATCTTCCTCTTGCCTCCACCTCCCAAGCTCCTAAGTGCTGCCGGCATCACAGACCGGTACCTCCAAGCTTGACTAGAGGTCTGGTTCTTGACCAGATCAGTGGAAGAGAAGTAAATGGGTCCCAGGCCTGAGGCAGGGACTTGATTCTGAGTTCTGGACCTCATAGGCCCTCCAGATGTTAAAAAAATAAATGTGGCTATTACTGAGTGGTGGGGGGCATCTTTTTATTCTTAGCACTCCACAGGCAGAAGTGGGTAGATCTCGGTGAGTTTGAGACCAGCCTGGCCTACAGGGGGAGGGGGAGGGAGTTCCAGGACAGCCAGGAGTACACAGAGAAATCCTGCCTCAAAAATAAATAAATAAATAAATAAATAAATAAATAAATAAATAATTGTGGCTACAAAAGAAAACCTACCGTCTGTGGATGGAGAGGCGGCTGTCCTAACTCTCACAATAGCAGAACATGCTTCCTTTTCGATTTCCAGGTATAAGGGGCCTGGTGACCTACCACATCAAACCAGGTGGAAGGGACACCTGATGGACTGTGAGCCCTAACTGCAGCTTCCAACACTTAGGTGCTACCCCAGGGCTCTCAGCCTTTGCTTCTCATCTGCAGAAGCACGATGGCACAGACCACAGGAAAGCTCAAAGTCTCAGGGGGCAGCTGCAGGGTGGGTAGCAGAGGGATGTAACTGCCCAGCCTAACAGGAAGCTACAGCCCCACCCCTACCCCTGAGTCCTCTACCACTTAACATCTGAAGATGGTTAGGAAGCTCAGAAGTGGAGAGGCAGGGTGGGGTGCATGACTAGAAGTTGACCCAAAGTAGGAGGTGTAGGTGAGAAGCCCGGAGTTTTTATTTCTTTTAAAAACACAGAAATAGTATAAGAATGTGCTTTTGTTTTAATCCCTGGTGTGGGATGTGGGGCTGCTTTGTCCACAGCAGCTGACTGTGATTTGCCTCGTGCTCTAGCAGAGGCGTGGTTTTGCCAGCTGCAGATAGTTTCTACCATGGCATGACACTTGGAATTCTGGGAACTTTTCAGAGGGTATATTAATGCCAGGGCCCTGACAGGCATGGTGGGTGGTTGTTGGTCATTCAAGGTGTGTGTGCGGTTTGTTAGTAGTCATACTCAAAGAAGAAACAAAAAAGAAATTAGATCCAGAGACCTCTAGCTCTTTCTCACCTCTCTCCTTCTTTCTCTTCTATCTAGTGATAAGGGGTAATGGGGGGGGGAGGGTGGGAAAAGGAAGAACCCACAAAGTAACAAAGACTGGCTACAGGGAGGCCTGGCTTCTTATGCACAGATAGTGAGTGCATTTGGGAGCTGTCAGACCCATTTCACAGAGGAGGAAGTGGAGGCTGAACAGAGAGACTCCTGTTTGACTCACCCTTGACCTGCTCTCCTATTCCTGTCAGGCTCTGAGATGCTCCCGTGTGCATGCGTGGAAGTCAGAGGATGGTCTTCAGGAGTTGGCTCTCTTCTCCTGCCAAGTGGATTCTGGGATCTTCAGCCTTGACAACAAGCCATTTACCTTCCAGGGCCATCTCACTGGCAACCCTCTGCCCTGCCCCAACTGGCCCCACCCCATGTGGAATTTTATTTTTATTTTGGTTTTTAAAAACACATTTTTAATGATTTATTTATTCTTATTTTATGTGCATTGGTATTTGGCTTGCACATATGTCTGTATGAGGGCGTCAGATCCCCTGGAACTGGAGTTACAGACAGTCCTAAGCTGCCAGGTAAGTGCTGGGAATTGAACCCAGGTCCTCTGGAAGAACAGCCAGTGCTCTTAACCACTGAGCCCCCTCTCCGGCCCCACCCCTGGGATCTGTTTTTAAGACAAGGTCTCATGTATCTTAGTCTGGCTTCAAACTCAAAAGGTAGCTGAAGTTGACTTGAACTTTTGATCCAGTTCTGCATCCACTTCTGGAGTGCTAGGATTTCAGAGCGAAGCCACCACTAGAGGCTGGAGTAGTGTGAGGGGCCCAGGGCTTTGTACGAGCTCGGCTAGTACTCTACCATCTTAGCCGCTTCCAGCCGCCCACCTCACCTCACCCCTGCTTTCGGATATTTCAAAGACAAGAACTCCTGCAGCCCATGCTGTGGCAGAGACTCCCCTTGAACTGCAGATCCTCCTGCCCTTACTCCCCCAGGGCGGGGATTACAACCTGGACCACCCTGCCCATGTGACTCCCCAACAACTCTTATCCTCCAGTGCCGGCTGCTCTGGAGTTGATCACACAGCCCTCCTGCACCCTCTCCTTCTTTTCTTCCACTCTGAATCTCTTCCTTAAGCTCACACCAAGAGGCTGACTCTACATGCCTGGTGGTCACTGACCCTGCCACTGGGACACTGAGTCTGCCCCACAGAGTGTGGGGCTATACTGTCCCCCCTGGAGCTTGTCCATCTGTTCCAGACCAGAGACCTCCATTCTGGGAGACCTCCCTCCTCTGCACCTTCTCTTGGTCCATTCTGCTCACATGGTTCCTTTAAGCCTCACACACCTGGGAAAGTGGCTCTCTGTCTCACTCCTCAGAGCAAAGTGGCTTTTCCCAAGATCCCACTGTCCAGGGGTAGGGCTCCTGACCTCTGCTTTCCAAATGCAGCTTCTATATTACCTTCCTGTCCCTCACTTCCTTCCTCTTGGGGTTCAGAACGGTGCCCAATCGCTGACCATCCCTCACTTGTAACACTATCCAGCCATTAATAAGAATGATTACACACACATACCGGGATGAGTAATAGCAGAAGTGCTTATACAATGTTGAGAGAAAAGCAAGGCATAGAAACTGTAAATACAGTATGAGGAAACGACGCCCAAACCCCCTGAGCACAGAAAGACTCAAATCCCGCGGCAGTTCAGTTTGGGTCTCAGTAACACTGAGGACGTCGTCCCTAGTGTCCTCGGTTTAACAAATAGTCATTCAGTGCACACTTCTAAAGACAACATCCTATAAAACAGTAATAATGTATCTGTGGTTTAAGTATTTCCGAACAGCTCCTTCCGGCTTAACTTCCCGAGCCTCAAATACCCCCAAAGCCTACGTTTTCAAGTTCAGGTAAGTGTGTCTAAGAGACCAGAAAGAAGTTTGGAAGCAGAGTTCCTCTAGCCACCGGCACCCAGCTCCTTCCATGCTTGGCCAAGCCTGGCCTCTGAGCTTCTCCTTTGGGGCTTACTTACCTGATGCAGGGAGGTCAGCCTCCGCGGCTTGAAGACGCGCACACCTGTCACTCTAGGTGAGGACTCCCTGGCCAGCCCGGAGCCCTGGAGGAGGGAGTCGGAGGGGGCGTGGCGCGACGTCACCCAAGCTCCGCCCCAACTTCCCTGTCCCGCCCCTGCTTCCCAGCCCTGGGGGTTCATGGTTCTCATGCTTGTTGGGTGAGGTGCTGGACACTTCTGTCCACACTCACGCCCTGCGTGCCTGGGCTCCTGGCCGTCTGCCCTGCCTCCTCCCTCCACCCACTCCCCGGTTCTAGGTTGAAGCTAGCTGGGACAGGGAGCAGGGATCTGATTCCCAGCGTGTGTTCTTCTCTTTGTGCAAGCTCCCTACCCCCCAACTTACCCCTATCCCGCCTCCCCCTGCTAAGGGTTCTGAGAGACAGGCTGATGGGACCCTGTGGGTTAGGTAAAGGTCGCCTGGTTGAGGATGCTTCTCCAGTCACATCACTACACAGGTAGCTCAGGTAGAGCTCTCTTTGGAAAGGTGTTAGCTACCCCAAAGCTTCAAAAGATGTGTTTGCCTTGGACTAGCAAGTCAGTTTTTCAAATTCTGTCCTAACAAAGTTATCTGCGATACGTGTAAGTGCGTGTAAATGTGTGTGTGTGGGGTGTGTGTGTGAATCTAAATGTTCAACAAAGTGGGGTATTGATACACAATGGAATGTCATGCAAGCATCAAAAGGTATGTTTACAAACAGCTTACGCTAATATGAGGAAATGTTATAATATTAAGAGAATTAAAAGCAGGATGTAGACACAGTCACAGTTGAAAACAAAACACAATTTGTGCACAGGGAAGAAAATGCTCGCTGTGCCCTCGGTGGGTGGAGGCATGATGAGGCTTGTTCCACTGCATGGAGTTCTTTTACTTTGCTTTTGTGCTGGGGACTTTGTGGACCTTAGGCAAGCGCTCTTCCACCAAGCCTTCACTTCCTGAAAAGTCCCCTTAGCTCTGTCCCCACAGCCCCTCACTGCCCTGGCACAGGCCAGGGGGAGGAAGAACTACACTTCCCTGAGGTCAGAGGAGGAAATGAAGGCCTGAGAGGCCTCTTCTCCAGTCACATGACTAGAAGGGGTCAGAGAAGGGCCACTCTGTCCCAAGGCCAACCGCACCGCTTAAACCAACTTTTAAAAAGTCCCCAGGCCAAGAGTGCCACCGGCCTCAGTTGGGCTAAAGGAATTGGGAGGTGGTCGCCCTCTGCAGTAGCCTCAAAGGAGGTCCATGATTCTTGGGGAACCACCTCGTGTGAGGCAGTCCAGCCTGCCCTCCTGTAGCAGACAGGCAAGCCTCTCAGGACCCAGGAGACCCTGAGGTGACCACTAGAAGCTCCCGGGGGAAGGTATGGCCTGAAGCTCCTGTAGAGGACTGCTCCCGGCTCATTTAATAGCTTCCATAGGCTTTCTGACTAGGTGTGGTAGTAAGCTCAACACTTGGAGGGGCAGAGGCAGGAGGATTGAGTTTGGGGACATCCAGAAGGAAAGGGGGACATTTTAGACACGCTTTGGTGAATATCTTTGACAAACAGCTGGTTCTCTATGACCCCAACTCTGAGATCATATCCCATCATTCCATGCTCCACATCAAGTACCACTGATGTGTCTCTTTAATATCCACACCCCTCCACCGTCACCGTCACCGTCACCGTCACCGTCACCATCACCATCATCACCATCACCACCATCATCACCATCACCACCATCATCACCATCACCACCACCAAGTGCCCCTTAGGGGCAGGAGAAGTGGCTCAGCAGTTAATAGTACTGGCTGCCCATGCAGAGCCCCAGGTTCAATTCCCAGCACCCACATGGCTCACAACCATCTATAACTCCAGACCCAGGGGATCTGACACCCTTTTCTGACTTCCGTGGACACGGCATGCATGTGTACATACAGTCAAAGAACCGAAACAACTACAACAAAATAATTTTAATAATTTTTACATTAAAAATAAAATAAATAACACTCCTCCCTCCCTGACTCCCACCACCTGTACTCTCCTGCAGGAAGTGACCATGTTTTGTCAGTAATGACTTTATAAAATGTATCAAAGAGTTGGGGTATCATCCCCAGGCTCAGCCCCCCCCCACCCCTACATAAACAGTCCCCAGCTCCAGTCTGCATTTTTTTTTCTTATTTTTCTTGTGACTGGCTACTATTCTTAGTCATACTTATATTACATTGTTTTTCTTATTTTTTCCCCCTAGGGATTCTTTACATATTAAAGAAAGTATGACGTGTCCCCTTCTGTTTTCTTCGGGACTGCTGAAAAGATTTTGGCAGTGGGTGTTCCCATTGGAATTGCGGGCTTCTTTTCAGATCAGTTGTGCAGGGATCTGGGTTTTGAGTCATGGTTGAGGTTCTGGCTTTGGGCCTTTTCCTTATCTGGGGTAGAGCTACCGATGCTCCCAGCTCTATTCCCAGTGCTTCTTGGTTTGGTTTGGTTTGGTTTGGTTTGGTTTGGTTTGGTTTGGTTTGGTTTTAGACAGGAGGCCAGGCTGGGCCGTCTCAGCCCCGAGCACTGTGGTTATCTCCCTGTGGCTGTTCGGTACCCATCACATAGACAGCCCACACTGGGAGAACACTCAGACATCACCCTCATCCATCCTCTGACACCTGGCCGGGACCATGTGTGCTGCTCACCCCATAACAATGTGTACTCACCGTAAGCATGCCAAGGTCCTGTCTCTCCTGCTTCCTCTGCCCAAGGGCAGACATCTGCTGTAAGTTGTCCTTGGCCACAGCTCAAAGCACACCTCAGGCCTTACTCAGGTGGCAGGCCAATTCCTCTGCCTCTACTCCATCTCCGAAAACTCCTACACATATCTTGAAGGCCAGCTGGGGTTCTCCTTCCTCTGGGAAGACTTTGCTGTCTTCCTCTTTGATCTCTGACAGAGGGGGGGAGCCCCTCCATCTCTGGACACACCGAAGCAATAACTCCTAAGGTGAATTACCAAATGACTCATCAAGCCCCCCAACCCCCAACCTTTGTGCTCCAGGCCTCGATTTCCTCATTTGAAAAGGGCTATCCTGGTACAAAGCCAGCCACCAGAGCTGTGAAGTAAATTTGACCAATAAGTCAGTTTGTGTTAGGCACCCAGCCCCAAGTGGGGAGCAACAAAGCTTCCCTCCCTGTTGGGAACTGGTTTAAAGAGCATGGCCTGCTTCTGCTTCTTTCTGCCCCTTCTGAGATGGCTCAGCAGGTAAAGGCCCTCGCTGGTGAGCCTGGCCACATGAATTTGATACCTAGACCCAAATGATGGAAGGAGAGGAATTCAGACTGAAGAAAACAGGCACCAGCCATGAAGATGACCAAGCCAGCTTATCCGCTGGGGTAGCATGGGAGTCTCCCAGAGCCAGGAGTAAGAGCTGGCCTGGGCATCCTATTGAGCCCCGGCAAAGACAAGAGGATCAGAAGTTCAACCTAGGTTTCTGGCCATTCGCCCCAAGTGGGTCATCATTTGCCTAATTCACACTGCATGTTTGAAGGGCTAAACAGACTGTCAACAGGGCTGGCATGGCTGGCTGGCCCTGGCTCACCAGGAACTTCATCCAGTGGCAGTGATCTAGAGTTTACATCAGATCAAGTCAGCCTGTTCCAGCTTTCTGCATAAGACAAGATTTACCAGGAAATATAATTAACTAATTTTTTCTTAAGGAAATCATCAGGATTGCTATTTTGATTGGATCATAGCCTCCTCCTCTCAAGGTTTGGGTTTTTCCCTTCTCTGGAACCTTTCTAGATCTTTCCGAGGAGTTCCCAACATTTCCTTGGTTGGTTCTGGAGGCTATCCCTACAGAAGTCAAGCCCCGATGACCTCCCTGAGCTGCCCCACCTGGCATCTTGTCTCTTCCCCAGCACTGAGGTCTAGAAAGTCAAGGAAAGCCCTGGGGTTCGTGAGGGACAGGAGTCCACCCAGGGAGACCAGGCTGTCCCCTGCTCCAAGTCACTCCCTAATGTATAAAACCGCTGATGTTTCAGGCTGTGAATTGCCCTAGGCGATGCCATTTTATAAGCAGCCTTTCTTTTTTCTTTAGACAAGGTCCTAGCTGGGTAGCCTTAGCTGTTCTAGAACTCTCTGTGTAGACCAGGCTGGCCCGTGTTACAAACATTCGAAGGACGAATAATCTCAGTGTCCCACAAAGGAACACACAAACAAAGCAGAAGCTCCACACGGCAATTCGCAAAACGTGGCTTCCAGAACTCCCGTGGGGCTAGCAGCACACCAAGACCAACATGGCTTCTGCCTTTTATCTCTAACTTAGGTGGCCGATCAGTTTCCTCCCCAGGCAGAAGCTCAACATCACAATCTGCCATGATTGGCACAAGAAGGCTCCAGAAATATGATTCCTTCCTGGGCAAAACAATTTCTTATGCCTGGAACTATCTACCTCTGGCCCCTGAGTACTGGGGCCCAAAGGTGTGTGCCACCAGCCGGCCGAAAGCAGCTTTTGGGGTGGAAGGAAGGTGGCAGCCCCTGGTAGACCCAGAAACAGCAGCCTCTGTGAGGCACCACCCACCCAGCACAGACTGACAAATGGCCTGCTTCTGGGAACAGAGAGGGGGGCCTCCCTACAACTTTATTGAGAAAAATTGAAACTATGGGGTTACATGGACCTATTAAATTCATATTAGGGAAACCAGGACTGGGAATCCAGACCATGGATAGAGTGGTCTGGACTCACCTGGACCACATACAGTGATGTATGGCACGGCCCCACACCAACCGTCTGATACCTGGGGTGTGTGTTGAATACAGAGGACTTGATCCCTACTGTTGGTGATGTCTTTGTAACTGTATCCTAGGCTAGACCTGGACTCCAGTCTTCTCCTTCCTGCTCTGAACCATTCAGCCTTTTACCTTGCATCTGACTCCTGCAGCTTGTTCTTGGGCAGTCTCCAGCAGCAGCAGTGGCTCCCTCCCAGACTCTGAGGCCAGTGTGAAGTCTCTAGGACTCTTCAGCTCGGAGTCATTCTGTAACCCACATACATGCATGGAGACACATGGGTGTATTTATCGTGTGCTGTATGACATGAGAGTTAATATTGGTCATTAAGATTGGAATAAAAGGGGGCTGGAGAGATGGCTCAGTGGTTAAGAGCACCATCTGCTCTTCCAAAGGACCCAGGTTCAATTCCCAGCACCTACACGGCAGCTCCCAACTGTCTGTACCTCCGATGCCAGCCTCACACCAATGCACATCAAATAAAGATAAGTAAATTATTTTTAAAAATTGAAATAAAAGAATATATACCTGCCTCCTGCCAGAGTACCAAGGTGGGCAGAATATATGACAAGATGCTGTCATTCAAACCTCTAAGCTTTGTGAATTTATTCTTCTTCAGAGTGTGTTCCTTGCCAGGCAGTGGTGGCGCACGCCTTTAATCCCAGCACTTGGGAGGTAGAGGCAGGCGGATTTCTGAGTTCGAGGCCAGCCTGGTTTACAGAGTGAGTTCCAGGACAGCCAGGGCTACTCAGAGAAACCCTGTCTCGAAAAAAAAAAAAAAAAAAACAAAAAAACAAACAGTGTGTTCCTCTGTTTCTGAAGTAGCATGCTCAGGACATAAAGCAAGTGTTTCCTATTTCCTTTAATATACAGATACTTTATGATAAAATAGCAGTGACCCAGGCTTCAGACCTTGGGTAGGGTCTAGTCTTTTCCCAGGGTGTTTTCTGGCTCTCCCGAAACAGGACTATGACTTTTGTTTACAGGAAAGGCGGACTTCTGTCTCATCAGCTGCCTGCCCCTCCGCACGCCTGTCCTTGGTTACTTCCTGCCTAGAGAGGTTGAGGAAAGTGCAGGCTGCAGGGCAGGTTAAAAGTAAGACCTACCCTCCCCACCAGGGTTCCAGGTCTCAGTTTTCCCACCTGTAAATTGGGGTTAAGAATCCCACCTTGAGGACTTCTCAGACGTGAGGCCCAGTGCAGGCATCCAGCAGGACCCTCTCCCTCCCACCTGAGGAGGGCCAGAGCAGTCTGAGAAATCTAGGTCCATTTAGCCTGCCCTGTCCAGAGATGGACCTGCAGATGCCCGACTGGCGTTGCTCTCCAAAGAAGGAAATTCTCTGAACTTCTTAGGAATGGGATGAGGATGGAGGTGGTAATGTCACAGCTCTGGCCACGCCTTGACATTCCAGAAGCTGGGACTGGCTCAGTGAGTCCTAAGTGCCCAGCCAACTGCTGCAGGGATGATGACCTTGGCACTGTCCCCTGGCATGCCCCACCCACAGGCTTTGAGTCTGGATGACATCTTCTCCAGCTGACTAAGCACATTCTATGGGAATGACTGCTTGGTAGGTCACATTTTTTTCAGAAGATTGTAATTGGAGCCCAGAGAAGGGGAGACACTTACCTGAGGTCACACAGTAAATGTGGGACAGGGCTGGGACACAGAGGATTCTCCTGACCCTGCCTGTATATTTAGTGCATGCTGGGTAGGATCTGGATTTGGGGCTGGAAAGCACCAGGTGTCCATGTGGGTGGGCAGCACTCAGAAAGAAAGCAAGGTCACTATGTAGACCCATAGAGGGGGTTAGGCTGGAACTCACAGAAATCCAGCTGCTTCTGTCACCCAAGTGCTGTAATTGAAGGCATGTGCTACCACACGAAGCTCAACTTTTCTTCTGAGACAGGATCTCCTGTAGCCCAGGCTGGCCTTGAACTCCCGATCCTCCTGCCTCCACCTCCTATGTGCTGAGTTCATGGGTATGAGCCATCACAAATGGCTTCTGTTTACTTCTTGTTAGTTTTTTTTAATGAAAGTAACTATTAAAATAGTGGTGAAGCAGATGCCACGTGAGGCTTGCTATTTCCAAGGTCTAACGATGCCACGCACTCTCACGATGCCGTGTGAGCATCACCACCATCTGTCTCTGGAACTTTCCATCACCGAAAACTGAGACTGCACCCTTAAAATGCCAGTGCCACAGCCACTCCCAACCCCCAGAACCCACCCTTCCTCTCTCTGTCTCTGTGAGCATCTCCACTCTAGGTCCATCAACAAATGGGCCCAGATACACAACCTCTCCCTTTCTTTGTTTTGTTGGGGCGGGGGAGTGAGGGGACTGGGTTGGGGTTCGATCCTAAGGCTTTGCCACTGAGCTACACAACCAGCTGGAACCTATTCGTTTCTTAAACTCTGGGACAGGTGCCTCCTCTAGGAATAAGACCAGGTGTTCAAGCAAGAAGTGTTAGGTCTCACCCAACCCTGTACCGACCTCAACTCTGGCTCAGGCCTTTGACCCTCAACTCTCTGCTTGCAGATGAAAATTCCTCCCATTGTTTTGAATTCCATGATGATGATGATGGTGGTGGTGATGATGATGGTGGTGGTGGTGGTGACACTGCTGCTGTTGATGATGACAAAGAACAGGAGGAATCTCAGGCTTTCATTGACACCCCCTCTGGAACTGACATCCTTCTTGGCCAGGGTGGGCTCCAGAAACCAGCATTGTGTCTTTCCCACCCTCTGGCAAGACTGAGCCCACCCAAGTTGGATGTGAAGTGGTGGGAGATGCAGGCCTCAGTTCAAAGATACCAGCTCATCTCTGCCCCCCACCCCACCCACAGACACCCTGTGGTCCCTGCCTCGCTCGCGCTCTCTCTCTCTCTCTCTCTCTCTCGCTCTCTCTCTCTCTCTCTGTCTTCTCATCTCCACCTGGAGGCCCTGGAATCATCGGATGCTCCCAGCTGCCCCTCCCCCTTTCTGGCTCTGAGTTCCTGTGGCTGAAGGGCCTTCACAGACTTGACTTGGTCACATAGCAGAGGAAGCTGCTCACAGACAGCCTTTCCTGAAGCCCCAACTGACCCAGCCTGTAATCATCACCTGATACCTGGGCCACTGGGGAGGGCTAGGAACACTGAGGCACGGAGCAGAGTGAGCTCTAGGTCAGCTTTGATAAATTCACTCTCCTTGACAGGCTCTGGGCTCAGGAGACACATACGGAAGCAATCGGTAGGGTCCCTGAACAAGGTGATGCTACCGAAAGCTAAGCAGAGACTAGACCAGTCAGTCAGTCAGTCTTCTTTCCAGGTAGTGGCTAAGCCTCAACTATAAATAGGATTCAAGATGGCCACTCCCCTCCGTGGGTGGAGCTGAGGTACCCAGAGTACCTTAGTTTAGAACCCCTTAGTTTTTTTTCTGTGTGAAGCTCAATGTGGACAGGCCCAGCAATAGGGAGTGTCAAGTTTGTGAGAATCTTGCTTTGTGAGCAGACACTAGATCAAATCCTCGGGGATCGACAGATCCAAAACAACCTCGCACACAGCATAGTTCATTTGATACATAGGGAAACTGAGGCTCTTGCGGTGAGACCACTCAAAGGTTTTAGCGCCAAGATGTCCTTTGCTCCCCATATTGTATGCCCTTTATGGCCGGCCCAAGCTGGAGCATTCAGGCTGCGCTCGGCTGCTGCCCCCGTGTGGTCACCTTGGGAACTACAGGCAAGTCACGAAGCCAGTTGATCCTGGTCTGAGCAAGTTCGTTTTCATGCTGGCAGATGTATTCTGAGCCAGTTATATGATGGAGAAACACCCACTGCTATCTCTTTTTGCGGAAAGGAAAGCCCCAGTCCATGCAGGTTGCAGCTAAATGTGTCCATTCTGGATGAGTGTGACAGAAATTAAGTTGTCCGAGAGGTGGTCAAGCGGTGCCGGATAGAAAGGCCTGAAGCCAGCACACCCTGCTCCTCCAGAATCCTGATGTGCAAAGCGTCACCTTGGTATCCCAGCCAGCGCTAACCAGGAGAGCCTGCATCTGTTATGAAGATGCCACACACACCCCACCATCCACAATCGCCTCCAGTCTTCCTTTTACAGAGTTGCTATGCTTGGAACTGAACCAGTCCATGCAGGGACCAGGCAGCAGTGAGACAGAGGACAACCTGGGACTTTTTCTGGGAGAAACTCCAGCATTTGGGGTCTGGGAATGAGACCAGGAGAAGATAGCTCCAAGAGTGTGTTCAGGACTGTGGGACTGGCCCTGAGGGGAAGAGGTGAGCCCAGAGGAAGGGTAAGAGGTATTGGTATCCTTATAACCCTAGGCCTGGCCATGTTCCACTGGCATGAGATCAAGGTCCACAACTCTAGGGGAGAGCGAGCCAGGCCAGGCACCCGAGGCCACCAGTGACACCCAAGGTCTCGCCCTATGGCATAGCTGCTGGGGACGCCCAGCACTGAGGCAGGAACCCATGGAGCGGACAGGGAAGATTCAGAGTACCCAGAGACAATTCCATTGGTGGTCATGTTGTTACCTCACCTCTTGAAGGCTCAGTTCTAAAATGATAAGAAATGTCCCTCTCAGCGGGAAAGCTGGCCCAGCCCCTCACCTGCTGCAGCACTCAGGAAAACAGACCCTGCACCTTACCTGGGCAACACAGTGGATTTGGCCCTCATGGCATGGGCACAGGTGAGCCAGCCCTGAGGACATGACAGTGGGAGAGGTGGCTCTCCCTCTTGCTGGCTTTGGCATTGGGTGAGCTAGCCGGGGCAGAGCTGAAAAGCTCACCCTGATGGTGTGGGTTCTGGAGAGCTGGCAAGCAGAGCAGCTCAGATACCTCCCAGGCCCAGATCCAGGGCTTGGAGTTGGCCCACCCCAATGTCAGCCCCACCAATGAACTACTGGAGTGAAGAAGGAGCAGCCCTGCAGATATAAAACTATAGGATCTCCATGACACAAGGCAACAGCAGGATGTCTAAGAGGCGTCCCAGTGAGATTTCTGAGTGAACTTTTGCAAGCAAAGAAGTGTGGACAAAAGGGTACACTGTGGGACACACTGTGACACACTACAGATTCTTCGTTGAGTTTTTTTCTTTTTTGGGGGGGTTGCAAGGGTAGAGAGCGGGTGTGAGGGGACAGGGAGATGAGTGGGATTGCGGTGCATGGTGTGAAATTCACAAAGAACCAATAAAAAGTTGTTTTTTAAAGAAATGCCTCTCTCTAAAGAGACTGGGGGAGAATCTAAGTTTGTCTGTGCTATGCTGGGACCTTTTGCATACGAGTCAGTGCTGAACCATGCTCCCAATCGTTGGGTTGGGAGACTTAGAATTATTTATGGTGGTGTTTTAAATAATTAACTAATTACTTAACTTCCATTTTTTTGAGACAGGGTCTCTCTGTATATAGCCCAGGATATCCCAGAACTCACCATGTAGACCAGGATGGCCTCAAACTCACAGAGATCTGCCATCCTCTGTCTCTGCCTCCTGAATCCTGGGATTAAAGACGTACACCATTACATCTGGCAGTAGATTTTTATTTTTATTTATTTGTTTGTTTGTTTGTTTTGTTTTTTCGAGACAGGGTTTCTCTGTGTAGCCCTGGCTGTCCTGGAACTCACTCTGTAGACCAGGCTGGCCTCGAACTCAGAAATCCACCTGCCTCTGGCTCCCAAGTGCTGGGATTAAAGGCGTGTGCCACCACTGCCCGGCCGGTTTTTTTTTTTTTTTTTTTTTTTTTTTTTTTTTTTTTTAAAGATTTATTTTATTTATGTCTATGTCTATGTGTATGCATGCATTATGCACACGTGTGTGCGGGTACCCAAAGGCCAGAAGATGGCCTCAGATGTCCTAGAGCTGCAGTTACTGTCAGTTGTGAACTGCCTAACACCAGCACTCAGAATCAAACTCCACTCCTGTTCTGTGCAAGAACAGCAAGCTGAGCCACCTCTCCAGCCTCCTCCCCACATCCTGTTTTTCAAGGCAGGATTTCATGAATTGAAGGCTGATCACCAACTTTTTATATAGTAGAGAATGACCTTGAACTTTGATTCCTCCAGATCCCCCTTCTGAGCAACATAACTATAGATATGCAGGATTTCATCTGGCTTATGTGGTCTTGGGGAAAGAACAGGGCTTTGGGTGTGCTGAGCAAAGTCTATAAACCACGCCATATCACTAAAAGGTTGGTTTTATTTTTAACCGTATATATGTGCATGTTCTTGTGTGCATGAGAGCAAGTGCTGTTGGAGATCAGAAGAGGGCATCGGATAGGAGTTACAGGTGGTTGTGAGTGGCCTGAAGTGGGTCCTGGGGACAGAGCTGTCCTCAGCATGAACAGGTACACGTTCTTAAATGCGGAGCCATTGCTCCAACCCAGGTTAGACTTTTTAAAGCAGGGAGATACCAGGCTCAGTGGCTTACAGTCAGGAAGCGTCCCTCCCTCCTTCCATCTATACTCCCCTCCCCCACATCCATGGCCACTGCCCTAAGCCAAGGCTTGCTTCTCTTGGAGAAGGAATTGAGCATTGACTGACAGGAGAACCTACTCTGCAGTAGTGGACTGCAGGAGATCTTGACCCGCAGCCTAGCCGACCTGGGAGACAGGGATATTAGCCATCTTATTGTTTTTATCGCTCTGGTAAAACAGCATGACCAAGACACCTTGGAGAAGGAAGGGTGTATCTGGGCTTACACTGAGAGTGGTAGCTGCCTTTTAAACTCTCAAAGTCAGAGAGTGAGCACCTCCTCTGACATGGCCACGCCTCCTAGGCCTCCCCCTAGCAGCAGCAGCACTGACTGGAAACCAAGTATCAGATGCTGGAGGCCACAAGGGAGATCTCACCCAAAGCACAGCACTCCCTGAGGTGGAGTGACAGCCGGAGCCGAGCATCTGGGCTGCAGGGCTATAACCGTCAGAAGGCATTGCCCGTGCAAGTGTCTACTTGGCTCCTTCTCCAACTGGACTCCCTGGGAAAAGGACTCCAGCATTCTCTCTTGCCCAGCAAAAATGTGGCATTCCGCAAGCCCCTGGGGAATTCTGAATGAATGGCCAAAGATACAAATGAGTAACAGTTTGGCTTCAGAGTGACACAGAGACTTCGCTCTAACACTCCTGAGAAGCTGTGGGTTTCAGAGACCAGAGGCTGGATTACGTGGGAGCCTGCAGAGAAGCTTCCAGAAGGATACACCTTCTGGAACTGGTACTGGTTGTTGCCTCTGGGGCCCGGGGGAGGAGAACGCAGAGGAGGAAGGCTTGCTTTTCTGTTTGAATGTTTATATTATATATTGTAATGTGCGTAGATCCTAATGTGTTATAATTATAATGCATTTCCATGTGCATGTTTAATAAATGGATGCAGAAATAAACACTCACCTGGCGAGCTCCCTAAACACTGGCTGCAGCCCCAGCAGGTCTGGGGGTGGCAGGCAATCAGGATGAGCGCTCCAGGTGATGCTTGTCACAGGTGGCCCTGGACTACACTTGAGGAACAAAATCACCAGCTGGGTCCTCTTCCTGCTGGCCACTCAGCCAGGCTCATTTGCATGGTTTTTGCATATATTTGCATGACTTCCCTAGTTCCAAATAAAGCCTTTATTATCCTTTATCCTTACTTTTGCCAGCCTAAGAAACACTTCCCTCCTTTTTCCTCCCTAAGACCTGGCTGACCTGGACCAACTCTCCTTACCCTAGAGATCCCAGTGCAAGATGTCATCTACACTCTATGTCCTGGTTCCCTAAGGCCCAGCACAGATGTCACCTCCTCTGAAGCCTCTCGGACCCTCTGCCAAGTGTATTTAGCCTTCCCATGATCTGCCTGAATGCTCGCTCCTCCCACCTTGCTATGTTTGCACACTTCATCCACTTAGGCTGGCAGGGACCAATGTGTCCCTTAGACTCATTCTGAAGAACTGGAAACAGTTTGGTGAGGTCACCTAAGCCATCTCCATAAACGGGGCTCTCACAGCACCCCTGCATTCTTCTCTTTTTGGAATCAACCTATTTCCTTTTGGGGTGCTCACGTGTGTGACAGTGCATGGTGTGTGGGGGGGTCACAAGTCAGAAAACAATCTTCGGGGATCAGTTCTTTCCTTCTTCCATACAGAGTACTCAGGATCAAACTCACAGGGTCAGGCTTGGCATCACGTGTTTTTACCTGCTGAGTCATCTTGTTTTAACTATTATTTTTATTTATCCATGGGGTGTACAGTGTATGTGTTTGTATGTATGTGTGTGTATGCATGTGTGTGTGTGTGTGTGTGTGTGTGTTTCTCTCAATTGCCTTCTTGCTTTATTTTTGATGTATTTGTTAAGACAGGGTCTCTCAATCTAAGCTGCAGGGACTGTTTCTGCTTCACCCCAGCTTTGGGGTTACAGGCTCGCCCAGGTTTTTATATGTAGGATCTGAACTCGGGTCCTTCGCTTGCCTGGCAGGTACTTTGCTGACTGAGCCACCGCCCAGCGCCCCACCCCCACCCCATTTTCCTCATTTGGCTTGTGTGTTTTGGAGTGCTGGGCTTGAACCTGAGGCTCTGTGTGTGTGAAGCAAGCTGCATTTCTAGCCCCGAGTCAATGTCATTTGGATTTGTTTTGCTCTACTTGATTTAATTAGGTCTAAAATTACCAAGTCATTCACACTTAAGTAAAAATATTCCAACCCTGAAATAGCTGGGGGGAAAATAGACTCCCTTCTCTTCCCCATTCTCCCCCAGCCACACTCTCTAGGATGAACAGTCTTGGGTCTCCTACCACACCACATTTGAATTTCTATAGAGATGTGATGCATGCAAGGGTATGTAAACATAGCATTTTATAATAGGATATACATGCAAAAGACATATGAAGACAATACAGGGGCTGGAGAGACAACTTAGCACTAAGACCATGTGTCTTTTTCAGAGAACCCAGGCTCAGTTCCCAGCACCCATGTCAGGCAGCCCACAACTGCCTGTAACCTCAGCTCAGGGGGTATCTGATGCCCTCTTCTGGCCTATTTGGGTACTGCACTCATGTGCACATTATCCACCTCCATATACATTAAAAAAATATATATGATTAAAAAAAATTTTTTTAAGGAAAAAGAATAAAGATACTCACCTATGTGCTTGTGGTTCTTGAAATTCTGATCTTGGAAGCACAGCCCTGAGGCGCTACAGAAGTGCCTCCTCCCTTCTCCTGTTAGTTTTTCCTTACAGATGGACCATAGAATATATTTCCCTAAATAATAAATTTGAGATGAGAATTGCTAAATTAGCATGCATGCAACATGTTCAACTTTATTAGGCAAGACTGAACTATTTTCCAAGGGAGGATGAAGCAGCCTACACTCCCACTCAGAGTGGATGAGCACCCCTGAGGCTCTCCGTCCTCACCAAATCTGGCACTCTTTAACTTCATGAGTTCTGCCAAGCTGGTGGGAGTAAGATTCTAACTCGTTGTGGCCCTGATTTGCATTTCCCTGATTACTAATGATACTGAGTTTCTGGTTTGTTGATATCTTCTATATCCTTAGTGATTTTTTTTTTCATATTTTTCATCTGTCAGTCACTGAAAGGCTGTAACGAAAGTCTGTAATTTGTGCTGGGTTTGTTTATGTCGCCTTGTCTCCTCCACTTAAAAACAGATTTTACTTTTCATGTTATGTATGCAGTTCCTGTAGAGGCCAAAAGGGGATGTCAGGTCCCGTGTCACTAGAGTTAAAGGTAATTGTGAGTTGTCCAGCATGAATGCTGGAAACTGCATACCAGTCTTCTGAAAAGGAGGGTGCACACTCTTCAGCCCTGGGCCGTCTCTCCAGCCCCATGCTAATGTTAGGAAGTGTGTAAGAGTTTAGAATTGTTACATCTTCCTGGCGTGGTCTTCCTTTATGTATTCTAAAAATGTCTTTGCCTTGAAGTCTAGTTCATCTGACATCATGATAATGACAATTCTTTTGATCTTTCTCCAAACAAAGAAGGGCAATTCATCGCCGCCTCCCCTTCTCGTCTGAGTCAAATCTCTTCCAAGTTGCCAGGTGGCCTTACTAAGAGGTGACTCAGTTTCTTATTTAAAAATATTTTTTAGCTTAGAAAATTTCAAGCATATACAAAAGAGAATAGTGTGGATGGAGACCCTAAGTAACTCTGCAACTTAGACCCGACACCTCTAGCTCCCATGTGGACTTCAAGAAAATCTCATGTCATGTAGACCAACTCTAAATTTTTGAGTATTAACCTCAAGAAGTAGATTATTATTTATTTTTGAAGATGAGGGTCACACTATTAGCTGTGGCTGGCCAGGAACTCACTCTGTAGACCAGGCTGGCTCCGAACTCATAAAAATCTGCCTGCCTCTGCCTCCTGGCGTGCTAACCATGCTCAGCAGGATGCTTCTGTAAAAACAAACAAACAAACAAACCCAAACTCCACCACTGCCATCTAGAAGAGTCCCCTAGCGACATCGGATGTCATCTTTTAGTAAGCACTGTTCACTTTGGAATGTAGAAGAAGCCCAGAGACTGTGGCTGGTTATTATCATGTCCTACTGACTACACTGTATCCCTGGGTGGTGAAACCACTGCCTTTCTCAGGTAAATAAACTGCACCAAGCAAGCAGTCTGGTTAAATGTGGTGGAGCACACACAGACATTAAGGTAGAATGGGGACCTATTTGTAGGAGGAAGGGCCTCCACAGGAGGATGGCAATGAGAGAGGACAGTGGCGAAGATGACCAAATCCCTTCCAGCCCCACGGCGCCCCACTCCACCTCTTTTTTTCCTTGTGATTTGTTTGTTGAAACTACGTTCTTTGTTCTTTGTGCTTTATATATGAAAATGTGTCCTTTAAGGAAATCGGACACCTGGCCATCTTTAGGAGCAGATAGGATCTTATGGGGGTGGGGAAGGGCATTGGGAATCAAACCCAGGTGTGCTGGTTAGTTTTGTCGAGTCAACTTGACACAAACTGGAGTCCCTCAGAAACAGAAAACTTCATCAGCTTGGTCTGTGGGGGCATTTTCTTGATTAGTGGTTGCCATGGGAAGGTCCAGTCCACTGTGGGTGGTATTATTCCTAGGCAGCTTATGGCTGAGTGAGCCGAGGGGCCAGCAGTAAGCAGCATCTTCCAGTCTCTGCTTCAGTTCCTGTGCTTAGGTTCCTGCCAGAATGGTAAGGTGAAATAGAGCCTTTCCTCTCCTACTTGTTGTTAGTGAAAGTATTGTTTTTGCTTGCTTGTTTGCTTGCTTTGTTTTGTTTTTTGAGATAGGGTTTCCTCGTGTAACTTTGGCTGTCCTGGAGCTTGCTCTGTAGACTAGGCTGGCCTTGAACTCACAGAGATGCACCTGCCTCTTCGGGGATTAAAGGCATTCACCACCACTGCCCAGCTTGGTCAGAGCAATTTATCACAGTGACAGGAAGCAAATGAGAACACAAGACTTCACCAATATCCTGCAAGCATTCCACCATTGAGATATATCCCCAGCTCGTGTGTGTGTGTGTGTGTGTGTGTGTGTGTGTGTTTTACATTTGTTTTTAATGCTAAATCTTTAAAATCAGTAGGTATCTTCCATGCATGGCACCTCCCAGTGAGAACAGCTATGAACTGGGTTAGGGTTGTGGTTTCGGGACCTCACCTCTCATGAGGCAGCATGGGATCAATGCAGGGACGAATGCAATTTGCAAACGCAGGCATTCCCAAGAGGGACATAATCACAGCTTTGCTAAAATCCAGCCTCTTTGCTGCCCAAGCCCCTTCTCTACCTTCTCAGAGAGTAGGCAGGCAGCCCCAAGTCCCAGAGACCACCACTGAGCTAGGCTATGGGAAGGGATACCCCCAATATTTTCCTTCTCCCTTCCTACCCACCCTCAGCCTGCCGTACTATTCTGATTACTAAACACTTTGGTGGGTGAAATTTCCCTGGAAGGAGAACAAGGTATCATTCTGTGGCCCTCTGAGGCAGGAGAGGAAACTGAGGCAAACCACCCCTGAAGTTGAGCTGTTGTGGCTTCGGTGTGGAGGTCTGGCAGCTGAGGGTCTCCAGATGCCCCTGAGGTGGCTGGGGCTGCTCTTCACCCAGAAGCCTGAGTACCAGACTCTCCGGGCAGGAGCCAGCCACTGCAGCAAAGGACTAGAAAGGGCCTTTGCGGTTGTCTGGTAGTCTGCCAGAGTCGACCCTGTACCTCAATTGAGAGGTGAGTTTTGAAGGCCGGGGTTAAAAATAACAGCTATTAGCTGGGCTGAGTGCTTCATCTGGCCACTCAGAGCAGCCCCAAGGTGGCGGTCCTCATGTCCTCCTCCTGCATACGAGCAAGCAGTGCCTTGGCCAGCTGTGGAGAGGTTTGCCTGACTCCACACAGCCCAGCAGAGCTGTCCCCAGCTTCCAGGTTCTATGAGACCTCTGGCAAGGTCACACAGAATGGACCTTTGTGTGTCCCCTTGAACTCTCCCTTCCTTGGCCCCCTCCCGAGTTTACTGTCTCTCTGCTCCCCCCATTTCCCCAGGTTGCTACAGTCCTCAGCTAGACCCTTCAGGACTCTGAATCAAACTGGTGGTTCTTCCTGCCTGTGGCTCACGCCACTATTCAGAACGGCCCCAAAGATGGTCAACTCATGCTTGGCAATATGTCTGGGTCTGAAATGGCCTTCAGTGTTCTATCTCTGTGACAGAATTCCTTTTAAAATCAACCAAATAGGGGGAGAGGTGTATTTTGAGGTGGGTTTTTTTGGGGGGAGAGGGGGCTGGAAACAGGGCTTCATGCAGTTCAAGTCATCCCCAAACGACTTCTGTAGTTAAAAATAACCTTGAACTCTTGGTCCTCCTGCCTCCACCTCTCAAGTGCTGGGATTACAGGTGGGTACCACCCCACCCAGTGTGGCACTAGGAATGGACCCCAAGACCTTTGTGTCTCAGGCAAGCACTCTGCCAACTAAGCCACAGCCTCGGCCTGAAAGATGTATTGTGGCTCTTGGTTTTCCCTGGTAGTGGATTCCTGTTAGGTCTCTGGACATCAGAGGATATGTACATACTCAGCAAATGTGCTACCTCGGGGCGGCTTTCAAGGCCACACCCCCGAGGACCTCTGGATGACCCACCTCCCGAAGGTCCCACCGCCTCTCTCAACGCTGTCACATACTGGTAACAAAGCCTTTAACAAAAGCGCCCTTTGGAGGAATGTTCTGGCTGCAAATCATGTCGCGCCCATAGGCTGAGATGCTGTGAGCCCAGAGCTTGGAGCTATGACAATAGTCCTGCTTCATCTCCATCTCTCTACTTCCCCACCTGCCCTGTCACTCACTGCCCACCCCACCCCCTTCTCCCAGTGTCCCTCAGGAGGCCTAGCATTTTTGTCCCTCAGCCTGAATTCTCTACCAGCCAGTAGTGTGTGGCAAAGCCCACTGAGGAAGGGAAAGCCTCCTTCCCCATGCCTTCCCCACAGGGGCCAGGCCATAAATAACCTCTTTCCTTTTCTCCTCTGTGAGCTCTGTTGCTTATGCCCTGTCTCCCCTCTCCTGTCAGAAGGAACTGGAAGCCGTCCATCCCTTCCACTCCCTGTCATTAACCTGTCTGCGCCTCCCCACTGCCCACCCAGAGACGTATCACAGGCTTGGCAGGTCCTGAGCCCCAGGCTGCCTCCTCCCTTTCTCGATGTCTCCTCCAGCTTCCTTCAGGGGCTTTGAGACTTGAGGATTGACAAGGGTCTGTAAGCTCTCATCGCCCACCCCACTTCAGCCCACTCAGCCGCCAGGCAGAGCAAAGCTTCCTGGATTCCACCCTCCTCTCTGCAGCTCCCAGACAGCCTGCCCAGCTCCTGCTGCCTGCAAGAAAAGGCACCAGTTCTTCCGTCTGACATTCAAGCCTCCAGTCCTGTTGTCCCTATACCACACAGGGTGGTTTAATCACCCCTATGCTGGCTCTGGCTTTGGCTGAAGAAAGGCCAGGTGTTTGTCAGCCCACTGTCCCAGACTCGGCCCCTCCTCATACATAGGGTCCCACAGTATCTTTCCTCCCATCATGCCACTGGAAAATCTGACATCCACTCCCATCCAGCAGGGTAGGAATTTGTGGTCCCAGGCTAGAGACTGGCTCGAGGTCTTTTTGAACACTACACCCCAGTGTTGAAGGGCAGTGTGCCAGGTTCCAGGCACAGCGTTGTTGATTTAGTGCCACAGCGTTGTTGGCTGAGACAGGGCCTCCACGGCTTAAGGCAGGGGCTCATAAATTATTTGTTAGGTGAATGAGTTCTTTAGAGTCACTCATGGTCACTTCTGGGCCATGTGCTGAGGTCAAGGGTAGAATGTGGGGTACCTGGTGTCGGTGCCTGTGCTCACCACAGGGACCTAGGCAGCGCTTTGGACTGGCGGGTTCCTGCCTGATCCATGATTTTATGCCAGACTTGAGGGAGTCAGTAGACAGTGAGAGCATAGGCCCTGCAGGTCCCCAGGGCCTGAGGGAGGTTGCAAAGAGGCTTGGCTGACTTTATCAAGTACCCGTTCTGTCCTGACCTGCTCTCTTCCCAAGGCTTCCCACCATCTTCAGAAAGAGCCAGGAATAGAACCCACGCTTGTGCAACACAGCAGAACCCCAGGAGCCATGAAATCCAACTCCTAACCTTGAAGATGAGGGAATGGAGCCCAGAGAAGGGATGAGATGGCCCAGGGCTGCACAGTGGTTCAGAAACAAATGCTCCCTCACTCCTGCCTCAGGGATTGTATACGCCTGGTGCTAAAGCAACGAGTCTGGTTTCTCTTTTCCCCACCGTTGCCAGGAAACTCCAGGTCTGCTCTCAGACTAACTGTGCCATTTATTGTTAAGTTGATCACACCTTTTCCAAAGGCCACTCACATTTATTTAGACCATTATTTAGATCATTAATTAACACCAGACCCCATTCCCACCATACCCAGTCTCACACAGGATCTCATGTAATCCATACAAAATGTAGGATAGATTCATGAATCACTCACACACACACACACACACACACACACACACACACACACACACAGACTCAGAGACAAATTTACCTGGCCATGGTCACACAGCTGCTCAGTCCCAAGGGCAAAATTCCAACCTAGGCGACTTTGCCTCTCACATCCATGACCTTCCCTCTCAGTGGGGGATATGGGGTGCCAAGGGTCTTGACTTCACTGCTCCTTGGTAGCTATCCTTCCTCCTCACACCAGGAAGGAAGCCGGGGTGTTGAAACCTTCCCAATCCTTAAAAGGTGTAGTTTGTTTTCATGGAAGGATGTGGGTGCTTGGTTTTCCATCTTTGGGGTTGGTTTGTTTGCTTTTTGAGATAAAGTCTTCTTATGTGGCTGTCCAGGCTGTCCTGGAACTTGCCAGGTAGACCAGGCTGTCCTGGAACTCACAGAGATCCATCTGCTTCTGTCAAACTTCAAAGATGGAAGATTTGCCTGGGAGCGGTGGTACACACCTTTAACATTAGCCACGCTCATCTTCAGCAACGTATTGAGTTTGAGGCCAGCCTGGGCTACATGAGACCTAGTCTTTAAAACAAACAAACAAAACTAGCAAAACATACAATACTGCCCAGAACAGCCCATATTCAGAAAAGATGAGAGAAGCTGAGCGCAGAAAGAATCCTGCGTGATCCAAGAAAGGCCTTATAGCGACAATTCGTAGCCGAAAGACACCTGGGCTCCTCTCTAGATCTCTCTAAGCTGTTTTAAGTTCCTAAGGAAAACTCCAGAAGCCATCTCTGGGGAAGCCACGGTGAGCCAAGATTACTCTTGAATGGTGGTTTTTCCAGGCAGCCGGCAGGTGCGGGGGCGGAGCCTCAGCAAGACCACACCCTCCTGCCGTCCTGTCCCCTCCCACACCTATGCTCCCTTCAAGTCCTTCTCGACCTCTCTTCCAGACTCAAGAGCAGGCGCTAGGCTAGACAAGGCTGGCCCGTCTTCCCTGGGCTGAGCAGAAAAGGGCGTGGTGGCACCTCCAAAGGTCCTTGCAGCTGCTAACCGGTTTGCATGACTGAGCACCAAGGTATCTAAGCTGCTTGCCGCCCCCAGATGCAGCCACCAGGAGAGCAGGGAAGGAGAGAGAGATCAGAGGAGCTGCACACGGAGCTGGGAAGCGGGTGGGAGGGCTGCGAAAGGGGAACAGGTGGGAGAGAGAAGGTGAGTCAGCAGAGCTGAGCCAGCAGCCCAGCTTGCAGCCTGCCTGGAGCCGTGCAGTTGAGCTCTCTTGCACCCTGGGTCTGGCGTGGTGGTGGTGGTGGTGGTGGTGGTGGTGGTGGTGGTGGTGGTGGTGGTGGTTGGTGGTGGTGGTGGTGGTTCCTGAGAACTGAATAGGGTTATCTGAAAAGGCACAGTTGCCCCCCCCCAACCCCGAGAGTCTGAGCAAGTGGCTAACTGGTAACAAGGTTTCCAGAGGGGCCTGAAAGGCTTGTCCCCAGGTGGCCCTCTAAGCTCGGCCTCTCACTGGAGTGGACAGCTTGATACCTGTTCCACATTCTGGGCCCAGCAGGAGACCCGAGCTGAATCAGTTGCTTCCCATCACTTGAGGCGAGCAGGAGAGGAGGGTCTCCCCGGTGTCCTTCTGGGGCTGGACGGTAGGGCATCCCTGAGAAGCTACCTGGGTCTGGGGTGAGCATGGGTGGCTAGGCAATCGAGACTTTTCTTTTGCTGAGTGCTACCTCTCATCCTCACCTCCAGCCCTTGGAGGCTGCTCAAGGTTACGGTACACTTGGGATCCCAGGGCGGGGAAGCATGGCAGGCATCGTCCCCTGTCCAGCTCTGGCCTCAGAGCATGGGAAAGGAGAAGCAGGCCTCTGAATCAGCATATAGTGAAATCCAGTACTTAGTTCCCAGGCTTGTTTTGTCTTCATCTATCACATAAGACCTCGGTCCTTGACTGCCTGTAGTAAGCAACCTATTTATTGGGGGTCTTGGACCCCAAGCTAGCCTCTCTCCAGGAAAGAACCCTCAGGGTCCCATGTCAAACTGTTAACGCAGGCTGTGTTTACCTACATGGTTGCTTTCGTCCAGGGCTGGTGTAGTGTGATCCTTCATGTACCCACTGTCCTTCACAGCAGGCAAGCTGGCATAGGAACAAAAAGGTTCCTGGGATCACACAGGGTAATTTCTGCTTTTCTACAGCTTGGGTGCTGGGCACACAGTTGGCATGTAGAACAGAGTGGCTGAAGGCCCTCAAAAGGGGGGCTAGATCATCCAGCACTTTCCTCTTGGGCAGCCCTTGGCACTAACTTGCTACGCTCCTAAGAGATTAGGGTCTGGTTTCCTGCTTTGCATCAGAGTGGGCTCCTGATGACTGAGGCCGTCAGCTACTCACAGACCTTGAAGAACAGGTGGTTGCCTATGTGAGGTGGGCAGACTTGCCAGAGGTCCCACAGCAAGGCAGACACCATATCTGGACAATGACCAGGTTTTCAGTAGGTTCCTGGAGTCCCTCTCTCACCATGGTGTCCTGCAGACTCCCTCAGCAGTGTGTAGAGACACGAATGTGTGTACATACGCGTGTGTGTCAATCCAGTGGGCACTTCCTACTTCCTCTGAGGTACAAAGATTTCATTCCGACCTGGCTTCTATGATGCTCACCCAGGGTCCTTCTGTTGACTACTAGGTGGCTGAGGCCCCTGTGTAGCTCAGGAAGTGCACATACCCCTGAGAAGGCTCAATGAATGAAAGACAAGCATGATCTGGATCCCCAGCACCTATGTTTTTTAAAAAAAAAAAAAAAAAAAAAAAGCGGGCGGTAGATCCCGGGCTCTCTGGTCAGCTGCTGTAACCATGAGCTCCAGACCAGTGAGGGACGCTGTTTAAAAAAAAAAAAAAAAAAAAAAAAAAAAAAAAAGGTGGCGGGACTGAAGAGATGGCTCGGTTAAGGGCACTTGTTGCTTTTGCAGAGGACCCAGGTGAGACTCCCAGCACCACATGGTGGCTCACAACCATCTGTAACTGCATCCCCAAGGATTCAGTGCTCTCCTTTGGCCTCTGCAGGCATCAGGTACACACACATACATGCAGGTGGAAAAACTCATGCAAATGCAAATGAATCTTAAAAAAAAAAAAAAGTGGATGACCCCTGAGGGACAACACCTGAGGTTGTCCTTTGGCTTCTACAAGGACACACATGTACACCTGCACCTGCACACACACACACACACACACACACACACACACACACACACACACACACACTAGTTTTAAAGGGGCCACATAAAGATACTCACATGTTCTCTCTCTCTCTCTCTCTCTCTCTCTCTCTCTCTCTCTCTCTCTCTTCCTCTCTCGCCTCTCTCTACCAGCCTACTTCTAGTGGACCATATGCTTTATTAAAAATAGTTACAAACGCCATCATCAATCTGGGGACTGGAGGGACTGCAAGGAGGGAGGGGTCCTCATCCTACTTCTGAGTCCCCTTGGTACCCAAACTCAACACCATACAGAACCGGCTTCAAAGGTCTCAAAGGAGCAGCCAACTGAGTCAGGCTGAGGCTGGATGGGGTGCACAGAGAGGGGTGGCGGCCTCTCTCTGTCTCACAGGGAGAGATGGGCAGAGGAGGACTCGAGTCTCCCTCTCTTCCATTTATAGATATTTACAAAAGAGTCAAGAGCACAGACACAGTCATGCAAAAGAAACACACCCTTCCCCCTCCCCCAGACCCACCCTGCCCACCCAGAACCCCATGATGCCCACCCCCCAGCAGTCCAGCCGCCTTCCCCGAGGTCCTGAGAGCAGAAGGGGTACATCCTTGAAGGGTCAGTGGGAAAAGGGTGAAAGATCTGGGGGCCCAGAGCCACCGTGGGGAGATGCCAGGGGGCCCAGGCCATCAGGGCTGAGTACCTGAGTCTTTCCCAGTCCTAGGCCCTGCAGTCAACAGGAAGGGATCTCCCAGTCTTTGAAGCCCCCACCTTCCTCCAGGTCCACAGAGCCGTGGTCAACTCTGTCCTAAGAGTGGAAGGCTTGTCCTGACGTCCCACCCATGGCAGAGGCTCTTGCGGGAATAGAGGAGGGTAGGGCCTGGAGGTCAGATGGCAGACTCCCTGCGGTAGGAGACATTGTCCAGTGGGAGGGTAGCGGCTTGCATGCGCTCCAGGTCCAGGTGGCTGCCAAACTCAAGCATGCGAATAATGCCTGCCTCCTCTTTGGAGCCTGCCTCCAGACCCAGGCCTGCAGCCACGGCTGCGGCGGCAGCAGCTTCCTCTTCCATCTCTTCTTCCTCCTGGCTCATGAGGGCCAGCTCGTTCTCATAGCAGAAGGCACTGGGAGGGGGTGGCGGGGCGGGCAGCACCGTGATCTTGCTCTCCTGCAGCTCCCGGGCTGAGCAGCAAGGTGTGCCAGCCACCTCGTAGGTCTTGTGGAATCGTGAGTAGTCCACTTTGTAGTGACTCTTCTCCTCGAAGACCACAGGCTCGAACCGGTGACCCCACAGGATCTCACTGGCCAGATAGGAGCTGCGGGCCTGTGTGGTCATAGCTGTGGCCTCCACCATGCCCTCCAGGATGACCACAATCTCAAAGTCTTCCGACTCCAGCTCCTCCTTGCCCATGCCGTAGAGCGGGCTGTCCTCATCGATTTCATGCACTATGATGATAGGTGAGACCAGGAAGATGCGGTCCAGGCCGATGTCATAGCCCACGTTGAGGTCCCGCTGGTCCAGCGGCAGGTACTCACCCTCCTGGGTCATGTACGGTTTGATGAGCTGAGCCCGGACGTGGGCCTCCACGATGTGACTCTTGCGCAGGTTCCCCACGCGCCACATCAGGCAGAGCTTACCGTCTCGCACTGAGATGACAGCGTGGTGGCTGAACAGCAGGGTCTGTGCCCGCTTCTTGGGCCGTGCCATCTTGGCCATGATAGTGCCAATCATGAAGGAGTCAATGACACAGCCCACAATGGACTGGACAACCACTGCAATGACCGCCAACGGGCACTCCTCTGTCACACACCGGAACCCGTAGCCAATGGTCGTCTGCGTCTCCACTGAGAACAGGAAAGCTCCCAAAAAGCCGTTTACATGCATGATGCAGGGTTTGGGGGCTGTCGGGGCTGCCCCGCCGTTGCCCCCCGGGCCTCCTGCAGCAGGCACTGAGGGACTGGCCTCCAGGTCACCGTGGAAGAAGGCAATGCACCAGAAGAGGAGACCGAAAAAGAGCCAGGAAACGAGGAAGGCCGCAGAGAAGATCATGAGCATGTAGCGCCAGCGCGTGTCCACGCAGGTGGTGAAGATGTCCGCCATGTAACGCTGGGACTTGTTGCTCAGGTTGGCGAAGTAGACGTTACACTGGCCGTTCTTCTTGACGAAGCGGTTGCGGCGTTTCCGCCTGGGCACGTGGGCCTGCCCGTTTCGGCTGTGTCCGTGCATGACCTGAGGCCGTCGTCGTCGTCGTGGTCACCTGGGGAGATGCAGGGCCTGTGGGGGACAAGGGACACGTGAGGTGCTGGAGAGCCAGAGGGTACTGTAAAGAGACCACCCGCCAGACTCGCAGGACCAGAAAAGCCTACACAAGACCTCAAGACGTCCTTGGACTCTCAGAGGGGTTGTGGCAGAGGGTCGTTTTGGAGACCAGGCTTAAGCCCCTGTCCCTGAGGCTGATCCAACCCCCTGGACCGGGGTCTGCCCAACAAATAGGCAGATCCTACTCCTGTTCAGTGTGGCCCTTCAAGCTTGCCACTGTTCTGGATGCTTCTATATGTGTGTCTTTTCTATTTTCTGTTTTTGAAGCAAGGTGTCGATCATGTTGCCTCTGCTAATCTGGAACTCATTATGTTGACCAGGCTGGCCTTGAACCCAGAGACATGCCTGCCTCTGCCTCCCAAATGTGGAACTAAACTGATGCACCACTGCAATCACCCTTCATTTCATCATCATCACCATCATCACCATCATCACTATCATCATCACCACCACCACCACCATCATCATCATCACCATCACCATCATCATCAGGCATACCTGCTCTATGGGATGTGCATGTCAAAAACAGAGAACAACTTTCAGAAGTCAGTTCTCTTTCCATCATGACTTCTGGGGCTCGAACTCGGGTTGTCAGACATGCACAGCAAGCACGTTTATTAGCCAAGGTATCTTGCCAACCGCTTTTTATTTTTTGGTGGTGCCAGGGTTGGAACCCATGGCCTTGGGCCTATTGAGCAAGTGCTCTACCACTGAGCCACACTGCCATTCTGATGCTCAACGTGATTCTGTGTCCTGCATGCCCAGAGCTTTGGTCCCATTTGCCTCCCAGCTTAGCCTCTGCACTGACTGCCTAGGTTTGTTGTTGTTGTTGTTGTTGTTGTTTTGTTTTCTGTTCTTTACATTTCAGTTCCTCGTCTGCATTGGTTTTGCAGATGCTCAGGGCTCCCTGTGGCTAACAGTGTGAGTGTCTCCAGACAGGGTGCCACTCAGATTCCCTTCCTGTCCCCATACTTGCTGGGAGCAGGCCAGGGGCCTGGCAGAGCATCTATCCAGTGTGCTAGTCAGGATGGAAAAAGAGAGAGCTTAGCTCTTCTGCACATGGGCACATGCAGCTGCCCAGGGGAGGAGGGGCCAGCTGGGAAGGAAATGGATCCAGACTCAGGAAGGATCACCTTCTGGGAGCTCCCGGGTAAAGACTCTGGCCATAGGTGAGGCAGCTGCCGCTCCTGCCTCTTACCCGCCTCAGAACACTCCATTTCCTTCCTAGAGCATCAGTTTCCACATATGCAAACTGAGGATCAAAATTCCTACAAGATGAAGCCAACCACCCTGCCGCTTCCCACCTTGAGAGGTAGGCCTGACCACGGTTGCCAGCTCTTCCAGTAGAGGCTTGTCACCTCCACGTGGGATGCCCACCAGCTGGACTCACAGAGTCTCTCCTCAGTGCTCCCTGATGCTGAAGTCTGTATAAGGACATGGTGCAGTCATTTTCAGGCCCCCTGAGGCCCCAGGGCCCCAGGGCCTGGGTTCCTGATAACATCTTGGCCTAGAATTATGTAAGTCTGGAAGCTTCTATTTTCTGTTCTATTCTTCCTGGTCTAATTGTGCATCTGTGGCAATGTTCACACACTTCCCTGGTTCAGGACAACTTGGTTGCCGCAGCAACCGGTGCGCGCCAATGCTATAATTTAGGTATCAACAGCCTCTTCCCCTGCCTCTTTCTCCAGAGTCTCCCTCTCCCTCCACCCGCCTGCCCGCACGCCTGGCCACCCTACCCGACCCTGCTTATCTCTCCCACCTCAATCCACCCCAAGGGACTCCCTGGGTCAAAGTTCCATGTGACTTGGTTGGACCTTAGTTTCCTGACCTGGAACATTAGGCTTCTCAGGTATGGCCCAGAATGCAATACTGGGCCTGCAATGCCTCTAGCTGGGGTTCCCCTGCTGTGTTTCTCCCATGGCCTCCAACTCCATCTACACTAGAGACGCTTACAGACAAGGAACACAAGGTAGCCATGTTCAGAATCCTGGCTTTAGTGGTGAGGCCAAGGAAGCCCAGACAGGGCCACTGAGGGTCTCCAAGTGAGGTGGCTGTGTGCAGTCCCTGACGAGCATGCTCACACCCAGTCTGATACTTTGAAAGACAGGCCTTTGGCTTTTCCTCTCCTAAGGGGCCTGGAGCCAGGAAGAAGTGGGTACTAACCTCATCATGATGGCTCTGAAGCATAATCTGCACCTCTGCAAGAGAGGCAGAGGACGGGGCCTGGCACCTGGGTCTTGGATGACCCAATGCCACTCGCTGTCCAAAGAGGATCCTACCAAGGTTCCCTCCCAAGGTTCCCTCCAAAGGAGGCCTGACTCTCTGCTGGTAGGACCAGCTTACTTGTGCTGCAGAGATGGCTCATTGTGGGATCTACCCTTACAAGGGATCCTGGGGTGAGAAGCCAAGGGACGCCCCTCCCCCATAGCTCTAGGCTATTGGAGTTCCCTCCCTCAGCACTGCCAAGGTGAGGGAGCCTCTGCCAGGAGCCTTAACACTTGTGTATCAGGTATTCACCTCAATGCTCAACACACACTCCCCAGAACCTCCCATCACCTGCCCCCTAGTTCTGCAGGCCCCTGTGCCTTTTCTTGAGGCTCTAGCAGGCTCTCAGGGGGAGCACCTCCTCGGAGGGAGCACCTCCCGTGCCTGCCTCACAATGACTCTTAAGGCTCTTGCTCATCCTGTGCTTAGCCCTGCTTAGGAAAGCAAGTTTCCCAGATCTGTCCTCTCAGGTACAGCGAGGAGTAGCTGTGTGCAGTCCCTCCTGCTCCAATGAGCAGCTGCCATCCCCACCACAAGCCTTCTCAGCAGGGATGTAAGGCTCACTTGACATTGCATGGGCTGAGTGCACATCTCACCAGTGAAAATTGTGTCCATGTGATCAGTGCTCTGGGGCATGGCCGAGATGTTTCCTTGATCACATGGGTCTTCTGGGAAAAGATACAGAGGCTGGAGGGAAAGCTCAAAAGAGAAGGACCATGGATGACAGTGGGATCAACAACATCATCCCACTTAGGTCTGAGTCCTCCTCTGAGTAGACCCTGCTTGTCCAAGCAGCTGCATGACCCCAGCCCGTACTCTCTGGAAGGCAGACTGGTCTCCATCCTGTCCACCTAGTGTGCACTAAAGGATGCGGGCTGGCTGTGTGACAAAAGGACTCTGAACCCTGGAGCCCTCTGCCTGGCTGTGGGAAGAGCCCCAGGTAAGTCCTTTTCTTTCCCACTACTGCGTTATCCTCCAAGCCTGGGGTACCTGTCCTCCAGTTGGGCTTTTTGAGGCCATAGAACTTAAAGGAAACAGAAGCAGGAGAAGGTAAGGTGGCCCATGGTTCCCACAGCCTCCAAGAGCACTCACTCCAGCAAGCTGAGCAGTGGAGGTGGAGTCGCTGTTCTTACTCAGCTTGCACCCTGTCTAGTGCCAGCGATTCTTCAGGAACCCCACAGGCCGTGAGGACAACCATTTCTAGCCACTCACCCCCACACACACACCTGGCTACCCACGACAGAGTGAGTGAGTGACCCGATGCTGTAGGTTAGCTCCCTGGGAACCTTCCTTGGCCTTGTCAGCCCCAATAGCAGATGGGAGAGCAGTGGAAGCCATGCTCTGGGACAGCCAGTCTGCCAGGGCTATTTATCCTATTATGAATCTTCTAGGTCACTGCTGTTGGAGAGACAACATTGGGGGGGGGGGCGCGGCACTCACTGGCAGTCTCCCACCTCAGGCTCAGGGCCCTGTCTGGAGTGTTTGAGAGACGGAACGCTCTGGAAGACAGACTCCACAGCAGCCCTGGCCTGCCTATCTCACCGAGGTATAGCTGGTGTCTTTGTTCAGCTAACATGTATTTATTAAGCAGCTACTGAAATACAAAAGGGTTCCGGCTGCTGTTTCCCATCTGGGGAGCTGTAGGCTGCAGAGCTGGGGTGGGGGGTGAGCCTGGGGTTTGCAATAGCAGAAGTGGCAAGGTAGGATAGGCTGCCACTTAGGTGTGAGTCCTCTGGATCCCAGATCACTCTTGTCCCCGCCCTTCCTGGCCCCTGGCCTCCTTTATCTTCTGTGAAGCTCATTCAGCCTGGTTCCTCTGGGATCTAGTTCCTTCCTTCCCTCTCCATCTCTCACTGGCCTAACTGCCCCTCAGGCCAGCCCCATCTTCTCTGTGCCCCTTCACTCTTGCGGTCCCGCCCCCGGTAGCACCCATAACTATGAAAATGAGCTGTTCATTGCATCCTTATGCTTGAGTGTCAGCCCTAAGACTTCTCCTTTGCGCCTTCACTTCCATACCTGCACTCTTAGGCAGAACCTCTGACCTCAGCAGGACCTCTGACCTCGGCATGCCTTGGAGAACTGCTACACTGGGAACAAATCCAACTGTAGGAGGGGCCCCGCAGGGTCCTTCAGATAAAACTCCAGAGTGGCCGACTGCTCCATGGTCTCTAAGATACAGTGACTCGGAAGAGAACTGGGAGACAAACTCTGGGGTAAGTCTACCACACCGGTGCTCTGGGCAGGCTCACTCACTGCTGTCTGCATAGGAATCTTCGGCAACTCCCTGGAGAGAGGGGACATGTGCAAGCTGGATAAGACAACGCAGACTCCTGCTGTTGACCCCTGAACCTCAGAAGGCAGCAGGTGTAGGGTCCTGCCTTTAGAAAGTGAGCAGCTTTCCCTGGGGAAGTGAGGAATTCGTACCAGCAATGCAGATCCCAACCTTTGGGAGTACAGAGTGCCCTATGCTCCAGCTTTGAGGCATCCCAGCCTTGGTCTTGCTTGAGGGTAAGTGGGTAGGTCTTTCCGGTCCACTCCTCAAAGAAGGTATGGTAGCACACACTTTTAATCTCAGCACTGTGGAGGCAGAGGCAAGTGGATCTCTATGAGTTGAAGGCCAGCCTGAACTATACAGAGAGTTCCAAGCCAGCCAGAGCTATACAGTGAGACTCTGTCTCAAAAGAAGAAACATGGAGAAGCAGGGATATGGCCCTCTGCAGGTCCCTACCCTGTTCCTCTGACATGGGTAATCTGACTCCGTCACCTCCATCTTCCCCTCCCAATGATAACACCCAACATTTTATTCTATGTAGACATAGTGCGTGGGAGGCCAGAGGACAACCTGAGACCACTGTCCTAGGGTCTCTTACTGGCCTGGGGATTGACAAGGAGTCTGGTCTGATCAGTGAACTTCCCGATTCCACATCCCCAGCACCGAGATCACAAGCACCCACCACCACACCCAGAATTTGATTCGAGTTCAAACTCGAATCCCTCACACTTGCAAGGTGAAACACATAACTGACTGACTTCTCTCTCCAGTCCTTCCAGATCACTTTCTGTGTGATGTCAGGCCAGACTTCACCTCTCTGGACTCGGCATACCTCATCTGTAGGTAAAGCTAATTCTGGATCTCACTGTGTAAGACTGTAAGAATTAACAGCATGGCACAGAGCCCATGCCTGCACAAGGTAAGCCACACATCTGCCTGTGTATCACTCGGGGACAGAACACTTCTGTTCTGGGATCCAAGGAGGAACCTCAGACACAAAATTCAGGACCCGCCCAGAGCCAGACTATGTCTCACACGGGGTGTCATCCACTGCCGTGAGAGCAAGTGGGTGAGAGCAAGTGGTCCCAGAAGCAAATCACACACACTGGACTCGGCCAGGCAGGCTCTGGAAGGTTCGCTGGAACCTCAGCCTCAGCATCTCCACTGGCAAAAGGAGCAAGCCAACACATTTGTATATGCAGGGCGGCCCTGACGTCACCAAAATGCACAGCACACAGAGCAAGCCTTGCTGCCTTCCTCCAGACCCTGGAGTCTCTGCACACTGCCGCTCCCCCCCCCGACCCCCCCCCAGCACTATCATGTTGCAGGATCCACACTGAGCTAGCAATCATCCTGCATTCACTCTGAGCAGGAGCCACTCTGAGTACTTTGTGCAGATCGATTCCTCTCAGCCTTGTGATGACCTCAGAGAAGGTACCAGCATTGTTCCTGTCTTAGAAGTACAAAAGACAAGGAAAAGAGAGGTTTGCAACCGGTCTAAGACTAACCTGGGCTATGTAGTGAGTTACAGTCTGGCCTGAACTCAGGCATCCCTAACATCCCTGGTCGTTCCCACCTTTGAGGTCTGAGGCTCCTGAGAGGAGCCTTCGGGTCTGCTCTGGAGGTAGCATAGGAAGCAGTCGATGCCAGGAGTATCTGGAGCTGGAGAGGAGGAGGGGGCTGGGAGCACTCTGGACAAAGTCCACAGGGTTTGGTGGTGGGTAACCAGGTAACGGAGTAGGTGACCTTGGGCCCTGCAAATGAAACTGTGCAGAACTGTGGCTTGCGTGTGGGCGTGGGTCCTGTTGGGCTAGAGATGGCCGGAGACCCAACAGGTATCCCTGCAGAACTGTCCAACAGTCATCAGCTGCCAGGCTCCAGAACCCCTGGATGACCATGTGGTTAGGTGTGAATGGACAGAGGGCAGCGAAGCTCTCAGACCCACCCACCACCTCGTGAGGGGAGCTCAGGCCCAGTGACCCCCTGACCCACTCACCCACTGAGCTCCTCTTAGGATGCAGAAGGTGAGGCGGGAGAGAGAAAATAGGACCAAAGATGATGTAAAGAGCCCAGCTCTGGGCCAGGCAGTGGTGGCACACACCTTTAATCCCAGCACTTGGAAGGTAGAGGCAGGCGGATTTCTGAGTTCGAGGCCAGCCTGGTCTACAGAGTGAGTTCCAGGACAGCCAGGGCTACACAGAGAAACCCTGTCTCGAAAAACTAAAAAAAAAAAAAAAAGCTCAGCTCTGCCTGTCCCTGCCTCCACCTGGGTCCGCTTGAGCACCCACCCACACTATTACTGCTCTGCCCCTGTATCTCAGCAAACAAGAGCCCACAACCCCAGAGCTGAGGCTGTGGATTGGGGGTATCCCTGATGCTGTCCCCTCAGTGTACAAGCTGCTCCAACAGGTACCACCTACGGAAGAAGGTCCAGTCCAGCACAGGACTGCAGTCTCAGCATGGGGGAGGTAGAGGCAGAAGGAGCAAGACTTCAAAGTCATTTTTGGCTCTAGAGTGAATTTCATGCCAGCCTGGGCCACATACAGCATCCCAGACCAGCCTGGGCTACATGAAACTGTCTCAAAAAAGTAAAAACAAAAGCTAGCAGTAATGCCGTATGCTTTTAATCCCAGCACAAGGGACGCAGAGGCTGTAGGAGTTGAAAGGCCAGCCTGATCTACATAGAACATACCAGGCCAGCCAGCAGCCAGGGATACATACTGCAGTGAAACCCTCAAAAAAAAAAAAAAAAAAAAAAAGGTAAAAGAGGAGGGGTAGGGATAGTGCCTCCTCCCACCTCCTCCCTCACTCTAGCAGGTTCTGCCCAGCCAGAGGGCACCAGGACCCTGATGTGATGATGGCTGAGCCATCTCACAGCCGGAGACCATCACAGTCACACGGGCACGTGGGGAGCTGGAGGCAGGCAGCCTCCTTGTTGAAGCACAGCCTGGAAGCAGCCCAGCTGCCCATCCATGAGCAGCACCACGCAGCCACAGAAGCCAAGGAGGCAGCTCTTTCTGGAGCCTTGTGGGTCTGCGAGATGTATTTTTAAGTGGAATAGGGTAGCAGTGGTGAGCGGCGTCTAGAGTCGCTACCTCATGTGAAAATGGAGAGGAGTTTATAGCTACGCATACTTGCTGCTTCTCCCGGCTCGTCTGGATGCAGACCCAGGAAAACCCGTGACACCACTGCTTCGAGGGAGGGGAAGCAGGTGGCTGGGGACGGAGGACAGTGGAGGATACTCACTGTTTCTTTCGTTTGTCTTTTAATTTTAGAATCATATGAGTGTATCACCTATGGAAAACACCCGTGAGTTTTAAAACTAGCACTGGGTAGGTGTGTGTTTGTCAGAGAGGGGTCACAGCACTCCTAAGGTCCTCGACAAATAGTTTGATCTCAGATGGTGGAAGAACATGTCCCCTAGGGGCTGTGGGGCCCTGGGAGACATGCCTTAAATCCCAACTCACAGCTACGAAATAAGGAATAATACCTGATGTACAGGCACACTACAAAGCCAACCAGAGGAGGGTAAGGGGTATAAACTGTAAAGTGCAGAGGCCAGAGGATGTAAATTTTAAGATGCAGCCATTCTGGGGTATGTGTACATGTGTGCATGTGTATGCCAGTGTGCACATGTGAGTGAGTGCACACCCTTGCTCTTGTGACTTCTGTGAGTATATGTAGCCCAGGGAGGCTAGAGATCACCATTGGCTCTCTTCTTCAACCCTCCCCACCTCTCTCTCTCTCTCTCTCTCTCTCTCTCTCTCTCTCTCTCTCTCTCCCCACAGAGTATCTGATGGAACCTGGAGCTTGCTATTTTGACTGACTTGGCAGCCAAAAGGTCCCAAGTCTGCTTGTTTCTGACTCCCCCACCTGCCCCTATGCTGGGCTTCCCAGCACCCTGCCATACCTTTCATTTTACACGGGGTCTGGGGATCTGAACTCAGGTCCTCATGCTTGCATAGCAAGTCCTTTACCCACCGATCGATCCATCTCTCAAGTCCACAAAAACCCTCCTTGAGGGGCATGCATGGGCCTCCCTCCCAGTCTCCCCACTGCCCCCGAAGGCTGCTCCGAGGGATTCTGTGATCAGTTCCCAACTTACTCCTGACTCCTCCAGACCTGAGAGCCCCTCTCAGGTTGCCCTGCCTCCTGACACTGCTGTCAGCCACACACCCTGGGAGCATGGGCTCAGCCACCCGTCACCAGCATCACCCTCCCTCCATCACTGGCCTCCCTCCTTGGATCCTCAGCAAACCCCCCCCCCCCCCCCCCCCCCCCGTGATCTCATCCAGTCCTGAGCCTTAAAATACCAGCAGCCACATTCCCCTCAGAGCAGACATGCTCTGCTAGATGGCTAAGAGATGTTCGTTACCTCCTGACTTTTCCTGCTCAGTCTGTGAGCCCTTCCAGGGCGGCTCAGGTCTAAGCCCTGCACCTCCTTCAACCCCAGAACCTCAGGGCAAGGAGAGATATATTCACTAAACACTATGGCCATGCTGTGGTCCTATTCTTATCTCACGGGAAGCTGAGGATCAGGTCCATGGGAACAGGATGCTGGATGCTCTATCCCATGTCCCCACAGCTTCGAGCGCAACCCATGACCTTCTCCTGGCCTTCCCAGCCAAGGATTCCTATCATTGCCTTGCCATAACTCCGGGGCTCCCCACATTCCCAAAGGTGAACTCTGGGTCCAAGTTAGATTGTACCCTCGCATTGACTTTGCCCTAGTTCCCTACCCAACCCTTGTCACACAGCCACATGGTCTTTCTCCCTGTCCTGCCCAACATATCAAGTCAGCCTGCCTTGGGAACTTTGCCCTGGCTGTTGGTACCCTTCTCAGTGAAATTCTGTGGGCCTTTAGCTCCCAGCCCCCTCCCACTGGAGTTTTGACTGAGGCTTTAGGCTGAAAGATGCCCTGTACTTTGCCACCATGTCCTCTTCCTTCAGCCCGTGTGGACCTTCCGTCATTGGTCCATCCATGCAGGGCTCTTGACTGTTCACCCTGAGTCCCGCAGCCTGGCATGGCAGTAAACGCTTCACATACGACTGACAAGGGACAAGGACATGAGATCTGTGCAGCTTGTCATAATTCCCGTAAAGGGCCTGAGCAGGGCGATGTCACGGGATGTGACAAGCTATTTTTGATGCTGTAATGAGGGAGCAGAGGTGGCCCCAAGCACAGACAAGGAGGACCTTCTGTGCCATTGTATCACAGGACACGGCACAGTAGCTGGGAACAGAGGAGATAGGGGACAGGACAGCTCAAGTCTCAGGCCTCCACAGAACCCTGTCCTGGATGTCCTGGGGCAAAGAGGGGTGACTGACAGGCAGCCCAGCCCCAGGATCCTGTGCTCCAGGGAGAAACTTGAAGAACAATGGTTTGGGAAGTGAGACAGGGACTAGGGGAGAGGGCACAGCAGACAGGGACCCCAGAGGGTGAGGGACTGTGGTCACATCCCGATATTATTCAGCAATAGCCAAGGGACTGTGGCTAAGAGAACATTTACCTGTCTGCCAAGTGCGGATTCACAGATTCAGACCAGCTCCCACCAGCTCCAGCCAACCCACTCACCCATCCATCCATCCAACCATTCATTCAACAGTCCACCCACCCATCCATCCACCCATCCACCCATCCATCCATCCATCCATCCATCCATCCATCCATCCATCCATCCATTCATTTACCACCTAATAGCATCCTGAGCTGGCTCAGCACCTGCCTCCTGCCTGCAGTGGTGCCCAGGAGGGTGTGCTGTGAGTATGATATTTTGAGTATCTACTATGTGCTGTGGGAGAAGCAGTTAGTTCTGAGCTGGGCATGGTGATGCTCACCTTTAATCCTAGTACTCGGGAAGCAGAGGCAGGTGGATCTAAGTGAGTTCAGGACAGCCAGAGCTACACAGTGAGACCATGTTTCAAAAAGAAAAACACGCCGGGCGGTGGTGGTGCACGCCTTTAATCCCAGCACTTGGGAGACAGAGGCAAGTGGATTTCTGAGTTCGAGGCCAGCCTGGTCTACAGAGTGAGTTCCAGGATAGCCAGGACTACACAGAGAAACCCTGTCTCGAAAAACCAAAAAAAAAAAAAAAAAAAAAAAACAAAAAAGAAAGAAAGAAAGAAAAGAAAAGAAACGCACATGCACTCTGAGCAGGCCTGCTCAGTCAGATCTTGTGAAGTGTCTTGTGCCAAAACAAGAGCCAAAGAGTCTACACGGTCAGGAGCTTAAGAAAGGGTCCCTGTAAAGCTGTATGATGCGTTCTAGAATGCAGAAGAAGCTGGCCAAGACAGAGCTTGAACAGCTCTGGTAGGACTGAGGCCTTGGGGACAGCTGGTTCCAGGGGTCTGGGGACCCAGGTTTAGTGGATGGTCAGGCATAGGAGGGGGAGATGCTCCAAGCCAGAGCAGCAGTTTCCTAGAGGTCTGGGCACTTGGAGCCGAGAGGGTCTGAGAAAAAAGAAAGCCATAAATACATAGGAGCTTCTAACAGTGCTGTCTCCAAGATCTCTACCCAGGGCATTGACTTTTCAGCTCCAAACAAGACCCAGAGTAAAAGCAACATAAAAGCAACAGAGTAAAAGCAACACACACACGCAAACACACACACACACACACGCAAACACACACACACACACACACACACACACACACCAGTGACATCCTAAAACACTTCTTCTCCTCACACATGCCTTATATTTTAGTGTTGTTCAGGCCAAGCCCTTCCTGTGACTTGGTTATTAGTATCACTCTGTAGCCCAGACTGGCCCAGAACTCACCACATTGCCCACGCTGGCCTTAAACTTGTAGCAATCCTGCCTTACCCCATCAAAAGGTTGGGATTACAGGTTTGAGCCACCACACCCAGATCTCCTCTTGTATGACTTGAAAAGCCCTGCTCTGAAGGGCCATGAGGGCTGAGAACAAGCAGAAATTGGGAGTAGGATTTCCCTCAAAGCCAAGCCTGGTGGCCTGGGCCTGTTATCACATCGACTGAAGAGGTGGAGGCAGAGAGAGCACAAGTTCAAGGTCAACAGGAACTGCAGAGTTTAAGGCAGTCTAGGTACCTTAGTGATACCCTGTCTCAAAACAGGTGGTCAAAGAAAACATATAGAAGGGGATGGGGGGGGGGGGGTGTAAGGATGCAGGTACCATGTTTGTGGCCTGGGATTCGACCACTATTCTACCTAAACAAGCAAACACCTACAGGCATGCCATGGGCTCTGGGAGGCAAAGACATAGGACCTCATTGGAGGCCATGTGAATACTTGAGTGAATGTCACACTGCAGTCCCCATGATATGTTCCTTTGGGTTCTGGGTCTGTCCTTTGCCCTGTGCCAAAACTCTCTGCAGTCCCTCACTGTCCCTCAGTAGGTGCCACTCAGTGTTTTCTCACAGACCTCCTGGGACGGGCAGCCTGCTTGACTGTAAGGAGTGAGGCTCAGCTGGTTGAGGGGTTCATCTAAGGACTTGGGGACCCAGGACAGCCCTGAGATGTGACCTTGGCCTCTCTGCCCTAGCTGTACCCTCTTCTCTCCTGTTCAATGACTGCCTGGTGTCCAGGGGGGTGGCCCTGGCGCCCAGCTAGGACTTCTCCAAGGTCAGGTAGTCTTGATCTGCAGCTGCATGGCCAGGTGCCCACTCAATGTCTCACCCTGCTGCAGAGGGTCTAAGGACAAGAAGAGAGATCTGGGGTGCAAGGGAAGTGCTCGGCAGGGATGGGGGAGCAGACACCAACAACTAGAGACAAGTTATCTGAAGGGAATAGTTTCTGTCTGTGCCCCACGGACCCCCATCCTGTCTGTTCCCAGACTAATGACATTTCAACATGGACGGAGCAGAAACGAATCACACTGTGGGCTGGGAAGAGGCCAGATGAGGAAGCCTGGGCTAACTCTGCTACCTCCTTGAGATGGCAGGACCCCAGCCCCACAGGACACCTGGCCCCTCCCATCACTGCAGCAGTGACAGAGAAGGCTGCACAGGAAAAGCTCGACTCACCTCACTGTCCCCATGTCCCCACTAGAAGCCCTTGCTTCACAGAGCTCAGAAGCCCCCTCAGAGTGACAGTGGCCTGGTGAAAGTCACAAAAGGTCATGAGTGGCTGAGCCTTCCTCCTAACCACTGTGACAGGCTCTGTTTCTTCCCTTGTCTCACATTTGTGGACTTGCCCAGGAGAGTAGCATCTCCCTTCCCCTGGTCCTCAAAGATACAGTCACCTGAAAGAGGGGCAGGTGTCGGGGCCCAAGAGGCCCTCAAGACCAGATCTGTTCCAACTCTGCCACCTTCTTGTCAAATGCTTCCTGACACCAGGTAAATGATCCCTAGGCCACTTGTCCCAGGCGAGTTGCTGGAAGAAAAAGCAAGATATAGGAGACAGGGCAAAGGCTGAGGTGACATTTCTCTTCAGCCCACCTGCGGCTGCACGCCCCAGTTCATGCCTGCCCAGCTGGAGGCCCCACAGGCTCCCCCAGGCAGCTTCAACCCATGCTCTTAGTGGTAGGTCGCCATGACGACGCCACCTCTCCCAGCATGGCTCTTACTGGGATGGGGAATACAGAAGTTCACCTTTCTCCTGATAGTGTGTCTTCTCAGGGACACTTCACCCTGCCTGCTGGGGCCACGGTCTGGCTAAGGAGCAACCAGACAGCCACAGAAAAGAGAAGAGAGGCCTGGGGGAAGGGCATAGAGAGAGACACAGTGCTGGGGGAGCAGTATCAGGTTGGCAGCAGGGGACCAAATAAGAGAGGGGTCTGGGGCTTCTGGGGCTGGCACATATGTAGGTCTGGAGGATATATTGTGGCATCTGGGGCAAACTCTTATTACCAAACTTCAGCTTTCTCACAGGAGAACAGGAGTGTTTTGCTCATGGGCCAGTGGGGGGCACTGACTTAGACTACTAGGAAGTCTAGCACCTCTGGCTCATTCCCTCAAGACAACTGTAAGGGCTGGAGCTGCAGTTCAGTTAGTAATGACTGTCCACTGTGGACGGAGCAGATCATGGCACTGTATAAGCCAGACGTGGTGGCTCCCACCGGTAATCTTAGCCCTCAGGAAGTGGAGGCAGGAGGATCAGAAGTTTGAGGTCACTCTCTGCTACATTCAATCTCCCTGTCACCAAACAACAGCACCATCACCCCAGGCAAGGCTCTCGTGTGCACCTGGTGCATGCAGGTGCCAGGTGGTTAGGAAAGGACTGGGGTGAGAAACATGCAGGGGCAGCAGCCCAGACCCAGAGCCCCCTATTTCCCCAGGCCTGTGTGTCCTGAAACAGAACTGTGGCTTCAGAAATAGCCCAGACTCACACATCCAGTCCCACACACTCCATGCTCTCTCACAGAGCCTCAGTTTCCCCTTATGTGAATGACAAGCAACCATGCCCTACGCCTCACAGGTTCACTCCAGAACCAGAGGGTGGTCTGTGGGGAACAGTTGTTGCATAGGCCTTTAGAAGTAGGGAGTCAGGATCCAGAGCCCCCTGCCCCCATGCCTCACCCCACCCACCACCCAAGAGCAGAGTGCGCGCCTGCAGGAGCGCGCGTGCGTGTGTGACTCAGGTTCTATTCATAGCTCAGCTCCGCCAGCTGCAATGTCACAGGCAGAGGGGCCTCGGCCCATGTTATTATTACAATTACCATGTGAATTAAAAGTTTGAGCAGCGATCAGCCCACGTCGCCAGGGAAGAGGGAGCAGGAAAACAAAGATGAAAAAGAGAAGAAGGGCTGAGCGTGGAGATCCCCCACACCCCAAGGAGGGCTGAGTCGGTCGGTTCTGCCAGCACCCAGGGTTCCTGACTGCCCATTCCAGGGCCCGGGGTCCCCACAAGGATGGAGGAACACTTAGAGATGACATAGTCCAGTGGCAGTTACTCGGGGGCAAAGATATTTTTCTTTCCATAACTTTATCATCTCACTGGGTAGATCAAACTCAGAGAGGGCAATTCACTGACCTAAGATCACACAGAACTACAACTAGGAGGTTGTTGTCTCCTAGCCAGTCTCTTGTCACTCAGGTTTCTCATTCCACAGCCCCAAACCTCATCAGGCCGTGCTGCTGATATCTGCAGGTGATCTAGGGGCAAGGCACAGAGACTATAAACAGGACCTGCCATGCCTGCTTTCTCTGCTCCACGCGGAATGGCAGAATCTGACTCTTCTGGAAGTCCCAGCAAGGAGCCATCAGCATCTCAATATTCTGAGTCCAGATTCCCATGTTGTGGCAGCATCCACCTAAGGGCTTTTTCCTGCACCCACTGGTGCAGGGGACAGCGTGCCGGGCTACACAATGCCCAGCGGAATGTTGGTGCCCTGGTCACCTTGGGCCAGCTCAGTCTTCCCGTCTATAAAATGAGCTCTTCCCAGTGGTTCATGATGACTATGTCTGTCTCCAGAACGGAGCCCCCAGGGATCCCTGAGGGGGTGTCAGGCTGTGGGGGCGACTAGACCATCTCTTGCCAAACCCCAGCCCAGGGGAGGAATATTTTCTACTCTTTCTGGGGAAGCCCTAGAGACAGCCCCCGGGGAATCAGATCAGTCTAAACCCAAACCCCGTCCCTCCATACTTGCTTGCTGTGTGACCTTGGACAGGTAGCACTGTCTCTCTGGGCTACAACTTCTCCATCTGTAGTATGAGGACAATATATCATCAATGGAGGGCCACAATGAGGATAAAGAATTTGCTGAAGCCTGTAGCCTCATACCTGGCCAGGCAGGCGGGCAGCGGATGAGTGGTACCCGTGGCCTTCTAGCACATCTTTGGGAAATATCAAAGACCCGAGGCTTCCCAAGGTGGAGGAGGGAGATGTCATTCACAATCACTTCTGATAGTCACCAGGCAGGAGTCTTATCGGCCCTAGCAGAAGGGTACTCACTCTCTCACCAAACCTTGGGTTCCCATCTTAGCCTCCCGGAATAACAGGCCAGCTATCTGTCTGACTCTGGGTAACTTGGCCAGCTCAGTCCTTGTCACTAAGCCTGTCTTCGAGACTATAAAAATAAGTTCTTCCCCCAGAGGATCCCTGAGGGGGTGTCATGTTGTTGGGGGCAACTAAACCATCTCCTACCTAAAACTCAGCCAGAGAGAGGAATATTCTAGAATGGAATATTCTAGATTGGACCGTAACGTTTTAGCCTGACCCTGAATTCAGCTTGTCCCCCATAGGGATGGCCTAAGGTTAGTTTGTGAGTGAGTTCTAAAGGAATCCCACCAAGGAGACCGAGTAATGAATAAGAGGAAAGTCATTGGTGGTGGTGATGGGTAGGGATGCAGGAGAACGTGGAGGTGATGCCAGAGCTAGCCCCTCAGGGCTTCTGTTCTGCCTGGCCAAAGTAAGAAGAAATCTCTTGCCTGCCTGCTTCCAAGAGGGGTCTGAGAACCCGGAGCCAGAGCTCTGCTTCCTCTCCCCCTAGGCCACCTCTGTGACCCCAGGACCCACTTCTTCCTTAGACCATGACCGCATCAGATCAATGGTGCAAAAACCCTCTGCGTGCGTGAAACCATCCTCTCACACTACCTGTTCCCATGAAGGCCAGGCTGGCCTGCCTCCCATCTCTGGCTATCATGTGGAAGGCCACAGGACTCGTACTTATCAGTAGCTTTGAAGCCAGAGCCCTGCCCTCTCAACACAACTCACATTCAGGGTCCAGGTAGTGACCTTGAACATACCCACTTCACAGGTGAGGAGATGGAGGCATAAGGAGGGAAGCAAGCAGCTGTTCAAGGTCACAGGATCCATCCAAAGTGGCTCCACTCTGGGGAATCACCAGTACTACAAAGTGGCCAACGTCCACTATACAGATGTTCACTATACACAAGGGGATCTGCCCAAGGTCACATGGCCAGGCAATGACACACCAAGTCCTAAGAACTCTCTGGTCTCAACTCGCCAGGGAGACAGCAACAGGGCCTGACTTCCTGCCCCAGTCATGGGACCTCCCCAAGGTTGGAGTCCTGGTTCCACCTCTAGGCTGGGCATGGCCTTCCCCAAACTCCACCTACATCTAAGATTAGGGTAAAAAGAGCAAACAGGAGAAAGTTAAAGTCTGGCTGCTGCCCTTCCACTCCCAGCCTGGCCCGGTTGGTTGGTCGGTCCTTGGTCCTTCCCTCCCTCCCCCAGTGCAGGGGGATCAGGCGCTGATGTAATGCACTCGGCTTCCATTCCCGTGCCAATCTCAGAAGAGAGACGACAGATTGCGTGAGCCAAATTTGGCATCCTAGGGGGAGAGGCATGAAGAGTGGGGATGTGGAGGAAAAGAGGAGCCTGGGGAGGGACCAGAGAAGCCCCCTGCCCGGCACAATCCCTGGGTGCCTCCTCTGTCACTTCTTACGCCTCCATTCTTACCAGCCTGTCTGGCCTGCACCCCCTGCAGGCCGTCCAGACTAACCCACCACGGACCCTCCAAGCCTGGGTGCTGCCAGTCCGCCCTCCCCCACCACGACACACTGCTCCAGCTCCATTCCCATTGCTTGTTTCCTGGTTACCACGTTGCTGGTTGTCATGTCGCTTACATGTCCTCGTGACTCAGTGGTCCCCGCTGTGGGGCCCCCTCCTCCTCACACCCCCCTCAGCACTCGCCCCCGCCTCCCCCAGATCCACATTAAGAACCAGCCCGCCCTGTGTAAGCCCACACAGTTCCTCCTCCCCCTCCCTCTCATCTTAAACCCCAAAATCTTCCCACAGCATCCTAGAGTGACTTTGTCCTCCAATCCACAAATGTCTCTGGAGAACCTGCATGTCTTGGCTCTGCAAGCTCTTCCCAGAGCCCTGACACTGTCTGCAAGCCAGTGACATCGACATGAAGTCCCATTCTCCACTTGTACAAACTGTGACTCAGAGAAGTCAAGCTAACTGCCCAAGGTCACCACAGCTGAAGCCCATAGACATTTCTGTCTGGCTCGTCACCTCTATTTTTCCCCCAGGAAGATGTTTCTCTAAGGATAACATTAGGTACACTGCCCAAGTCCCAGGTCCCCCCACTTATGCCTAGATACCTCCATTATTGTCAGTCTGTATTTCCAGCCATATTCTTGCCATTGGTAGCTACTTATTTTCCCTCAAAGTAAACTGAGTCCTTACTCCCATCTGCCCACCCCTCTCTCCAGCCTACCAAGAGTCTTCTGCTCACAGAGCTCAGGGGCTCTGCATTGGAGGTCAGTGGGGCAGGTCTGTTGTCCCCATTCCACAGATGTGTTGGCAGAGGCTCGGAGAGCATAACTTGCCCAGGGTGCTAGTTTCTCAGCTAGCTGGACTCATTTCTGAAGCCTGGACTAAGGAATGTATTAATCTTGGTGCCCAGTATGGAGAACTCCAGAAAGAGACCCTTCTTCCATAGGAGGGCAGAGCAGAATGTTCCAGGCTCCATCCTCCTGCCCCACTTGCCCCAACTGTCCTGTTTCTCCATTTGCTTCCCCTTGTCAGAAGCCAAGTCAAGGCTATGCATGGCTCTTGGGCACCTAGCAGTCCTGGAAGGTGCAGGGCTGGAAGGGAGTGGAGGTGGAGTGAATATTGAATCCCAGGGTCCAGCCCCTCTCTGTCCAGGGCTAGACACTTCCTCCCGTGCCCAGGTCCTTCAATCTACTACTTGGTGTTCTCCTACTCTTGAGGCCCTGTCAGAGCAGCCTGGCCACCCTGCCTGGAGGCTAGAGGGCACTGCTGCCTGCTTCACTGGGCTACCTCTCCCTGCCCTGATGTCCGGGTCCTCTTGCATAGTTTGTGTGTGTGGAGGGGCGGTACCAGGCTGACCCTGGTTAGTGGACATTCTGCAGGTGGTGGTGAAGTTCACCCTGCTTAGAAAGCTCACGGTGTGACTCTTTGCTGTTTCCTTTTTGCAAAAGAAAAGCATCCTTCTCCCCCTCTCTACAGCCTCAGTTCCCACCACTATGATCCCTGAAATGTTTCATTTACTGTTACCTCATTACTTCAGCTACTACCAGGCTCAGCTACCCTGGGGTTATCTGGCACAAGGCAGGTGCTTAACACAGCAGAAGGAGATTTCTGTCATACTCAGAACCATTCACAGAGACTGCAGGTGGGTGGTGGGAAGCAGGGACGCCCCCTTCCCACCTTGCTTCAAGTTACCTGCCTTGCAGCTCCTGACATGGAGGTGGGCGGGGGCAGAGAAGGGCCATCGCCAGGGCAGGAGGTCAAATCTCTGTCATCCATCTCCCTTCTATTGCCAGCCGCAACCCACAGGCGACGCTCCGATAGCCAAATAAACGGAGCGCGCCAGCTCGGGGGAAGTCATAGGACCACACAGGGACCCTTCAGGAACCGGGTCAGATAGATGAGTGCAGGACAAGTATGGCCAGAGCGGCAGGACAAACAACTCCCTCAACTACACAGACATTGGAACGGACGGACGAAGAGCGCTCGCGATGGGCGAGCCCGAGCTTACCCCGGGGCGCAAGGTCCGAGGAGGGTCTGGGCGGCGAGTGGCTGCTACATCCCCCGGCGCAGTTCGGCGGGCGGCGTCCGGGGCGCCGGGCTCGGGGAGCAGGTGCCGCCTGCCCGCGATGTCGCCGTTGACCCAGGCGGCCTCAGTGGGTCTCGGGGTCTCCGCGCCGTCCTGCGCCGCTCCCTGCGTAACTTTCAGCGTTGCCCCGCGTCAAGAGCTGGGCGCCGCCCGGGTGGCAGCATCATGATGCCGGGGCTCGGGTCGTAGAGTCCAGGGGCCCAGGGCGCCCCGCCGCCCGCTGTTACCCACAGCCCCGCGACCCTCTCGCTGTTCGGTTCTGGGGTCTCCTGGCTCTGTGGTCACCTCGCGCCTGCCACACGATCCCCGCCGCTGAGTCTCGGCGCCGCTTCTCCTCCCGCCGGGCTGTGGCACCTGGTCGCTGCGCTCCGGCCCCTGCCCCGGCTCAGCCTCGCCCCGCGCCGCCTCCTCGGCCGGCTGTGTCCTTCTCTGTCGCCGTCCCTCCCACTCCCGCCGCCGCCCCCTCCGTCTGGGACCCGGTCCCCGCCGCGTCCCCGGCTCGCCCGGGAGCCCGAGCTCCCGCCGCCCGCGGCGCGCCGAGAACTCCCAACTCGCAGCACGCGCCCCGCTTCGGAGACTTTCGCCCCTCCTCACACGTGACCCGCGCCCCGCTGCGGAGGCCGCGCGCCCCGGCTGCCAGCCCCGGGCGGACCCCACCCCGGCCCTCCCGGTGCGTCTGATCCACACGAGCAGTCTACTCGCGCCGGGGACCCGCGACTCGGGCAGGGGTCCGGGGGGCTGCGCAGTCCGGTTCTCGCGTGGATCCTGCCCGGGTTTTCCTCCTCGCCCCGCCGCGCTCCTCCCGGAGGATCCGTTCCGAGAATCCGATCCGGGGTTTGCGAGGCCCCCGGGGACAGGTGGGGAGGGTTCTCCCAGCCCAGAGGAGGGTAGGTGGGAACCGGTCCTGTGGGGGTCCGGTAGCCTGGACCCTCTCCTGGGCGGTCTGCATTCTCTCCCCAAGCGCTAGCAGCTAAGGGCCCTAAACACCCCCACTTCAGGATACAGAGGTCGTTCTTTTGGAAGGAACCTAATAGTCACCTGGTCAGTAGGCTTCCGTTCACAGAGGAGAAACTGAGGACTCACAGAAGTCCATAAGTTCGCAAAAGGTCACCCAGGGGAGTGGAAGTTAAAAAAAACAAAACAAAACAAAAAAAACCTCTAGTCCTTGTTTTCTCTTCGCCTTATTAATGTGTCTTTTCTTTTTTATTTATGTATATGTGTGCAGGTGCCTGTGTGTGTGCGCGTGTATGTGCACCATGCGTGTACAGATGCCTCTGTGCCCGCGTGTATATTACATTTGTGTAAGTTCCTGTGCGAGCCAGAAGTTGTCAAAGATCCCCTGGAACTAGAATTATAGGCAGCTATGAACTGACATGTGGGCGCTGGGAACTGAACTTGGGTCCTCTGCCAGAGCAGCAAACCTCCTAACTATGGAGGCATCTCGCCAGCATCTTGAGAAGGTGCAGACCTCCCCCCCCTTCCCCAACCACCTCCCAGAGAGCTCAGGTTGGCCTCTGGAAGCTCCCTCTGGAAGCTCCTCCCAGTTCCTGCAGAGCCAGCCACTTTGCTGAGCATTTGTCGCCGTGCTCTAGTCTTCTAAGAAAGCGGGAGAGGAAATGCTCCTCTGTGGCCATAGAAGTCTAGAAGACTTGCAAGCAGACAGCATTTGAACCTGCTGGAGTCTGGCCATGGAGGACTAGGCCCAGATCACAGAGGAAAAAGATCTGAGCTGGGGGGGGGGGGGGGGGAAGGGGGATGGGGAGGCGTACAAGCTTATGGAGAACTGATTGAGTCTCCAATCTCTTTGGCTTCCTGTGCCAAGCAGACCTTCCAGGACAAGACCACACAACCGTCTTTCTGTGGGTTCTCCCCTTTGCCAAAGGATCTGTCTCGACTCCTCAGTACGGTTCGCTGTCAGGCTCCCGCACACCGTATATTCACACATGTCCTCCGATTCCCACGGATTCCAGAACGTACCAGATGCCTTCACACCTCTCTCTGCCTGCACGCTCTGTTCTCCACTGCCTGAGATGCCCTTGGTCTTTCCTTGCAGTCAGAGCCTTCTCGCTGTTCTCTAAGCCCAGCACCTATTCGTCTAACTGGCCTGCGCCCAGGGTCCACCTATTCCCAGCCCTCTGGTTATGCATAAGTATGGTTCTTATTTAAAGAGTTTAGAAATCAGACCAACCTGGCTTCAAAAGGACTTAGAAACAGCACGACCTTGAGTGAGGTTCTGTTTAACTTCCCACAAACTGTGAGCGCTAACGTCACCCTGTGCACAGGCCGCTGAAGGCAGGTGGGTGGTGGCAGTAGGCACTCACTGCTCTTCCATGGGTGCCTTCCATAGCACTTTGGACCTTCCTCGAGCAGTGTCTGTTCCTCTTACCCTGCTGTGCCCTCAGGCAGACAGCCAGGACTGATGCTCCCTGGTGTGTGTGCACAGATCCCCGCCCTCCAGCACAGTAAGTGTTCACTTAGCAGTTGAAGGATGCCTGGTATCTCCTGCACCTCTGTGTGGACTGAAATTGGCAGGATTGAGGGATAGCAAGTGATCTTTGGTTGCCCCCCTCCAGGTCCAGGGGCTTCCCTGGGAGTGGTGAGTGCAGGAGAAGGAGCAGAAAGATGAAGGGGCATGCAGAACCAAGGACCGGTTAGAACCAGCACAGCTGCTCCTGCAGGCTACTTGTCTCTCTACAGGTCACTAGGCAAAAGTCTGAGGGAGGGATGGGACCACCTTGCTGGGCTTGGGCTGCCCTGTGGAGTGACTGCTGGGTCCCTGGAAGGCAGCTGGACAGGAGCTGGGTGAGGAGAGACAAAAGAGCAGTTCCAAGCCAGGAGAGGTCTAGGGACACCAGGAAATAGAGTCCTTCTTCCACTAACAAATCATCACACAAGCAACCCTGGCTGGGTATTCTCTTCACACTGGGTCTTGGTTTCTCCCTGGGTAAAGCAAGGGGAATAAGAGACATCCCCACTTCGAACATTTTGTTTTGAGAATGACTGAAGGCTCCAGGAAGATCTCGCCATGCCACAGGCCGTGTCATGGTCCAGGAGCTTATGCCCTATTTGATATGGGAGATAGGAAGCCTAGCAGTGTGTGTGTGTGTGTGTGTGTGTGTGTGTGTGTGTAAGGGGTCCTGGAGGAGGAGAATGTAGCTTGGGGGTTAGAACCTGTGTGACCCTTTGGTAAGTTACATATCTTCTCTGGACCAACTTCAGAGGCCTCATGTGTAACAAGACAGGCTTCTCTAGCCTGGGAAGGCAAGCGGACTAGCCTCCACCCAATACAGAAACATGCCTTGACATGTTTTGGTGGGGTGGGTGGGATGGAGCAGGAATCTAAGACTCCACAGGCTCACCCCATCAGCTCAGCACTGTCCCAGGCCTTCAGAATCACACACAGCCATACAAGAACTCCATGCTTCAGGTACTACTGTGCCAGTGGGGAGACTGGGGCACAGGATTGTGTTGAATGCATAGCTTCAATCGCCAGAGACAACTGCTCAGAGAGACAAATGTTACACTGAAGTCTGTCTGTCCAGTCATTGTACCACAGACCCCTATTTTGTCTTCCATCTGACCCCAAACTTTGTGAAGCAGAGGCTTTAACTCTCTTCAGTCCCTGGGTACTGAGAAAGACCGAGGTCCAGAGACCTTGCTTGTTTGCCTTAGCTCAGTTGGAGGAAACATCCAGAAGCCAGGACTGGAACTCAGTCAACACCTACCTTTAGAACCCAGTTCTAAAGAAGGGTCACCCCAGGTTGGCAGAGATCTCGCTCACTACCCCGCCTCCTCCAGGAAGCTGCTCAGGCCTCCTGGAGAGCTGGAAAGAGTAAGGGCCAGGGAGAGCTGGGGTTAGGAGTGCACTTAGAAATGGCAGTTATTAGGGGCTGGAGAGATGGCTTAGCAGTTAAGAGCACTGACTGCTCTTCCAGAGGTCCTGAGTTCACTTCCCAGACACCACATGGTGGTTCACAACCATCTGTAATGGGATCTAATACCTTCTTCTGAAGGCAGCTACAGTGTACTCCTATACATAAAATAAATAATTCTTAGAAATGGCCATTGTCACTGGGTCCACAGGAGATTTTTTTGTTGGTGGTTGTTTTGGCTTAGAAAGTTTCTGAGAGTCCAGCCAGCCTATTCCACAGATGAGGCAAACTGAGGCCACCCAGCTGTTTAGATAAGAAATCAGATCAGGACACAGCTGGCCTGCCTCAAAGCTCCACAGTCCTGACACCTCCAAGAGGAGAAGTCCAGAGTGGAAAACAGGCCACTGGGGGTCCAGAAAGCCAGCATCCATGCCAGGGTAACAGCCCTTGGGGTGGAAGATTGTAGGGGTCTCTCCACCCTCAATCCCCATCCTCACACTCCGCCCAGCGCTCAGTCACCAGGGTGGAATATTTTAGCACCTATAGAAAAACCGCCACAGACGGCAGTGGCAGCTGTTGCTAAGGAGATGCTCCCAAAATAGCCCCCCTCCGCCAACCTTTCCTGCTGCTGCTCCTGCTGTGGGGAGGGGAGGAGGCCAGGCAATGAGGGGTGTCACATGAGCCCTGGCCCCAGGCTCACCCATCCAACCTAGCCTCTGGTGGTACATGCAGCCACAGACCTGAGGAGCTACAGGTCTGTGAAGGGAACAGGAGCTGGCCTTTGCCTGCCCAGTGGTCTCAGCACAGCCCTTAGCTGGGGAAGAAGGTCGCCAGGTGAGCAGCAAAGGAGAGAAGAATCTTCTACTTCCAAGACCCTCAGCACACCCATGTGGCTCCTATACACACATCACCCAGGGTCCCAGCAGCTACCTACACCCCCTCCTGCATACCGTGAACGCAGCCCACACAGGCCTATCTAGATATGCATCCACACCAGAAAGACACACATAGATGCCCAGTAAACACACACGCCAGGAAAGAGCATCACATACTACATGACACACCACACAATATACACGTTCACATACACAGACTCACACATCCATCCAAAGTGCACACACTCGAAGGCCTGCCATGCCAGACAGACACACACCCATGCAACACACACACACACACACACACACACACACACACACACACACACACGATGCAACCATCCAAACACAAGCCAAACACATGACTCTTCAAGGGTATTCAGAACCAAATGGGCTCTGTCCAGGGGCAGGTCCTGGGCTTCAGACAGCCTCCATGAGGGAGCAGTTTGATCTGTTTAGTCACAGAGTTGAGGGACAGTGGGTGTGTAGGTGGAAGGCTCTAACTCTGTGAATCCCTCTATACTTCGGTCACACAGAGTCTTAGATCCTAGAATTGTCCTGGGCTCTGTCCATGGGGAGAAAAAAGTAGGGGTGGACTCACCTGCAGGCTTGAAACCTCTAGGCATGGAAGATTCTGAAACCAAGCTTCCTGGTGCAGCTGGCTGTCACAAAGACTGCCCTTGGGGCTGGAGTGAGGGACAGGACCAGAAGAGAGCCAGAGATGGCCCTTGGCATGTGCAAGGCACTTCGCAGTTTGACAGCTTCTTTTAAACTTGGTAACTATTTCACACACTTGGTGAGAGCTACTCTGAGACATTGGTGGTAATGTTCCATCTCCAAGACTTGGAGAGGAGTGGGGACTTCAAGACCACACAGCAGGTTACTAACTGGGCTAGTCCTCAAACCAGAGTAGGTGCCTGTGGCCTGTCTTCCACTTGTCTGCACAGTTCTCCGCCTGAATGTCAGCCACCGGGGACAGGGCCTGGCTTTGCCCACTTCACCCAGCGATACTGGGATAGGTAGCTCTCTCTCTCCCCACCTTGAAAGCAGGGAAGGAATCCCCAGGAGGATATCCAGCCACAGCTGATGGACACTGAGGCTGGGATGAGTGGGAGTGGAGTTTGCTGGATGCCCGCGCAAGGACGAAAGGCTACGTGGCTCCCCTCCTCACTTGGCCAGCCGCGATCTCTCGCCCGCCTCGCTCCGTGGCTCGGCTCCAGAAATCCGGGCTCCGGGTCTTGGTTCGCGCCTCGTCACTCGGGAGACGCCGGGAGCGGCTTGCGGTTGCCGTGGGAACCTCGCCCCGGGCCAGGCCTGGCTCACGACTCCCGGCACCAGGCTAGAGCAGCCGCGCGGACCACGGCGTTTGGGGTTTCGGAAAACGACTCCTGTCCCTAGAGTAACTCTCCAAGCGTAGCGCACACACACCTTCGAAGCACAGCGCGGTGATGTGAGTAAACCCGCGTCACCCCCGCCCCGCACTCCGCACAGTTAATTCCGAGCACTTCTAGCGGCTGAAACCTAACGCGCCAGAAAGGCGCTGCTGAACGGGAATCCGTCCTCTGAGGCTGCACGAGTTCTGTGTTTCCTTTCGGGTCCGCTTTTCAAGCCCTCTTTGGGCCTCGGGTGCCTGCGAAGGGGATCGAGAAGATGACACGTGATCTTTACCTCTTCCTTTGAAACACTTAGCTAACTTTGGCCCTGTCACGGTCCTCCAAGTCAGTAAAAATATACACACAGGTTACGGATGTGAAAGATACAATAGTCTAAATGGAGCATCTTCTCAATTCGGCTGCTCAAGCCGGAGACTCCCACCTCCTCTGCCTAACCTAAAGACCATCTGTTCCAGTTCCCCCTTGCTGACCTCACTTACAGAACAGCGCAGAGGCTCTGGGTCAGTGGGCCATCGCATACTTCCTTGTCCGTAGGCTTTTCCTTACTTCCAGGTCTTGCTCTCCAGGCAAATTCCTACTACTCAAAACTCACCTGCCTTGAGACTTCTTAGTCTGACACAATCCTGCTTGCGACTTCCTCAAACAAGATTTCTTAATCCATCCGTTGGGGCTTGCAGTGTTGTAACTAGTCCCTCCCTCCCCACTGGACACCCAAAGAAATCCTGTAGGCTTCATAGATTTTTTTTCAGCCCTCCGGGCACCTGGCACTCTGCTGGTTTTCAATAAATATTCTTGGAGCTATAGCAGAAGGGAGGTTTCACAACCTTGGCTGCCGGATCAGAAAAAGCCAGCAGCCCTGTGCCTGCCAGTCATTGAGCTTCTGGAGACACCTGGGGCTCAGCCACAGGGAGAGAAGGGCAGCTGGGAGCCCACCTCTGGCTGGGCTGTTTGAAACCAGGCCACAGGGAACCCCTTGGTGGGTCGCAGAATAGATTCATTCTTCTTGTCTTCTGGGATTCTGTTGGGGAGCCAGCCCACACTGCAGGGTGTTCATCACTGGGGTGAAATATAGGAGCGCACTATAACCAATAAGGAAAAAGAAAAGATTGTGTGTGTATCTCCTTTCTCTAACTGAGCGACCCTCATTCTCTCTCCCACCTCTTGACCTTGATCTTACAAGCTGCTCAGGTAGTGAGAAATCGCTCCTCACATTTTTTTTCTTTTTTTCTTTTATTTGTTTTTTAGTTTTCTGCTCCTCACATTCTTGAGCTGAGGGAAATTTCCCCCTTGGCTTTACCTCAGCAAGCACAGCTCTTGGAAACTGAGGCGAGCAAAGGGTGAAGTACTCACTCTCATCCACCAGGGTCAGGGGCTGACAGGAGAGGATAGCTGGAGGCAGGGGATAGGCTGGATTGAAATGTCTTACCTAACCATGGGGATTTACTCTAGAAACTCTTTTCTTCTAATTCATTCATTCATTCATTATTGAGACAGGGTCTCAGAACTCAAGTCAATCCTCCTGCCTCAGTCTCCCTACCAGTGCTGGGATTACAGGGAGAAACGAGCACACATGCTTTCCCTGGTGCTTTCAGATGCTCCACTTTGGAGATGGGATGGGTGTGAGGAGAGCCTCAGGAAGGCCGGACACCAGAATCACAGAGAAACATTCAGTAGCATTTTCTCCATTTTCCCCCATTTAACAGACAGGCAAGCTGAGGCCCAGCGAAGGGACATGCACAGGCTCACAGGCACAGTAGCAGACCCTGGATATGGTGTAGGCCCTGCAGCTTCCCAGCCTGTTCTTCCCCTTCTGCCCCTGTGATGGTCACTTCTCAGGCCTCCCGGCCTTGGTCAGTCCCGCTTGACAGTGTCTCCTGGGAGGAATTAGGGGAACAGAAAGGTTCAGCCCCTTCGCTCAGGCCCCACCAACAGCTGCAGGCTTCCCAGAAGGACAGATGTGTTGCACATGCTTCTCTCTGGCTTGAGGAGGAGGTGGGCGCTGGAAAGAGATGCCAGCTGGTTGGGTAGCCTCACCTGAGGGATTTAGAGCCACTGCCATCTGCAGGCATTGCTTGAGGGAGGCATCTAGGCAGGGCTGAGGACCATTTATCTTTCCAGAGAGCCATGGTCCATGCACCTCACCTGTCTGATCTCAGACTCCATTGCCTGCCCCCTGGCTCTAAGGATGAACAGGGAGGAGCTGCCATTCATGTCTGACATGATGCCTAGCATCCTACGTGTATACAAACCTCCCACAGATGTGCAAGACCTTAGGCCCTCATCATGGGAAAGCTCCTTGTCAGATGTAAATCTTTGCTGACACAAGGTCATCCACCTGTTTGGGCTGGGAATTCCAATCATGGCTGTGGTCAGATTGGAGCTGAGTCTGGGCCTTGGGCTCTAGGCTGACATGATGTCCTGTGTGCTCATCAGAAATGATGAAACCTCTCTGGGCTCCAGATTATGTATGTAGTGTGAAAATGGCAGTGCCCTCCCTATCTGGGCACATTATAAGTGACCCTCAAGCCTATGCTGTGCCCATGTCTCATCTTGGGGCCTTTTCTCAGCTATTCCTAGTAGTGTGTATGTCTGTCTGTGTGTTCGTATGTATGTCTGTGTGAGTGTGCATGCATCTGTGTGTGTTTTATATAAGCTTCCTCTGAGATTAAAACATTCCATCCTGCAGGGGAGCTCCTTAAGCAGGGAGGTAAACAATAGCAACAAAATGGGTTCAGGAACTCCCTGAAACTGAGCAAATTCCCTAGGCTCCTTCTTGCCAGAGCAAGCAAAGAGAGCCCAACTGCAGAGAAGATTCAGATAAGAAGAAATGCCTGCAAGAGATTTAGACCAGAGAAGACACCTGGAAAGGCTATTCTCCAACCTGTTGAGCTGCCTGCAGGCAGTGCAGTGTCTCCAGGTTCCAGGTTTATGAGCTTCATGTCACCCATGCTGGGTAGGCTTTGGTGATGCAGCTGTCTGAGTCATTCTTGCTCCTGTAAATAACCCCTCACCCATATTCCTCTAAGTAACTCCAACAAAACTCATTAATTCATGAAGTTGGACTTTGGTAGTATCTATACTTTGGTCTGTCGTGGTCTCCCTATCTGGGGAGAGGAGACAAGTGTGTTTCATCTCCCCAGGAAAGGGGTGTGTGTGTGTGTGTGTAGATTCACAGCGAGCCTGCCCAGGGTCCCCATGCTGCTCTCCTTCAGGCTGAGTCTGTGCTACTGGTCACAAGCCAAGCCTCCCAGGACTACTTTGTGCAGGGAGTAATGGCCAAGTCAGAGAGGCCATGGAAAGAGTTGGTGAACATGGAAGCAACAGATCTTCATCCTGCCAAAGCCTCTCCTGCAAGCAGTGGGAGTGGGAAGAGGCCATTTCTTTAGGAAGAAATGAGCTACAGTAGTGGGAGGGGCTGGGATCAAGGAGAAGGCAATGAGATCCTTGGTTCATCTGTTCCACAGCTATAGAGTAAGAGACCTGTGCCCTGAGAAGATGCTCTGTACAGCAATGGAGGCCTTCAGCCCACCAAAGGTTCTTCCTACTCTATCCTGCCCGCCTCTCTGACATTTTTGGAGTTTTTCCTGGTCAGTGAAGTCCTTTCCAGTATCTTCCCACATGAAGAAGAGGGGGTCAGAATTGAAGGCGGGGGCGGGGGCGTGGATTCCTAATACTCTCAGCCTCTTTGACTCCGTTAGCATCTCCATTGTAAGAAGGTCAGTACTGGAGCCCAGAAGAGGGACTCAGGGTCACCCTGTCTCCACTCCGGAAGCCATCAACAAGGTTATCTCAGAGGTATCTCAGGTTATCTCAGAGTTTAACAGGTGAGGGCATCGGGGCTCCTTTCAGCCCCACTTCCCAACCAGGGAGGTCGACAGTGGCAGAGAGCCTACTTCCACTTCCCAGGCCTCAACTGAGCTATGAAAGTTAGGACTTTTAGCCAAGTACCAGGCCCTGACTGTGGTTTCTGGGGATGAGAGGAACTCTGGATGTCTATGCAGGGCCAGAGAGGGAGGGGCTCGGGCCAGCAGCCGCTGTGCGAGCTGCCCCGCCTGTCGGCGTGGGGACGTGGGAAGCGCCGCTTCCTGGCTCCTGTCCTGCGCCCGGCCGCCCTGCCACGTCACCGCGAGGCCAACGGTGCGCGCGCGAGCGAGGAGGCGCGGCACCGGCCTGGGGCACCGCGAGGCTCCGGGAAGGGGACGTGGCAGCGCCCCACGCACCAGAACGTTCCCAGAGAAGTTCCGCGCGACAAGGCGCGGGAGTGGCGGGCGGGACCATGAACGTGTTCCGAATCCTCGGGGACCTGAGCCACCTCTTGGCAATGATCTTGCTCCTAGTGAAGATCTGGAGGTCCAAGAGCTGCGCGGGTGAGCGGCGCCGGGGCGGGGCGGGGACAGGACCAGGGTGAGGACTCAGGCTCAGAGGGAACCCGGGCACGCTTGCTTCCAAAAACTTCAGCAAAGTTTTTTGACATCAGAGGATCCGGGAGATTATGCAGGAGAGTGGCTTCTGTCTCCACGGAAAGCCCTAGCTCACCCCCCTCACCCCATCCTTAACTGGGCAGCTGCCAGTATCATGGCTGCAAGTCGAGGAGTGGAGGACGACCTTCCCCTGGTGGGAGACCCTCCCCTTCATGAGGAGGGAAGAGTATTTGAACTCCCGTTTAATCTTGGAGTCTTCATTCTCTCCTGCCTTTTACTCCCTCAGGGAGAGCCTTTTCCTGCTTGCTGGTGACACCAGCCTGGTCCAGGGATGTGGAGCTGGCTCTGAGTGGGAGGCAATGGAGGGGCTCCCTGCTATGCTGCTATGCTGGGGTCAGAAAAATGTTTGGAGGCTGGGTTGATGATTGCAAACCCCCCCCCCCCCAATGAGAAGCTGCCCACTGTCTTTCAGCCATCTCTGTTCCTAGCGTTTCCTGGCTGTGCTAGACATGTAGACCGTAAGCTCGGACTCCACTAGAGCTGGGGAGGCAGAGAGCCGCTGAGGGCAACGTGGAGGGAGAGGATGGTCAGGGTGTGTACTCAAGGAACAGGTATGGTGTTGAGAGCACCCGTGCAAATACGTAGAAGCCATGGGGCATAGGGCATGTCCTGGGAAGGACATAGGAGGAAGAGGAATCCAGAAGGTAGGATGGACCAGTGGTGAAAGGCTTTTTCCGGTCACATTCAGGATCCAGGATGAAGGAAACCACGCAAGAAGTAGGAGCGGAGGCGGGGCCTCAGCAGGTCTCTTGAGAGTCAGGAAATGGAGATTGAGAGCATTTGAGATGTCACCTGGGAGGCTGACCAGGAGAGGGACTTGGCTGAGTATGGATCAACCACATTTTGGATCCAGTGGCTCTGGACTGAATGAGAATCTTCCGGGGTTTGTAGTGGCCTGAGAGATTGTCTCTCACAGCCCTTCAGGATCTGGCTTAGGGCACCTGGGAGCTATAGACTCTCCTGGACCTGTGCCTGTTCTTTAGAGGTCCAGGGTAGGATTCGGGGAGTGCTCCCTCACTCCTGTGAGGTACACTGTGCCCTGACACCCCAATGCCCTGCCTCAAGGAGCTGACCTACTGAGAGACCAGCACAAAGGGACAGAAGGAGCAAATCAGTATGCATTGCTGTAGGCGAAAGGAAAATGGCAGCTGGTGCCAGCCCCAAATGCCAGAGCCAGTGGCCACTGGCCACTGGCCTGCTGAGTTATGTAGACTGGGGCTTGTGTTTTCCTGTTAGTCAGAGGAACTCATGGTGTCTCCTCTTCTCCTTGGCTCCAGGTGGGGATGGTGTTTGTGGAAATGAGTGTTTTTATGAGTTTGTGTGGAGCCACTATGGGTAGAACCCTGAGCCCACAAAGTTAAGTGGGCTGGAGAATACAGCGGCCAGGTATCTTCATGGAGCTGTTGTCTAGACTATCCCAACAGGGCAGGGGCCTCTTTGGCAAGGCCTCTATGAGGGCTTGGTGAAGGGGTGGCATAGCCAGCCCCACTTGGGGCTGGGGCTGGCTCTGCCTGGGTCGCCTCCCCATCTGTGTCACCCTCTGCACCCATCTTCAAAGCATACTCCCTGATAGGCTCTACTCAGGTCCTGGGTCTTGGTCACATGGCTCCTATCGAATGTGGGGGGGGGGGAGGACTACTGGTGAGGAATGTAAGGCCCACACTGGCCTACAGCCAGTATGTGGGCTCAGTGTTCTTCAGAATGAGAGAGACCTTAGGAGACTTCTCCTTCGTCATTAAAAATGTCACCCTGGCCGTGTAGTAGCATGCTCCTTTAATCCCAGCACTCAGGAGGCAGAGACAGGTGGGTCTCTGTAAATTCAAGGCCAGCCTGGTCTTCAGAGAGAGTTCCAGGACATCCAGGGTTACACAGAGAAACCCTGTCTCACAAAACAAAATAAACATCACCCTGTGCCAAGACTGTCCTGCCAGACCCAAAGAGTGAGGCAGGGAGTGTGGGCACAGGAAGGGAGAGTCACTACATGGGCCACAGTATGTAGACACTGTGTTCACTTGGAATATAATCTAGACAAATTGCTAGGCTGGAGAGGGCGTGGCAAGAGCCAGGAGAGAGGATGGCCCAGGCAGCCCCTGGGATAAGGCTTTGGGTCTTTTAAGGACATTTGGAAGCCACATAAAAGCTTTAAGCATTTTTTTTTTTTCAAATAGCTCTTGGGTTTCTAGATGGAGAATGGAAATGGGGGGGGGTGTCGCTGGCCAGCAATAAAAGGTTGTGGGAGTCTGGGGGGCACTGAAACTGGAGAGTTGGGCCATCTGAGAGCAGCAGAGTAGAGGGGAGTGAGGCTCAGGGATGCTGAAGGGACCTGGGGCCTGGTGACCGGTGGGATGTGAGTGATGGAGAGAGGCCCAAGGGTGGCCATGAGTTTGCAGGGGAATGAAAGGCTGTTTACCAAGAAGGGGTGGAGGAGGCTATGGGGAAATAGATTTGTCTTGGCTGCCTTTGGGGCCCTTGTGGGATTGTCCTGAGAAATGGAGTAGACAGATGAATGAACATAGCTGAGATGGTAGAGATACAGAACAACAGGCAGCTGGATGGTTTGTGGACAAAGACAGGTAGAGCCATAGAAGGGAGGGACAGCAGCAGGATGCCACTGAGTCCAGGAGAGGGATGCTAGGGATGGTCACCTTACATTAGCTGCTCTGGAGACCAGTAGTGAGGTCAGTTGACCTTGACTTCAGAGACACAAGCACTGGGACTAGGAGCAGTTAGATGAGGTGGCAGAGGCTGGTGTGGGTGTGGCAAGGAAGGAAAAGGAAGTTCCTGTCCCTTGGAGCCACTTCCATGACACGAAGCAGTGCCAGAGGAGTTAGGGGGTGACCTGTTGTTTCAAGGCCCAGGCAGGGTGTGCAGCAGGAACCCTGGGGAGATGGAAGTCAAGTCAAGAGTATGGAGCCTTGTGATGCTAAGAAAGTGCCCTTGCCCAGTTCCTCCCCCCACCTGCCCTTTTTTTTTTTTTAATTTTTTTTTTTTTGAGACTGGGCTCCTTTGCCTAGGCTGGTTTGCCTCTGCATCCCGAGTGATGGGATTATGTACTGCACCAATGCACAAAGGCCCAGCCCTGTCCTTGTCTTCTTCTTTTGAGAACCTTTATGGCCATCAGGTATGACACCAACCTCAGCAGAAGCTGGAGGAATGCGAGGGAGCCCTTGGGACTCGGAAGCCCTTTCATAATATATATATCTCCTTGGTTGTAGTGGCACAAGCCTGTGATCCCAGCACACAGAAAGAGATGGCAGAAAAAAATAGGAATTCAAGGCCAGCTTTGTCTACACAGAGAGTTGGAGGCCGGCTTGAGCTACAGGAGATGTTGTCTCAAAATACTAAAGGTTGGGCTGCTGAGACGGCTCAGGCTTAAGGTGCTTGCTGTCAAGTTTGAGCATCTGAGTTCGGTCCACAAGGTACAAGGAGGGAACCATCCCATAAAAGTTGTCCCCGGCCTTCATACATGGTATGCACGCACACATACACTACAAACACCTACTAAGTAAGTAAAGAAACATTCAAAATAACAAGACTCTAACTCAGATACATGAATAAATAAAGAATAGGCCAAGAAACACCATAGACCCTGGCTGGAGAGATGGCTCAGTGGTTAAGAGCGCTGGTTGATCTTGCAGAAGACCCGGGTTTAATTCAGCACCCATATCATGTCTACATGCTGTCTGTGGCTCCCATTCCATGTATGGGTACTTACATGGAGCATGTTACATATATATCCATGTAGGCACTACACACACAAAACAGTTTTGTTTGTATTTTGAGATACATTACTACTATGTAGTCATGGCTGGCCTAGAGCTCAGAGATCAACCTGACTGGGTGCTGGGATTAAAGGTTTGCACCACCACACCTCCCTAAAAGAAATAGTATTTTATTATATTTATGTATTCCTTTTATATGTATGTGTTTTCACCTCTGTGGTCTGTGAGCCACATGTGTGCATTGACAGTGGGGATCAGAAGAGAGCATCAGATACCCCAAAATCGGAGTTATAGGCAGTTGTTAGCCACTGTACGGGTGCTGGGAACCAAACCCCTGTCTGTTCCAAGAGTAGTAAATGCTCTTAATTACTGAGCCATTTCTTCAGCTCAAAGTAAATAGATCCTTTTTAAAAAAGACAGTAGGACAGACAGACAGACAGACCTTGGAGTTGGGCACAGTGGTGACACATACTTGTAATCTCAGCACTGAGGAGGCAGAGGCAGGGAGGGTTGCTAAAAGCTTGAGGCCAGCCCCTTTAGATCGATTGATTAGCTAATTAACTAATGAATTAATTTTGAGACATGGTTTCACCAGCTAGCCCTGGCTGGCCTTAAACTCACTGCCTCCTGAGGTATGTGCCTCCAGGCTCAGCCCAAAGCCAGCATTATTCTTTTTGTTTGTTTTTTCAAGAGGGTTTCTCTGTGTAGCCTTGACTGTCCAGGAACTCACTCTGTAAACCAGGCTGGCCTACTTAGAAATCCACCTGCCTCTGCCTCCTGAGTACTGGGCTTAAAGGAGTGTGCTGCCACACCTGGAAGCCAGACCAGTCAGAACTTCAGCAAGACCCCGTCTCAAAAGAAAAGAAACAGTGTGGAGACCAAGACAGCATGTGCGACAAGTACAGGCACCTGTGTCATGCACACGTGCTCCGGCACATACGTGAGCTCTGCCAGGGGTCTGTGTTCTCAGGCTTCTTTGGTTTTTGCATGTACATTTCGTGTTTCTTATTTACTCAGAGCAGTGTTGGGACTGACCCAGGGCCTCCCACATGCTTGCAAGTGCTCTGTCACTGAGTTGACACCCCTAACTTTTATATTACAATGAAAAAAAAAATAGATATAACCTTTGTAAGTAGGAAAACGGTTTTTAAAATGTGTGCATTTTGAAAACAGCAGTGCCGGCCAGTCCCTTCCTCTGCCTGCTTGTCTCCCTGGATAATCAGCAGCTGGAGTCAGTGCCTTGTTCTCCCAGAGTGCAGTTCTGGGGTTGCCACTGGAGCTCTGGGGGTGGCACACAGAACAGCCTCAACAGCCCCTCCCAGGACACTCTCACTGCCTCTGCATCCTCCACAGAGATGCACCAAGGACTGGGAATGTAGTGTTTGAATCTTTATTTGGAGACAGATCAACAAAAGGCACAGGGACTCCAGTGACTTAGGGCTGGGCAGGGCAGAGACAGCTGCTCCTGGCTGGCTACCCTGCAGGCTATGTTCTCATGGCTTCTTGTTTGCCCTGCACAGGCATCTCTGGGAAGAGCCAGATTCTTTTCGCTTTGGTCTTCACCACCAGGTACCTGGACCTCTTCTCCAATTTCATCTCCATCTACAACACAGTGATGAAGGTAAATGCGTGGGGACTCCTAGCATGCTGGCAAGTCCAGGCCAGGGCTGCAGCTGTCTCACCTGCCTTGCTGCCCAAGGCCTAGCAGGCTTGGGCTTCTGTACTGTTTCCTCGGGACCACCATGGTACTCGTACCCCACTCAGAGAGCTGGCTGTGAGACACATCAAGGTCACCAGTTTAAGTGTGAGGCAGGTAGCATGATACACTGTCATCTCAGCACCGGAGAAGCAGAGAGGCAAGAGGATTGTTCCAAGTTCAAGGCCAACCTGGTTTACATACTTAGTTTCAGGGCTACACAGTGACAGTGTCTCAAAAGACTCCCACTAAACACACACATACACACGAACACACGCACAGGTACACAGAGACATAAACACTGGCATCCTACCATGGACTGAATAATTAGCTGCCACACAGAATGGTTAAACAATAAAATCAAATGTTTCCTGGACCCTGGGCATTTGATGAATTGAATTAGCCACCTGTGCCATGTGTGACCTGCCTCTGCCGTGTCGGCACTTGGAGACTTTAAGACTTATAGATCCTATACCTTCAAGGCAGAAGAACGTCATAAGCAAATGAGAATATTAATCATGGAATGACTATCAAAGTAATAGATCTTACTTTAATCCCAGCACTGGGAGTCTGAGGCAAGTGGATTTCTGAATTTGAGGCCAACCTGGTCTACAGATTGAGTTCCAGGACAGCCAAGGCTACACAGAGAAACTCGGGTCTCAAACAACACCTCCCCTCATGCTCCGCCCCCCCCCCCCCCCCCCCCAATATTTCAAGAAATGATATGGCTGGCACACCAAAAGTCTCAGACATATCCTTTGGGATTCCAGGTAGCTCATTAGTGGAAGAGGTAGGACCACCCTGTGAAGCAGTTGCACTCAGTGTGAATCTGAGGCTGGGGCTTAAAATCACCATTAGAATTATAGGCTGACCACCTACCTGCTGAGTTCATTTTTCTGCAGACCCAGCCTTGCTGCAGCAGGGTGAGGTGTTGCCTGTAATAGAAATGCCCGGCATCACTCCTTGTGTTCCTCCTGTCACTAATCTGTGCTGAGTAAGGATTCAGAGGGTCCTGCTCATGAATCCTCTTATAACAGAGACAGACTGACATGTCTTCACAGGGCATGTGACACCATGCTACACGGTGTGGTGACAGCATTCATCTCATCCTAGTGAACTGTGAGTGAGCTCTCTGTGCCAGTGTAGTTAGTTTAGTGCCACCCAGCCGTATTAGCTTGAGCCTGGGAAGTTGTTAGAAAAGTAAATTCCAAGGCTGCCCATACCTACCAAAAAAAAAAAAAAAAAAAAAAAAAAAAAAACCCCAAAAAACAAAAAAACCACGTGGGATGGCATCAGAGAAGCTATTCATGTGACTTTAATGCAAACCTCCCAAAGTTCTAGGGGCCCCAGAAACATCACATACACACACACACAGAAAGAGAGAGAGAGAGAGAGAGAGAGAGAGAGAGAGAGAGAGAGAGAGAGAGAGAGAGAGAGAGAGAGAGAGAGAGACAGAGAGAGACAGAGACAGAGACAGAGACAGAGAGAGAGACAGACAGACACCACAGAGACACAGAGACAGAAAGCAAGCAGGGCGGCAGGGTGGCCTGTTGGGAACAATAGCATGTTAGCCCTCAGAATTATAGATATGGCTTAGCTTGAGTGTTAAATGATGTCACAAACATGTCTCTCTAGGTGGTTTTCCTCCTCTGTGCCTACGTCACAGTGTACATGATCTATTGGAAGTTCCGGAAAACGTTTGACATTGAAAATGACACATTCCGTCTGGAGTTCCTCCTGGTCCCAGTGATTGGCCTTTCCTTTCTGGAGAACTACAGTTACGCGCCTATGGAGGTGGGTCTGATCCCAAGACAGGGATGCCTTTCCACACCCTCTTCAGCCATCTGGTCATGCCTACCACTGCTCACCGTTCACAGCACTCAACCCCACCCCACTGTTCGGGGCCCATCTTTTTACAGTCCTGAGGTTCCAAGCTAAACAGGTGGTAACCCTCCTTCAGTTGACACCTTGTGTCCCCAAGAGCACTCCAGGCTAACTCAAGGGGCCTGAGCTTTGAAAGACAATCATGTCTGGAGGTCCTATGCTGGTATTTATGGGCTGTTCCTTGACACCTTGTCCTAAATGCCATTTACAAACTATGCAGTCTGTCAAAACTGTTTTGTTTCATGGTGTGTTTGCACTGTTATAAAACAAGCAGGCATTATATGCCTGAATTTGCATTTCCTTAAGTGATGGAAAGGTTTAACTACTCAAGTTCAGGGCTGGGGACACTACGGGTAGAGTGCCATCTGGCCTTGTTTTCTATTCCCAACAGCAAAAAGCCATAAATACAAGTTCTTAAACCTATTGTGGTAAAACATTCTGTTACCCCATCCCTTCCTTGGGAGATAAGGCAAGTTTGCAACACTGGTACCTTGTAAAATGAGTGTGTGTCAAACTGTTCTCTTCTGCAAATGTTCACTACATGAGTCTTGTCTAAATGGATGCTTCCAGCCTTTCTATTGTTCTTCTGACAGGTCCTCTGGACCTTCTCCATCTATCTGGAGTCAGTGGCTATCCTGCCACAGCTCTTCATGATCAGTAAGACCGGAGAGGCCGAGACCATCACCACTCACTACCTGTTCTTCCTGGGACTCTATCGGTTACTCTACCTGGCCAACTGGATCAGGCGGTACCAGACAGAAAACTACTATGACCAGATCTCAGTGGTGTCTGGAGTTGTACAAACCATTTTCTACTGTGACTTTTTCTACTTGTATGTGACCAAAGGTAGGCACTGGCCCTGTGATACCACGCATTCTCACGTATGGTACTTGTAATAGTTTAAATAGGTTTGGCCTCCATAGACTCATGTGTTTGAATGCTTGGCCCACAGGAAGTGACACTATTAGGAGGCATGTCCTTTTTAGAATAGGTATGCCCTTGTTGGAGGAAATGTGGCACTGTCTAGCTAGGCTTTGAATCAGCATCTGATATATGGTATAGTTTCTCCTGTAACTAGGATCCATGGGTCCAGGAATCAAGGGGTGGAAAAGGGAATAGTTCTACTATCACTCTTAGTGACCCACTAGAAAAAAACCTGCTGTTCTGTTGTCAGTAGTTTTGGTTCCAGAGGGAGGTATGCTCCTGCCAGAAAGCACCTCTGTTCCATGTGCTCGGTGGGAGTTTTGAACACTAGGAATCCCTCAAAGTCCTCCTACACGGTGACACATTTCCTCTAAGGCCACACCTCCTAGCAGTGCCACTCAGAAGGCCAGCATTCAAACAAGTGAGTCTACAGGGGCCAAACCTACTCAGTACTCCAATTGGTCTGAGACAGATCCTTTCTGGAGTTTATTTGGATATGGGGAGGCACAGACCGATAGCAATCACAAATGTGCAGACAGACATGGCTGGGTAAACCTCACCCCCCAAAGCTCCAAAGCAGCTGTTAGTAGTCATAAACCTTGAAACTCAAGGAACTAAGTTCACACAGGACCTCAGGGGGCTAGGGTAAGGGGTTTGTATCAACAAGGACATCTGTAAGAACTCAATTATTTCAACCAGCCCAGCAGCAACCATGCAGAGACTAATCAGGATAGCTTTAAAAAAGGGTTGGGATGGATAGACACAGGCTATGGGAACAGAGCAGACACACTGGTCTAAAACTATGTAAGAGCATTAATAACCAAAATGGGGGAAACAGGCCATAGAGCCTATGGGTAACCCGAGATGGAACTAACTCCTGCAAAGCTGACAACTCTGTAGGGACAGCAGGGTGTAGACTGTGCCAGAACAAGGGAAGCAAAGGCAGGTGGGTCTCTAGTTCAAGGCCAGCTAAGGTGGGGGTGGGGCAGGAATTCCGTATTTTAAGTACAGCATATCCTAAAATGTTATCTTTTCTAGTCCTTAAAGGAAAGAAATTAAGCCTACCAATGCCAGTTTGAAGAGATGGGCCCACCCCTAAGGCAGCTATAGAGCAAACCATCTGGATCATTCCTTGATGACTTCAAGCCAAGACTTGGGACCTAGTGTTAAAATGACTGGTGTGAATTTGAGCGAAGATCTCAGTATCAATGGCAGCACTTCCCTTATACACCATCGTGGATATATTGGAATACCTGGCCCATCTACTCAAGTATGGTACCCTACAATGAATGGCAAGTGAAAAGAAGCAGTAAGATACCTCTTCCACAAATGACTCGACTCTTGCTTGGGAATGGGAAGATCCATTGAAAGACCCTGCCTAGGTCAGAGCGCTAAACTGAAGAGATGTGTGTCCACTTGCCATCTAAGCTGTAAACAGTACAAGCAACCAGCTCTGCCAAGTGCTTAGGACTTCTAATCTCACTTGCCAGCTGAGGTGGACACCATGGCCACTGTGTAACTAGATTCTGTGCCAAGAACCACCATCAATCTCACCATCCCCTCCCAGTCTAAGGTGCTAAATAGGATGACTAGTACACTCAACCTCCAAACATTCACTGCTTGGAGGAAATCATTAGGACTACACTGAAGCTCTTGTTAAGTTTTAATATAAAAAAAAGTTCACACCTTTATTGTCAAGTGTTTATTTATACCTACAAAAGAAAACAAGATGGTATCAAAAGGGTAATTTACAAACTAAGAGTAGTAACATAGCTCTGAGCATCCTGTGCCTTAACATCACACCTACAATTCAAGTCTCAATGACAGGAATGTGTTGAGAGACCAGCAAGGGCATTAGCAGAGCACTGATCCCAAGCAAAAGCCACCAACCTTTTTAGATGAGAAGTGTGCACAATGGATTGTTAGGGAGAAGCAGCCCACAACCTAATACCTCAGCCCTTTCCCTAAGTGAGTAAACCATAAAAGACATATTATCCCAGCTCAAAGGGTGTGCCTGCACCTGTGCTGACAAGGGACACACCAGGAGGCAGAAGTCATTTGCACTAAGAAAACTGCTAGTTTTCTGCTGTACCCAGTCCAAAAGAGCTTATGAGATACGAAATCTGCTATTTATCTGGATTATGCCTCTGCTGGAGAGGGGAGGTAAGCAACCTAGCCATTCCTGGAGGCAGTAATAGAAGGGGTGTTTTAAAGAGCTACAGTAGCACAGGACAGCCCATGGTATAATGCTTAATAAAAAATAAATCTGAATTTGGTTGTAGAAAGTATCTGTAACAGGCTGGTCAGCGTCAGTGATTAGACACTTCCTTTTGGCAGGGTGAGAGACAGACAGGACACACTTTGGTTTCAGAGCACAGAGCAGGGTTGCCACACATCTGTGCCCACCACCCCCCTCGGCTTCACAGCCTGTAAACCGGCAAGGAAAAACGAAAGGATGCCAAGCGTGCACTCACATGCGTGTACTCAGCATGTGCGGACAACCTACCTGTTATGTTACACACTGAGTCCTATTTTCTGAGTCCCTCAAAACCATCCCTTCTCTTCCTGAAAGAAACTTCAATTGACTGTTACTAGATAAGGAGCAAGCACCCTCAGGGCAGTGAGCCTCCTCCCTCTAACTGCACTGAGATCGAACAGCACAGGTAACAGCCACACACAAGCCCCACCACTGGCTACTAGAGGCGTTGGGGGCATCTACTCTCCTGTCCTGTTTAGGTGATTGTAAGAGCATAATTTTCTTTCCAACTTCATCTGCTGCTCTTCCAAGTTCTAGAAGAAAACATTTAATGAAGGGCCGAGACAAGCTCCCCCATACCAGCATGTCACACTGTGGAGAGCAAGGTGAGCCTGGGCTTCAGTCCTCCATGAGGACTACCTACCTGTGAAAGACTGACAGCAAAGGGAAGCCCAGGACAAGGACCTCCGGCTGCTACAAAGCACCTCAGGGACCAGGCTGCGAGGAGACTAGCTCTTCAGCAGTCCTGCTCAGGAGAGCCTGGCCAAGCGAGCAGGGCAGTCCATGTAGTCATTCCTAGTCTAAGAATACTGTGTTTAAGAGGAAGGTCTGCCCACTTGTAGTCCATCATTTTTAAAGGTGCTTTCTAAATTCTGCTCAGGAAGTTTCTGCTCAGCACTGATGCTTCCCGCTCATAGTGGCTTATTCGGCTAAAACAATGACTCTCAGATGGCCCCTGGTTATATGGGGAGAAAAAAAACTAGGGAGCCTCTACCCAGATGCCAGTCTACCTAGTGAAAACAATGCTTTACAATTTTTTTAAACTTAAAAAGACAATGCTTGAACTCAGAAATGTAATTTCTAACTCAACACTAACCTGGTTAATATTTAATACCTGCAGGAAAAAGTGAGGTGGGGTGATGACAAAACCAATGAGGAGTTTTTAACTGTTGAATGCACATAAGAAGCCATCAGCCAAATGACTGACAAAGCAGTCTTAAAAATTCATCAGGCCTGAGTAATCTAACTTTAGTAACTTAAAACCCACCATGGGCAGTGTGCATGGAAATCCCTCTTGGCTCCTCCCAATAAGGAGAACAGTCTAAAAAGCAGATGCCATCTCCCGCAGAGTAGTCCTCCCCTGCAGAGTACTCCACCCTTCCCCACCCACCCTCCCAAAGATAAATAGGCTCCAACAAAAAAAGCGCCTAATACCTTTAAGATGAAAATAGCTCAATATCCTCAACATGCATTAAGTTGGGGAAAGAAATTAATCTTTTCCAGTCAGTTATGTGTACATATATATTTTCTTACAAAATCTGTAATTATAGACTGGATCTTTTGGGTGGGCAGAAGAAACCTGGCAGTGAATTTTTAACTATCTGCATTTAAAAAAGATAAACCATAATGGTTGGGAAAAGAAAAAACAAAAATGAAAAGGTCTAGAAGGGTAAAAGACAGTGTTCCTTTAGATGTAATTCATCTGCACGAGTCACTACCGCCAAGCAGTTTCATTTACGAGATGGCGGAGGGGGAGGAGGAGGGGGAGGGTACTGGTAAGCAGTCTGCCCCATATAGCCTATCATATTGGTAGCTCCTGGAGGCTGTGCAAACTGCTGTGACATCAGTGGCTGTGGCTGCTGCCCAGATCGACCTATCCCACTAAACTGCTGGCTAGAGCTCTGGGAGCTCCTCCCAGTTGAGGTGGTGCTGCTAGCCCCGTAAGTGCCAGCAGCATATTCCTGGGCTGTGTAGCCACTGGTGCCATAAGCAGCTGCCCCATAGGTGCCTTGAGCATAGGTGTATTGGCCTGCTTGTGCCCCAAAGGCAGAATTCGGGCTTCCATAGCCACTGCCATTAGCATAACTGGCTCTATCGGTTTCACTTCGATCCCTGTAGCTCGTAGAATCTCTCCGGCCACCATCCTTGACCCCTCGAAGCCTCCGGTCACACTCATCCTGATACATCAGATTGGGATTGTTGGCAGAAGAAGTAGTCCGGTATCGTGATCGGCCTCCTGGTGGGCAGAAAATGCCAAGTATGTGATCCAAACAAACTGACAGAAAAGGGCACAGAACTATTCAACACATCTTCCTCTGCAATGCTAGTCTCTTAAGTTAACATTTCACTCAACTTGGTGCCTTTTAGAGTCTTCTTGAGGATAACAAAAGCAAACTAGGTAGCCAGGAGCGCAGACTTGAGTGTACCTCACAGCTGGAGGTATGCCTCAGTTAACACTGTGCTATGAAATGATGCAAAATTACCAAATTCTCCAAAAGTATCAAAAGGGAAAAACAGTTTAGCTATATATGTTAAATTTTAAGAGACAGAGTCAAGCTATGAAGCTCAAGCTGTCCCCAAAAGATAACATACCTAGCCTTGCCTCCATGTGTTAAAAAACAAAGGCTTAGGGCTAGAGAAATGGCTCAGTAAAGCACTGACTGCTCTTCCAGAGGTCCTGAGTTCAATTCCCATGACCCACATGGTGGCTCACAACCATCTGTAATGTGATCTGATGCCCTCTTCTGGCATGCAGGTGTACAAGCGGATAGACTACTCATATGCATAAAACAAACAAACAAAACCCAGGCTTGGCTGGACAGTGGTGCCCTTGACAACAGTAGGGGAGGCAGGTGGATCTATGAGTTTGAGAACAGCCTGGGCTACCCAGAGAAACTCTGTTTTAAAGAATGAAAACCAAAAGATTCACAGGCATGTCCTACTAGTTTAATTTTGAACATGTACCATGTGACCCAAAATTTAATAAGGGGTCTTAAATTCTCAACTACAAAACACTGGGCTGTAACACAAGTTCAGCACAATAACTAAACTTGCTTTCTAACTTAAAATGAGGTCACACAAAAGCCACAAAGTTCTCTCCAGCTCCTTCCCATATCAAAACAAAAAGGGAAACTAAAAACTCACCAACAAAGAAAAACCAGCAGAAAACATGGCACAATTAGTGTTACACAGCCTTGGCAGTACCTGGAAAATTCCAGGACTTACCCTTACCCCCTCCACCGCCGCCACCTCTGTGGTCCACAAGCTGCATCAATTTTGGATTGATGGCCTGATTGGCCTCTTCCAATACTTTGATCAGCTCTCTAGCCTGCTTCAGGTTGCCCGGGGTAAAGAAAGTATAGGCAGTGCCCTTGTTGGTGCTGCGGGCCGTTCGGCCGATGCGGTGAACATAATCTTCAGAGCTGTTTGGATAATCGTAGTTGATGACAAACTTGACATCTTCCACATCTTCCACGTCAATGAGGAGACATTGTGTAGGTTGATGTGGCAGAGAAAGAGAAGGTAAAGACATGCCAAGAGGTGGAGAGCACGAATGCAGATGACAGCAAGAGGAGAGAAGATGAAGTTAGTAAGCACCCTGAGTAGGTACAAAACAAGACTCATCCCAACAGAGTAAAAGAGGACCAGTGCCACTCGAGACACATGGCACTGCATCTTCATTTGCCATTATCCTATGGGAGCTCCGTTCAACACCCCAAACTCCTGCCTTTTCTGTAATGGTATGCTGACAGGAGCTACACTAAGACCAGAACATTCTAGTACCGCCCCCTTCAAAGCTGGATGTAGAAGAACTCAATCAGTAACCACCATTAAAGTGCAGGGCCAAATCACTTCTACTCTGTTGGGAGAAGCCTGGCACAGTCTACCAACAATACAATCAACTTACCTTCATACCAGTCACAGAGCAACATGGAAAGGTACTTCATCTACTCACTACATCCTCAGACTCAACAGTAAGGTTCTTTCTTGCTCTTGTATTTAAAAAGCAAACCAAAGCCAAAATACACACCTATTTTGCTTTGTGTAAACACCCAGATTATCTTTCCCTTTTCAATCACAAGAACACATTACACTAAAATTTCACTCTACTGCCAAGCCCAGCTTCTCAAATGAGGTTTTTTTCCACTCAACTCAAGGTTATTGAAAACTTAGTACTTGTATCAACAATTAGATTGTCTATGTGACCTGAAAATTCAATAGCCAAAGAATGTGGGGAAAACCATGAAACCTTGAGACACACATTTAATATTCTGTACATGGCTAGGAATTGGGCTGAGTAACCCCCTAAAACTTAAAAGTATACAAATGTTAGTGTAATGCTTTCAGCTAAATGTAGTTTTCTAACCTACTTAAACAAGCAAATTTAATAACAGAATCCTAGTTTTTGGTGGAAAAAAATCTGCATTTTACAAAGAATATTCCGAAAATATCCTAGATAAAACACAGATTTCTGTGATAGAAATAATTAAAAAACATTCTCTGTTTGTTACCAGACCGATGCACACTCCCTCCTCCTTTGGGAAACCGCTGCAGCCGATCCCGTCTCTTTGCCTTTTATATTTGGCGGCCTCCTTTCGAAAACTCCGCCTTCTGACACGGGACCACTGGAGCGCGGGGAGCATGCATCAAGGGTCCGTGGCACTGAGAAGTCCCCACACACGCTCGCTCTGTGAACTGGCTTAGATGCTTCTCTGTAGCCCCATTTGGTTGCCAAGCGCCGGAGAACCTGGGTTCAGGTAAAAATTTCAGGTCCTCCAACGCCTCCCCAAGGTAATTGGGGTGATTGTAGAAAAATTAAAAAAAAAAAAAAGTTACATCCAAAGGGTCAAACTGCATCTATTGCCCAGACTGGATTAATTTCAGGGGAAAGGGGGAGATGATTTAAAAAAAAAAAATTCAGCTGTTGTTAGGGGCATGTGAAGTAGGGGCATTATGTCTGTTTCTTATTACAATAAAGGCTCCTCAGTCTTTACTGACCCCTAAAGTCCTGAATCACACCAGAAAGACGAGAAGGCACTTATCACAGGGGGCAGCTTGAGTCTCCGGCTTGGGTCGTTGATGCCACAAAGAAAAAAATCTAACAGGGCAAGGATGGAAAGGTGGGCAGGGTGGGGTTAACTCCATGAGCACTTCTTCAGAGCTTGAATAATGCTCCTTAGTCACTCGCACTGAGTGACCATGTGAAACAGAGCACGTTGAATTACTGCACTGGACACACAGAACTGTGCTCTCCAAGCAGCAAGCACTGGGGCTTCAGATGCTAACAGCTGGGAGTACTTCTGGAGGGGCTGATAAGGGGTGGACACGGTGCAAAAGTTCTTCATGCTAGAAGGGTGTCCTGTGTGTGCACAGCTGACTGAAGGCCATCTAAGAGCAAGCCTAGAACCAGGTTTCTCCAGCCCAGGCTGCCCTGAGGTTACTGGTGCACTACCACAGTATTATCTTGCTGTCTTTATAGACGATGCTGTAGCAGGGTAAGAAATGGAAAGCTCCATGTTTTGGCCACTGGCCTGGGAGAACATGTGGTTTGGAAAGCCCTAGGCCATGGCCTGAACCTCCACTCACTAACTGGGAGAGTCTAGAACTAGCTAGCCAGCAGGCTCATCTAGAGTGGCTTCGGGCCAATGGAGATTTGCCTCAGCCATGTACTGAGTGATCTGCAGTTGATATCAAAGCTTCTGTTAAAAAACAAAATGAAATAAATTCAATACTTTTAGTTCAACAGTGTGTAGTTTAAACAAAAAAAAAAAGAAAAAAAAAGCAAAAGAAAAAAAAGCAAAATAAAAAATATCCCAGTGGAAAGGGAACAGTGGTCACCTGAAGATGACTATTATGAACTATGGGAGTCAAAGAACTTACCTGAAGGGATCATTTAAGAGACCATCGCTCCACAGAAGTGAAAAAAGGCCTGGTGACTCAGCTGAAAATAGCACCCCTGTCTATGAGGTAGAAGCCTTCACTTTCCAGGATCTTGTAGGACCTTGGTCAGAATTCTGCCATTGTGGTGGGTTTTCTCCCTCCTTTTGATTTTTACAAGGCAGCAAACAAAGGGGCCCAAAACAAGCACTGATGTTGAGTAACAAGAAACAGACTCAGGCACCTTCCCTCTGCCCTCACTTGAATGAGGGAGGGTGGGATGAAGAGTCTAAGTCATCTAACGGTAGCCAATTGATTTTGTTTAAAATATGCAAAAGGACAGAACAAATTTTTAATTGTCTAGGCAAGATGCACAAAGAAGCTACCAGCACATAGCAAGCCTGTTTTAAAAACCACCATTACTGAAAGCTTTAATGTAAATTGCTTTCAGGCTTCTGCCTCCTCTCCCAGGCCTCAGTTCTAAGGGCACAGACCCAGAGATGACCTCAGAAGGAAGAGACAGCTTCCCACCATGGCTGCAGGTCACTACCTCTGAAGGAGGAGTTAAGTCGAATGGATAAAAAGGCTCCATCACTGCTGAATTCATTTCAATACTTATCATTTCTATGTTAAATTGCAAGGGGAAACTTGGTACTTCTCACCTTACTCAACAGGAAATTAAACATGTCAATAATGGTTTCCTCCCAAGAGAAATGATCCCCTCTCTCTAAAACAAGACCTTGCTGTATTACCTAGGTTGCCCTCAAACTAATGAATCTCGTGCCTAAGGTTTCCAAGTGCTGGAATTTACAGGCATATACTACCATGCCTAGCTGTAAGAAGTCTTTTTCTGGAGACAGAGTCTTACAACATAGCCCTGGATGGCCTACAACTCATTATGCACACCAGGTTTGCCTCAAACTAAAGAAACCATATGACTCTGTCTCCTAAGTGTCGGGATCAAAGGCGTGTACTATCACACCCAGCTAAAATAATCCTTGTAAAATGTAAACATTCTGGGTCAGACTTGTTCAAGATCACAAGAAGTCAAAGTGTCACAGGCTATTTGTATTTTAAAGCAAGAATTGAAAGCTTCGGAAAAACATCTTCAGACCAGGTTCTTAAACTGGACAACATGTCTATGGCCAAATGATGAGTAAAGGGAGGGACACCTGCCAATCCCATTACTGAAGTAATACTGGGCAATGCAGACTTAATAGAATGACGTAAGATAGAGCAATCAAACCCCTTTGAGTACATGTTCATGTAAGTGGCCTCTTTGTTTCTATAGTAAACAGACTAAGGGAAAAACTAAAGAAACCAGCTTTTGATAGCTAGGTCTAATTAGGCTCCTTCTATCTAGCCAGAAAACTGTAATTTAATAGTATACCTAAGCCTTGCTACAGACCAAGGACTGCTAGGAGCCAGACGGAACTTTGAAAATAAAGGGGGTGGGAACCACAGAAAACCAAAAATAATAATGATAATAAAACCCCCATGAAGGTTAAAAGAAAATTGCAGGGAGGGAAAAAAAATCACACTTATTCCCTCTTTTGACTAAACTCATGTACATTCAACTGTAAATCTGACATGACAAAAAAATTTTTTTAAACCAAAAGATACACAAAGCACCGATAGAGACACCTATCTATACAAACCTAGCCCACGGGAGGCTACATCTGTGGCAATGAGGATAGGAGCCTTTCCAGATCGGAACTCTGGAAGAAAAACAAAAAGGGGCCAAGTTAGGGAATTGATGCTAAGAACACCTGTGAATGACATGGACTGAAGAAAAATAATCTCCCCAGCCACCTGAGACACACACCTTTCATGACACTGGCTCTGTACCTTGATATATCATACACCACACCCATTTTAATGGAAAAAAAAAAGTATTTTAAACATTTCTAAAAAACCGTGTGGCTGGGCAGTGGTGGTGCATGCCTTTAATTTTAGCACTCAGGAGGCAGAGGCAGGCAGATCTGTGAATTCAAGGCTGGCCTGGTCTACTGAGTGAGTTCCAAGACAGTCAAGGGTACATGGTAAGACAGTCTCAAAAACAAATAAATACAATTTTGTGTTTATGCGTGCCTGTGCATGCTGAACACAGGTACCCAGAATCCATGGGCACAGAATCCCCTTGGAGGTAGAATCACAGGCAATTGAAAGCCACCAACACAGGTGCTGGGGCCTGTACGTGCTCTTTCTCTACAGCTCCTTTCATTTGAAAAGACTTATTTTTATTTATATTATGAACTTTCAAGAATGCTGGAGATGTATTCAAAATATTCAGGGTTCAATTAACTAGAACAAGGCTGGATGAAACCACTTGTTTTTGTTTAATCCCCAAATTAATCTATTATTTGGTCCTTTATAAATTGGCTGGGGGGAGGAGCGTGCAGTGGCTAAGATGACAGCTGTTAAAAACCTTTTATTCCCAGATTAACACGTAGGAGGCAAAGGCAGGTGGATTTCCCTGAGTTCAACGCCTCCTTATCCACACAGCAAAATCCTATCTAAAAAAAAAAAAAAAAAAAAAAAAAAAACAAATTCAGTTTTGTTCTTACCATTAAGTACCCAATCTCTTTCTGGTTGACTCTTGTCTCCATGAATACACATAGCTGGCCAACTATCAGAAGAACAGTAAATATTAGAGATCTTTACAAAAGAAATATTAGTGCAAACTCTGACCAAGCTCTTTAAGCAACAAAATACAAGACTGTGCTCATTTACACACACACACAATTACTCACCAGAATAAAATACACCCACACAACAGTCATTTGGAAACTGCCTGAGCACAGCAGTGGGTCTCCACCTTCCTAATGCTGCCACCCTTTAATACAGTTCCTCACGGTGTGGGGACCCCAGCCATGCAATTATTTCGCTGTTACATCATCAACTGTAATTTTATTACTATTACCTCCCCCACACCTAAGGGACCGTGACCTATAGGTTGAGAACCGCTGGCATAAAGCTATCTAGATGCTGCACTCACCCGTCTCTGCGCATCCTCCGAGTGAGGTCATCACAACGCCTCTTTGTCTCCACAAATATTATAGTCTTATTTTCCTTTTCTGCCATGATTTCCTCCATCAGCTGGATCAATCTGAAAAGATGAGCAGCAAAGCTCTCCCATCAATCACACAGATGATAGTCACTCCCACAGCCACACACTGAAGAGTGTGATTGATGCATATTTCTACAATCCCAGGATCACTTGGGAGGCTCAAGCAGGACGGAGAGTTCAAGATCAACCTTAGCTACATAACAAGAATCTTCTACTTCAAAAAGGAAGGGGAGAAAAGACCTTAAACTTTTTGTTTGTTTTTCAAGACAGGGTTTTTCTGTGTAGCCCTGGCTGCCCTTGAATTGCCTGCCTCTAGAGTGCTGGGAACCCACTGAAAGGCTTACAGCAACAACAAAAACTAATTCAGGCTGTGGTCATAGTACTTGTCTAGCATGCATGATGGCCTAGGTTTAATCCCCAGCAACACATAAGCCAAATTTGGTGGCATAAACCTAAAATCTCAGCACGGAGTGGGGGTGGAAATTCAAAGTTGCCTTCTGGTACACTGAAAGCTCCAGGCCTGCCAAGGCTATAGAGATCCTGTCTCAAGTAAATCAATACAATTTAATTCAGCTAATCCATACTAGACTCAAAGCAGATCAGATATACTTGCTATTACTCATTTGTTAGAAACAAGAAATGGAGGCGAGGTCAATCCTAAGCCCACCTAAAAACTATACTGCTGGTATTAAAGCCTGATGCAAATGCAAGGATCCAATCAACAAAGACAAGGCTCCAATTTATGAGTTTTCAACCTCCTAAATGAATGAATGAATGAATGAATGAATGAATAAATAAATAAATAAATAAGCAAGCAGTCAAAACCCAACTGCAATCCCAGCACTTGAGAAGCTGAGGAAAGGAGACCACAAGTCTGAGGACAACAACCACAGGATACCTAGTGCAGCCCTGTTTCAAATATAAACCAAACTTAATAGGAATTAGTGCACTGCATACTAATCATGTCATCACATGCTATGAAGCCTCTTTCATACTTGTGATCCTTCTCGCTCTCCATGCAGACATCCACAATCTGCAGGATGTTGTGGTTGGCACTCAGCTCCAGATTGCCCACGTTGATCTGGGTGTAGTCACGCAGGAAGTCCTCTGCAAGCTGCCTTACTTCCTTTGGCCAGGTTGCACTCCACATAAGTGTCTGCCGGTCAGGCTATTAAGAAATGAAGGCTTTCCTTTAGATTAAAGAACCATGTAAAGGAACAAAGAAGTATAAATATAGTGATCAGGTTTACAAACCCTGATTTGATCAACAATTTTACGGATCTGTGGCTCAAAGCCCATATCAAGCATCCGGTCAGCCTCGTCCAACACAAGGTAAGTGCATCGGCGAAGGTTTGTCTTTCCCGATTCCAGAAAATCTATTAGGCGCCCAGGTGTGGCTATGCAAATCTCAACACCTATAAAGCAACAATAACAACAGAAACTAGTCCATGAAGAGCCCTTTCTTACTTATACCACATCCAAACCTCAGCACACGGTAACTAGGAGGCCCCAGGCCTAGAGGCCGCATTCAATGTTACAGCAATTGCTAAACTTACAGTATCCAAAGAGCACATGGAAGAAGGTCATGAACAGTAAATTAAGTCTCTAGCCACACATTTCCCCCAAAAGAATAATAGAAACACAATCCCAAGAATTTCTACAATATTGAAAACTGAATTTTCTCACAAGAACCCAATGTTCATTTTCATTTATAGAAATTGGCAAGCATAAAATTTTTTTTTACCTCTCTCCAAGTCTCGAATCTGGGGACCTTTAGGAGCCCCTCCGTAAATGCACGTGCTCTTCAACCGAGAACATTTTCCATAGTCATCAGCCACCTGCTGGACCTGCTGAGCAAGCTCTCTGGTAGGAGCCAGCACTAGACACTGAAACAAAAGGGGAGGAGGGAAGTGAATAACCCTGAGACAGCCACCCCGATGGCAACAAAACCCAAAAATCCCAACCACCAAGAATCAAAAGGTAGTCTAATTTTCCCCTTATTACCTTTTAGTATTGAGCCATGGAGTACATTGGCTTATGAGAAAATATTTACTATTCAGAAATGGGAAGGATACTAGCACTTTCCCACCTGACTCACTCTGATGTGTTGATTACTCAAGGCATAAATGACCCACTTAAGATTGATTTACACCTTGTATAATCTACTTCAAAAAAAAAAGAAAAAAGAAAAAAGAAAGAAAAAGCAAAAGAAAAAGCAAGGTCTTATAGACTCTGGTCTGTCAACCTCTAATCCCCTAAGTTTGGCATCCTCATCATAAGACCCACATGTGGAAAGAACTGACCCTTACAAGTCATCCCCTAACTTCTACAAAATCAAGTGGCATGTACCCACTCCCTTCAGAAAAACATGTAAACCTAATAAGAATGATAACTTAGAATTGTGCTTCAGAGACGAATAATCCAGTGAATACTTAGCTAGCATGCATCAGGCCCTAAATCCAACCACCTCCTAGTACCAAAAAATAAACCCCAAAACAAACAACTGCACTTATATTTGCTGCAAAAACTGTCTCAAAGACTAGGTTCAGCTCAGCGTGGAGCTCAGTGGTGGGATTACTGTCTAGCACACACAAGGGCATAAATTAGATCACAAACAGAAAAGAGGAAGAATGCCTCAAATCCATATTTTATGGCTATACAACTTTGGGCAAGTCATTTAATTCCAAATAAGACAGGCCAGTACCACCTCTACATATGGAGAAAAGGGCTGAAAATTGAATAAGGGCAGGGGCCGGAGAGATGACTCATAAAAAAATAATTAAATTGGGCACAGTGCCTAAAATTCAACCAACATCCAACATAGTTATTCTGAAAATTACAAATGGTAACACACTTACAATTGGACCATCTCCTCTTTCCAAGTATGGCTGGTGGTTTATATGAACAATCGCAGGCAGCAAATACTGGGGAGGAATGAGAATCAACAATGTCATACAAACTTAGGCCATTAGCCTCACTGGTGCAAGTTAATCAATCTATCACTAACAAGGCTCTAATGGAAAAGGGGAAAAAAATAGAACATTTACCACACTCAATGTACAATATAAGTATATAGCTGAAATTCTTTTGTGTTTTCTTTGGAGATAGTGTTTCACTATGTAGCTCTCTCTGGCTATCCTGGAACTCACTACATAGACCAAGTTGGCCCCAGAGGTCCATCCACCTACCTCTGCCTCCCTAGTGCTAGGATTTAAAAGTAGGTCTCACCATGCCCTGTGTGTACACAGTACTTTAACTGTTTAAGAACTGAGGAAATGAGGCAGGCATGGTGGTACGTCTTTAATCCCAGCACTTGGAAGGGGACAGAGGTAGGTGGTTCCGGGCTCAAGATCACCCCAGCATACAGAGCAATAGCCAGAACTATACAGAGAAACACAACCAACACCACCACCACGAACAACAACAAAGAAACCCCCAAGAACAACTGAGAAAATGTAAGCCAACAAGGGTAACAAACTAAGTTACCACAATGTCAAAAACTTGGTACCTACCGCCAATGTCTTTCCAGAGCCAGTCTGTGCAATGCCAACCATGTCCCTGCCACTAAGAGCCAAAGGAAACCCCTGGCACTGAATGGGAGTGGGTTCTGTAAAGTGCTGATCCATCAGCACATCCATTACATACTCTGTAAGAAAGCAAAGACATTACTACCTTTCCTAGTAAAACGAAAGGTACATAAGAGGCAAAGTCAAGTCTTCCCATCAGTAACTGCTACTTTTTAAGACTTACTTTGCTTTATTATTCTCCAAGAACTTTAAACCCGATCTCTGGCCAGCCCAACAGCACCCAACACTATCCTAACACATCTCATGGCTCATCTCCTGTTCACAAAGTTCCTACTATATCCTAGAAGCAATGCTCTGCTATATTATAAAATGCAAGGGCAAAACACTAGTGCAAGTTTTGGCATTAAAAACAAAGCAGAGGCTAAGGAGATAGTTCAGCTGTTAAGAGTGCTTGCTGCTCTTGCAGAGAAACCAAGTCTGGTTCCCAGGGTCCACGTAAGACTAACAACTGACTGGAATTCCAACTTCAGACATTCTGATGCCTTCTTCTGGACTCTCCAGGAACCTCACTCCATATAAATAATCTTTGAAAACATAAAATTTGTGCAACATATTTATCAATACTAGTAATTAATCACCATTCTAAAAAATTGGAAATACAGAAAATTACTATTTAAAGTCAGGTGTGGTGGCACACGTCTTTAATCCCAGCACTTAGGATGCAGAGGCAGGTAGATCTTTGAGCTCTAGGCCAGTCTAATCTATATAGTGAGGATTTATCTTTAAAAGTTTGTTTGTTTTGAGACAGGGTTTCTCTGTGTAGCCCTGGCCGTCCTGGAACTCACTCTGTAGACCAGGCTGGCCTCAAACTCAGAAATCCTCCTGCCTTTGCCTCCTAAGTGCTGGGATTAAAGAGGCGTGCGTCACCACTGCCCAGCAAATTTTTTTAAACTTCATAATTTTGGGTTGCCAGCGTGGATCTATGTCCTCCTTTCATGTTTGTTTCCAAAATTTGAACTCAAGTAGTCCAAACACTCTCACTCATCTGACTGGCCCATCTAAATTACTATCTTTTTCTTTCTTTCTTTTTTTTTTTTTTTGAGACTCCGTTCTCTGTGTAGCCCTAGTTGTCCTGGAACTCAGAAATCTGCCTGCCTCTGCCTCCTGAGTGCTGGGATCTAAGGTGTGCACCACTGCCACCTGGCTACTATCATTTCTGTAAGTTTCTATTTGTCTTTTAGACAAAATCATAAGCCTATCAAAATCTTTAAGCACCCTCCTTAGTACAGAATTAAAGAACACTTACGTGGAAAATTAGCATGATGGAAGGCAAAGACAGGTTTTGGACAAACATCTCCCCCTCTCACTGTAATCTCTTTCTTCCGACGTAGCTCATCAACCTCATACTGTGGGAGTAGAGAATGAAGACAGTAAAAGTTCTCAATTTAGAAGCTTTATTATCACAATGATACGTGCTAATGTTTTTTCCATGAATCCAAGTTTGTGATGCACACAACTAAGAGAAGACCCTCAGGTAATTCCTAGCCAGGCTAGGTGGTGCTTTGCCACCCTGCAAAGCAGGTAAAAGAATCAAACCTAACCTGGAACAAAACAAGTTCCAGACCAGCCAGGGTTACACAGTGAGACAGTCTACAACAAACAGAACGGGGGACCAAATGTTCTTTCTATTACCTAATTTTTCTGGATAAGCAATCTTCTGGGTAAAATACACCATCAGGTGGTTAAACACACAGAAATATACAATATAAAGCTAACTTTATAAGCATGTAGCTTAATGGCAGTTTAAATTTTACATGCACACGGTGCTAGGTCTGAACGCAGCACTGCTAAAAGAAAATGCGCTCAGTGGTTGAGCACCTGTCTTCATGGACGGTGCTCAGAGTCTGACCAAGAAGAAAAGACCACAAGGTGTGGAAAGATCACAAGGTGTGGCTTCCCACTCCTATAACCCTGGCAGTCCAGGAGCTAAAGTAGCAGGACAGCTACTTTAACTAAAGACCTGCCTGGAACTGCACAGTGAGACCATTCTTCAAACAGAATAATCTTATCACATAAAAATTAAAACACAAAGGCAAGGCATGGTGATGTGACTCTGTAGTCCTAGTACTTGGGAGACAGATGCAGATGCACTTGGTCTACAGAGTGAGTTCCAGGACATCAAAGGACTACACAGAGAAACCCTGTCTCAAAAAACAAACAAACAAAATAACCACACACAAAAACAAAACCACAATACATTAAAGATCTGCCATAATATAAAATCAAATATAAAGCAACACTTATTACCCTATATTTAAACATTCACTCACACCCCCCTTTCTTACCGGAGTCAGTCTTGCTACTTCTGGATGTTCGACATAAAAATTCTTCTCAAACTTGGGGAGTTCACTCAAATCCCACTTCTTTTTTCGTAAACGCTCCCCAGGATTACCAAACTTCTTCGGGGGAAGCCCACTACCACCTCTTGCTCCAAACCTAAAGACATCAAAAAAATGTAGATTCATTAATAACAGTACCCTGTTCTGAGGCAGATCCTCATTCATCCTGTACTCCCCTCAAATGCAATCTTCCTGCCTCAGCCTCCTAAACACTGGGATTATAAATGTGACTCACCACACTAGGGTCAAATAATACCCTTTAGTTACCCAGAAACCAAAACAAACAACAACAACAAAAAATTAATGTAGGTTATGGTTGTCTTGTTTTTTAAAATAAGATTCAAAACTAGACATGGTATTTATTGAATGAACAGGCCAGTCCTAGCACTTTAAAGCCTGTGGCAAGGTCAGAGTTCAAGGCCAGTCTAGTCATTGAGAACTTGGGTCAAAACAAACCCCCTTCAAACAGATTTAAATGAAGTCTTGTCTTTTAGATACCCTTTACAACAAACAATACAAACAGGAAGCTAAACAATACAGATATGGCCACTTACCAAATCTAAGATGTCAAAAATTTCAAACTACTTTTCCCAGAACAATCCTAATATAATCTGTCTTAATCTATGTACGTAAAGGGCTTATAAAAAAATCTGATTTCCTTGTTTCTTTTGTTTTTCAAGACAGGGTTTCTTTATATAGCCTTGGCTGTCCTGGAGCCTCTCTTTCTACCTGTTTTCAGAGTGCTGGGATTAAACCATGAGCCACCATGCCCTGCAAGATCTTACTGCCTTATTCCTTGCAAACCACTGGAGAATTGGAGAAAATTCAGTAGTAGTTACTTTAAAGAATTTCATTTCAAGAACTGTCAATATTGGGAGAGGTAACAGGAACCCCACAAGTTAATCCCCTCTTCTGTTAAGAGCCTGGTGTGGTGGCCTACATCTGTGTTTCTAAACTTGGGACACTGAACACTGAGGACACATTCCAGGGCAACTCTGCAGACTAAGCGACACAGCACTGAGAAACCCACCCAGCAATGATTTAGGGCCAGAAATTTTACTGGAATCCATTGGGTATCTATATTCAGTAGGCAGAATTTGGGTGACTTATTAATACCACTGCTAAAGCAACACAACTAGAAAGAAAAATATTCAACTGAGTACACCCACCAAGACTTTTAACAGGTCTCAGGCTTTTCAGCTCAACACTTAAATTTGACTACTTCACCTCACTAGCAAATGAAGCAACTAATACAATCCTGAAACACTTCCAAGAAATAGCCACTTTTCTTTCATCTCGAAAGAATGGCCAAAATCCAATTTTGAAGACGTTTTAAGCCTAACTCAAATGAGGGTACTGTGGCTCCTAAGTGCTATTTCCACTGTGCGTTCTATAATCCCACACTGCTGGAATCTTAATGACCTAGGAGAAAATAAAGCTTCTACAATTCAGAGTCCTTTACAAAGCTTATTCTATCTGAATTTTTTTTTTCTTTCTACCACTGCCTCCACTTTGAACTTTGCTGACCATTCTCTCGTTTTGATCTGTGTAGCCCAGGCTAGCTTTGCCTGACTCAGCCTCTAGTGCTGGGATTACTGGTATGTGCCATGGGTCTCATCTTTGCCACCAGAGTCCATGTGCTACAGCAACCAGGCAAGTCTTCATTGTATCCAAATCAAAAGCGCCCAGAGTTTATCTAGACCTGAATTGTTTCCCTTCTCTAGCTATCGTCAGAAACAATGCTGGCATAAAGCTTTTTGATGTATTGATTCCAGGGCTCACATTCAAGAATTCCTCTAGCAAAAAGCTTCCTGAGTTAGCTAATTAATAAATCTATAAAAACAAAACTTCTTCGCTTAGGCTTCAAAGTCAACAGTATCTTTAAAAGGCAATTAAAAAAAAAAAAGTCACCCGCCCTCCGGGTTCTCGCAACTTCGATCTTTTAGAAAGCAACTCCAGCACTTCCCATCTGCTTCCACTTAACCAAAATATGGCAGAAAGGGAGTAAAACCTAGTTTAGAATCACCAAGGCCTTTCCGACTTCAGTCCTCTAAGATGGATAGCTAACATAGCGGAAAGGAAACCATCTCAAGGCAGCTTTTCCTAGATTAAACCTGAGCATCCGTATTCTCCCCCAGACAGACACTGCAGCCGCATGCAGGGATCAGACGATCAGCGAGCGGGCCAAGAGAGGAGACAAGGCTGGCCTGCCACTTTCGAGCCGGGCCCGCGGAACGCAGAGGCGCCCGCCCGAGCCTGAGGGCCGCGCACCGCCGCCATTGTACGGCGCGAGCCACGGGCTCTGCGGGCCACCCCGCCCCCCGCATGCACCTCCCCCTTACCCTCCACGGTCCCGGTCACGATCCCGATCCCCAAAGCCGCCGCCGCGCATGGTCCCAAACGGATAAAGATCTGGGAGCGGGGCACGGATGACAGAACTCGGGAGGGTTTGCGGCTCTGGTCTAGTGATGACCGATGGCGGCGGCGCCTCCGCTGTTGGGGCGGCGGCAGGCGCGGCGCTGTCTCGCTCCGACGCGCTGTCTCCCGTCGCAGACGCCACCGTCGCCGCCTCTCTCGTCGGAGACGGGAGCAAAACTCAGAGAATCGGGGTTGTCAGTACAGTTGGGAGGTCTGGTCACGCTCAAACCGGGCGGTGCCACGGTTTAGGCGTCTCCTTTCCTTCCCAGCAACTGCACAAAATGGCGGCGGCCGCGGCGACTGCTCCAACTTAACGCTACGCACGTCCGAGACGCTACGTAAACAGCGTCTGGAGACTCCGCGCGACGCTACTGACATTCTAGGAATCGTTTTACGTCGGTGACGGAGATAGGTGCGGTTGTCGGTCTACCTAAATAAAGCAGTATGCGCAACCGGCGTAGCGTTCTCGCGCCGCCAGCTCTAGAACGTTGGCTGGGGGTGGGGCGAGCCGTCGGCACCACGTACAATTGTTTGCGTCGTTGGCCAGCCCACTATTGCGAGGATGCGCAGTCTTCGTAGCGCATTCTGTTTAGAGAATGGACTTTTCCCGGCATTCCGAGCTCAAACGGCACTTGAGGCCGGCCTTGTGCAGACACAATAGTCGAACTCCATGTTGCCTTGGTCAGGCTTCGGAGTCTGTGGGGCTGTAGAACCCGGAGAGTCTTGAGACCCTCTTGGTTGGCCTTGGCCCCTCGTCCCAACGCCGTGTGTGCCCCAAGCTGGCCACACGCCCCGGGGCCATTTCCTTCCCATTGCTTTTTCGCCGCGCTGGCGCCGCAGCCATGTTAGATGCGTCGTGTCGCTCTCCTTCAGCGAGCAACAGCCCAACTGGGCTAAAAGACATCCTGTATTTCCCGCAGTTCGTACTGAGTCTCATTTTCCGAACAAAGTGTTGTCACCTTTTCCTCTGGCCATAGTTGGCGCCTCACACAGAGGCCACACCTTTCCAGAGTCCTTTCTGAGGTGGGCGCATTGGACCTTAGCCGCCATTAAATCGGGTGCCTCACACGGGTCCGCGGCTGCAGAAACGGTGGGTTTTACAGGCGAGGATTTGCAAACCCAGTCCAGGGAAGGCAGGCTGGATTAGGCTACCGGTGGTACCCAACTCCTAGACAGATGATGATGAGTTTGCATGCTGTCCCTGCACACTGCCAAGCCACACAAGCTTGGCCATGCTTGCTTTACAAAACTGTGAAACTGCTGTATTCTTTGAGTCCTCTAGGCTCATTTCTATAGATGCAGAGAATGGAGGCCGTCAGCCTGGGGGCTGAGTCTTGTTTCCTGTTCTGAGTGTTGCTCAGGTTATTGGAAAGCCAGGAGAGTAAAGGGGCTTCTTGAGAAGCTGTTCATTTGTCATTTCGGCCATCGAGACAGTCATGAAGAGCCAGGCATTGTGCTAGTTGCTAGGGCACTGGGGAACAACACATTCCTTTGCTCAGAGTATTATTCTCTAGAGACAGAGAGACAGATGCCAAATGTTTATGTTAGACCTTTGCTAACTTGGAAAAGAAAATGGTGTGGAGGCTGTGGAAAAGTGCTTGCTGGGCATGGCTGAAGCCCTGGATTCAATACCCAGCACCTCCAACAAAAAAACAAACAAACAAACAAACAAACAAAAAAACCAACAACAACAGAAACCAACCAGTGCTTCTTTTAATCCCAGCACACAGTGGTAGGTAGGTGGATCTCTTGAGTTAAAGGCCAGCCTGTTCTATAGAGTGAGTTCCAGAACAGCCAGAGCTACATGAGAAACCCTGTCTCAAAAACAAACAACAATAGCAAAAACAACAACAACAACAAAACAGCAACAACAAAAACCGTTAGGAAAGGGGCTAGAGACAACTTGAGGAAATGGAATGTCACCGGGTGTTCTCAGAAGACATCCCTCCCCCACCCCCAACCCCCACCCCCCCATCTATCAAATGACATTTGAGCTGAGGCCTCAACTAAGGATCCTAGCTGCCAGAGGGGAGATCAATTATGCAAAGCCGGAGCCATGTAAAGAGCTTGGTTTTCGTGAAGGTGGAAAAAAAAAACCTGGTTTAAAGTAGTGACATAAAGAAGGACCCCTTTGACAGCAGTGCAGAGAATGAGCTGAGAGGCAGCTAGGGCAGAAGCTACCAGGTAAGAAGCTAGTGAAGGCCCACTGTGCTGGCTCTTTCCTTAAATCCCTGCACCTGAGTGACACTGGCAGGTAGATCTCTCCAAGTTCTAGGCCAGTCTGGTCTACACAGTAAGACAGAGCTATAGAGTGAGACCCTTGGTGGGGGGTGGGGGTGGTTAGTGTAATTCAGGCAAGAGATGGTGGGACTTGGTGCAGGTTAATACTGCTGGGTTAGAGAGAGATGGTTCAGTTGTGTGGCTGGAGCCAATGATTTGCTGGTGGTTGGGGTACGGAGAACTGAAGCATCAAGCCTGAGGAAGAGTGGCTCCGAGCATTCCCCAGGAGTCTGGAGGTGTCAACTGAACTGGGGGTCACAGTCTATACTTAAGAAGTCAAGTTAGGAGCTGGAGAGATGGCTCAGTGGTTAAGAGCACTGACTGCTTTTCCAAAGGTCCTGAGTTCAATTCCCAGCAACCACATGGTGGCTCACAACCATCTGTAACAGAATCTAATGCCCTCTACTGGTGTTTCTGGAAATAGCTACAGTGTACTCATTTATTTATGTGTACTCATACATAAATAAATCTTTTAAAAAAAAAAAAAAAAAGAAGAAGAAGAAGTCAAGTTAGGCACTGTGATGGTTTGTAGTGCTTGGCCCAGGGAGTGGCACTATTAGGAGGTGTGGCCCTGTTGAGCAGGTGTGTCACTGTGGGCGTGGGCTTTAAGACCCTCACCCTGATGCCTGGAAGTCAGTGTTCTATTACCAGCCTTCAGATGAAGATGTAGAACTCTCAGCTCTGCCTGCACCATGCCAGCCTAGATGCTGCCATGCTCCTGCCTTGATAATAAAGGACTGAACCTCTGAACCTGTAAACTAGCCCCAATTAAATGTTGTCCTTATAAGATTTGCCTTGGTCTCTTCACTGCAGCAAAACCCTAAGATAGGCACCCATCCCCAAGAAGTCAAAAGAGCCAAATTAATAGTAAAAAAGGAAAATGTATTCAGTGTGGCCACTTTGGGAAGATACACTTGAGAGCTCACTGGATATCCTTTGAATTGAATACACCTATCTTGTCTGCATTTGCTGCTTCTTTTTAACCACAGCCTGTACCCCTAAGAAGTAAACCAGGGTAACCAGCGTTCTTGCTGTCATGACATGGGAAAGGAGGGAGACATCTAGAGAATGAAGGCCAGAGATGCTGACCCCCTCCCAGTGTGCACTGTCAGCACACAGACAACGTCTATAATTTATGTGCATTGGCATTTTGTGAGGGTGTCAGATCTCCAGAACTGAGTTACTGACAGGTGTGAACTGCCATTGAGGGAGCTGGGAATTGAATCTGGAAGCTTTTGGAAGAGTAGCCAGTGCTCTTAACTCCTGAGCCATCTTTCCAGCCCCTGGGTCAAGTATTATGAGAGCAGTCAGCTGACAGATATTAAGCACCAGGGTTTAGGAATGTGGCTTTGTTGGTAGTCTGCTTGCCTAGTGTGCATGAAGCCCTGGTTCTATTGGCACACTACAAAAATAGTGTTGTGCATGCCTGCAATCCCAGAAATTTGGAAGTGGAGGCAGGAAGAACAGAAGTTTATGGGCATCCTGAACTTCATATTAAATTCAAAGCTAGCTTGGGCTACATGAGACCCCATTTAAAAAGAAAAAAGGTTACAGTGCTCATATTCTAAGAGGCAGAAGTTATCTGGACTGGCTTGTCTAATGACAAATGGCTTATAAATTAAGGTAGGCCTCCTGAGCTCTCCCTACATTTTGTTTCCTGTGAACAAATAATATTTTGCTACTAGATAAAGTCTCTGTCTTCTAGAATCTCAGCATCTTTGTCTTCATAAAGCTTATATTTGTCATTATTTGATTCCTTCTATACTTAAGAGAGAGAGAGAGAGAGAGAGAGAGAGAGAGAGATTGATTGATTGATTGATTTAAGGTTCCCTGGCATATAAGGTAATTTTTTTTTAATTACAAAATGAATCTATAGAGTGTAGTTCACATTCCTGGTGGCTATTGGGATGACTTGGAGTAAAAGCACTTGCCACACAAGCCTGACCAGCTGGCCTTAATCCTTGGAACCTGTCTTAGTTAGGGTTTTACTAAGTAAACAGATGCCATGACCAAGGCAACTCTTATATGGACAACATTTTTGTTTTGTTTTGTCTTTTTGTTTTTCGAGACAGGGTTTCTCTGTGTAGCTCTGGCTGTCCTGGAACTCACTCTGTACACCAGGCTGGCCTCAAACTCAGAAATCTGCCTGCCTCTGCCTTCCAAGTGCTGGGATTAAAGGCGTGCGCCACCACTGCCTGGCATATGGACAACATTTAATTGGGGCTGGCTTACAGGTTCAGAGGTTCAGTCCATTACCATCAAGGAGGAGCGTGGCAGCATCCAGGCAGGCATGGTGCAGGAGGAGCTGAGAGTTCTACATCTTCATCTGAAGGCCACTAGGAGAAGACTGGCTTCTAGGAAGCTAGGATGAGGGTCTTAAAGCCCACACCCACAGTGGCACACCTACTCAACAGGGCCACACCTAATAGTGTCACTCCCTGGGCTAAGCATATACAAACCATCATAGAACCCAACTAAAAAGCAGGACGATGGAGTTCTCATCTGCAATCCCAGATTACATCTCACAGAGAGACAGTGTTGTCTAGACATTCAGATGCTAGGTAGCCTAGAGTGTGTAGTAAGGCAGAAACAGAACCTCTTCCCTCTGACCTCCACACACGTGACTATGTGGAACCTGAGCTTAAATATCATACACATTTTTATTAAATTGTAAAAATGCATTTTACGTTTTTTGAATTTTCATCCAGAAGATGGCTGAATTGGAGAGATGGCTCAGTGGTTAAGAGTGCTCACTGCTCTTGCAGAGAAGCCAAGTTTGATTCTTAGCACCCACATAAAGATGCTCACAACAGTCTGAGGATAACTCTAGCTCCAGGAAATCCAATGCCCTCTTCTGGCTCCCTCAGACACCTGTGCTTAAATGTGCTACTCACATGCAAACATACATACCCGTAATTAAAAAGTATTTTAAAAGATGCTCCAACTTTGTATTTTTTAAAAGGTTTAATTTTTAAAAATTATTGTATGTGTGTATGTTGTGTACATGAAAGCAGTTCCTGCAGAGGCCAGAAAAGGGCACCAGATCTGCTGGAGCTGGAGTTACAGATAGTTGTGAGTTCTCTGATGTGGGTGCTAGGAACTGAACTCTGGTCTTCTGGAAGAATAGTACCCACTCTTAACAGATGAGCCATCTGGCCAGTACCAAAGCTTATGGTTTTTGTTTTTTTGGTTGTTTTTTGTTTTTGTTTTTTTGTAAACATAGAGTTTCATTAGATAAAGAGGTCAGAGACCAAGGAAACCAAACTCTTGGAATTAGTGAAAGCATGCTTAGCTCAGTCTACCTCCCCTTTAAAATCTAGGAAACAACTGCTGTGTGCTCACACTGTTCAAGGCATGTGCTAAGAGTTTTCACTATTTTAGTTCATCAGTTAATCCAACAAAACAATAGGGATCTCTTAAAGGGATGCTGGGAAAATGGACTAGCTGCCATTCGGGGGAGAGTCTCATGTGTAGTATTTAATAGCTGTTAGCTGCCACCATCGCTCCACCTTACGATAGAGAAGGTTGAGATCCATGTTACACAGCTCATCCAGAATCACATTTAGTACATAGGGGTTCAGCAGTAAAAGGGGTTCAGCAGCAGCCCTCGGAACTCTAGATGCCTGCAGCTCTCCCAAGTGATGACACACTGTCTCCAGACACTGCTCATTGTCTCCAAGGGGACATCATACCAACCTAGAAGCAAATCTCAGGAAACACCAGTCCACCTCACAGTGTTGATTTCATTCATGTTTTTCTCTTGTTTGCCTTTGCAGACTCTCCCTGCCAACAATACTTTTGCTATTGTCCATGGTTTTTGTCTCACTGTAATAGTAAAATCCACACTCAGACAACGTTTAACCACTAGGAGACATGTACTTTTTGATCATATTTGAAAATGATAAGGTTTTATTGAGTGTTTTTGGCTGTGAGCTGCGTACGCTCTGTATGGTCGTTTGATGTGGTTCCTATAATTCTGCAGTTGTATCATTACCTTTATCTACGTGTGACACACAGCAGCTCTTTTTTGTCTTTATGAGACTTATGTGGGGTATTTTTGTTGTTATTGTTGTTTGGTTAGTTTTTTGGTTTTTAGAGATAGGGTTGTACCCCTGGCTGTCCTGGAACTTACTCTGTAGATCAAGCTGCCCTCAAACTCACAGAGATCCACCTGCCTCTGGCTCCCCACTCTTGTGTGAGTTTCCTAATAAGCTGGTTCATTACCCAAAAGGTTGAAGATATAGATATGCTTGTGGACATGACCTGAAGCAGATGCCATCGAACTGCAATGTATGAAGGACAAAGGAGCAGAGAGCTTCTGGGAACCTATCCTTCGAGCTGCACTTTCCTGTAAACTCCCTCACAGCCTTTAATCCCAACACTTGGGAGGCAGAGGCAGGCGGATTTTTGAGTTCGAGGCCAGCCTGGTCTACAGAGTGAGTTCCAGGACAGACAGGGCTACACAGAGAAACCCTGTCTCTAAAAACCAACCAAACAACAACAAAAAAATCTCCCTCACAATATAGGTATGACTGTGATGTTAGCTAACGACACTGCCAGTTACCGTAAGCTTTGGCATCCATGTGGTGGGTAAACTGAGGCAGGCAGCTGTTGGGGATCAGTGCTTAGAGTGGCTGATAGGAGAGGATCAGATACCTAATTGGCTGTTGCCTATAGCAGCCAGCAGGTAGAAGTTACTCAGCAGACTGCTCTCTGATGGAACAAAGCTTAATTTACTGGGGCTGCCACTTCCTGTGGCCATCAGAAAAACTATGAACTCTTTAAACTTTTTGGGGGCCTTCAAGAAAGAGAAAAAAGGGAGAAGATTCACATATGCACACACATACACACACACACATACACACACACACACACACACACACACACACTGAATGGATGAAACAAAAGGCAGGTCCTGTAACTTTATACATACAAATATATACATACATGTGTACACACAGACATATAGACATATATACATTCACACATTGAATGATTAGAGCAAAGCTCCAGCAAGCAGGCTTCAAGCATTTTACACACACACACACACACACACACACACACACACACACACACACACATATACAGTTGGTTGATGGGGTTGGTGGAGCAAGCTCCAAGCCCCACTCACACAAACCTTACACATACATACACATGGCCTGATGGATGGAAGGAACAATGTTCCAACTTCCACACTTTATTTTTTCTTCTATACCTTATATATCCCAGCAAAATCTTTTTTTGTTTTGTTTTTTCAAGACAGGGTTTCTCTGTGTAGCTCTGACTGTCCTGAAACTCACTCTGTAGATCAGGCTGGCCTCAAACTCAGGAATCTGCCTGCCTCTGCCTCCCAAGTGCTGGGATTAAAGGCATGCGCTACCAATGCCCAATGCTTGGCCCAGCAAAAATCTTTAAAGCAGTATAAAATTACAATGTGATTACATTTTAGTTTCCTGCTAGTGAATGATTGTGAAAAAAACAGTGTGTTCTCCAATACCTTTACAAGAAATAACATTACATAGTACAGGTAAAGAAAACAAATTATTCCCAAGAACCCACATACATTTGTATCTAAGCAACTTGTTATAGATTAACAAAGAAAAAGCAAGCAGGGTAGTTTCTGAAGCTAGTTATTGGCAGGCAGCAATTTGTGGTTACAAAAAAAGAGTAATTATTTTATTATTTATCTTTAATCTTATAAGAATCTTAAAAGAATCACAGATCTAAAGTTTTATATAGAAATCAGTCATATCCACTTTAAATCCCCAGAATGCATATCTACTCATCAGCAATTCTTAATAAATCATATTAGGAAGCTGAGGGCAAACGTGGGTATAAGAAATCAATCATCACCAGCCTCAGTGAGAGTCAGGTCAGCCAGGGCTGCCATCGTTCTTGTTCCTGGACCACAAAAGGTCCCTAGCTTAACTATTAAGAATGTGTCTTTCTGAACTTCAATGTTCCCTAAGATTTTCTACATCAGAGCCAGTTGTAATCATCTCAACCTAGCTTCACTATCAATTTTATTTTTCCAAATGTTTTCTAAGGGTGGTGGTTGCTGACACTCTACATCTCTAAGCTCTTTCCTAAGGTGGTGATTGAAACAATAACCTGTCCCAGCAGCAATGCCTGAAAGAGATCAAGCCTTATCATTGTGCCCATGAGGGACTGGAAGCCCCCTTAAAGTTCTCATAGAATTCTTAGATTCAGAGAGATATGAGGGCAGCAAGCAGAGGAGAACTACATAACAGCATGAAGTCCTCCGGACACGTGGTCCTCAGGGTTATGCCATCCCGAGGCTCATCCATGAGGCTGTGGCAACCATTGGGATGAATTTCATGAGTTCTAAAGCCATTTGTCCCACCTGCATGACCCTCACCACAACATGCCATCTCATTTAACAAGGGCAAAACTTTTCTCCACTGTGGGCTGTCTCATGAATAGTCTAAGTGACAGGGGCAGAGACACTTGGAAAAGCAAATATGTCAAAGTAGTTGGTACTATCTTTTTGTGAATAAAAATTCCACCAGCACTGGAGAGGTTGAAGCAGAAGTGTAGAGAGCTCCACAGGTCAGCATGGGACTCATTGCAGAACCCTGTGTGTATGGTGTGTGTGTGGGGGGGTGCAGAAGGAGAGGGAAGGGGGAGGGGCACTGAGGTTGTATGTCAATGATAGGGTGCTTGCCTAGCACGCACAAAGCAGGTTCAAACCCTTCGACCACAGAAGAATTTTAAAACGCAAAACAAAACACCAGTTCGATGTTCTCGGCAAAATGAAAGAAGTCAAAGCTCTAAGTAGTTTGATTTTACATGTATGCACTTCCTTGGCTCCATACAGTAATTAATGTCCCAGTCCTTGGATTTCAAATATACATAAAATTATGCAGTACTCACCTTAGCTTCAGTTGTCAGAGACATCTCTTGTCCAAAAATATTAGCTGAAAAGCCCCAGAAATAACTTGTTTTATTTTATTCAAGATTTTTGTGTGTGTGTGTATGTATGTATATATCTAGTAACTATATTCAGACACACCAGAAGAGGGCATTAGCTCCCATTACAGATGGTTGTGAGCCACCATGTGGTTGCTGGGAACTGAACTCAGGACCTCTGGAAGAGCATTCAGTTCTCTTAACCGCTGAGCCACCTCTCCAGCCCTATTTATTTATTTATTTATTTATTTATTTATTTATTTAATTTAATTTATAGGTATCTGAGGGATTTGCCTGCATCTCTGTCTGCCGCAAGTGTGAAGTGCCCAGAATGGCCAGAAGAAGGCGTCAGATGACAGATTGTGCTTGGCTCTGGATGTTCCATTCCTGAAAAGGGTTCAGCTCAGCCAGTGCAAGGAGCCACACTCCAGGGACTTCAGGCCCTTGTGTATCCCCTGCCACATCATCTCCCGAGCCATTGGGAGGCCAGCAGAAGTTTGATAAGAATGTGCTCTCTCTTTGGACCCCTGCTCTGGCAGGGTTAGATGGCAGGTTAGATGACTGAGGAAGAGATCACTGCAGAGCGAGGTCCCAGCCTTTGAACCATCCGGGTCACTTCCGGGGTACCAGAGAATGCCTTAGACCCTCTAGCCAGCCCACTCACTGGCTATGCAGTTGTTGCTGCAGCTGTTTCTTTCCAGGAAAGGACCTTCCTGTCTTTCGTTAGTCACTGTAGGATGTGATGGTGAAACTGCTATGGCCACCTTTTGACCAGAAGGGGGTATTTGAGGGAATAAAACCAGGGCAGTGTGGATAAAGGGGACTTGATGACCAGAAACCCGTTGACTTCTGGACTTCTAATGCAAGATGGCACATTTCCTCATTAAAACAAACAAACAAGGGCTGGAGAGATGGCTCAGTGGTTAAGAACACCAACTGTTCTTCCAAAGATCCTGAGTTCAATTCCCAGAAACCATATGGTGGCTCACAACCATCTGTAATTGGGTCTGGTGCCCTCTTCTGGTGTGTCTGAAGAAAGCAATGGTGGTGTACTCATATAAAATAAATAAATAAATCTAAAAAACTAACTAACTAACTAACTAACTAACTAACTAACAAACAAACAAAAAGCCCCGATTGTGTTTTGCCCTCACGACTGCTAAAGGGAGCAGAGCATCTACCAAACAGCTCTCCCTGGACAGCACAAATCGGAAGCTCTTTAAGGAAACCACTATGAATTCAATGTATTTATCCTTGTTCTGCTGGGAGATTTGTGTGGCTCCATGCTTCTCTAATAACCATGTTCCTGGGCCAGTGAGATGACTAAGTGGATAAAGGTGCTTGCAGCCACGCCTTGACAACCCAGAGTTCATCCCAGGATGGAACATGGCAGAAGAGGAGAACTACTCAGCAAAGTTGTCCTCAGACTTACACACACACACACACACACCCTCCTTAATAACAGAAAGACACACTAACATGACAGCTGGGCTCCTGCTGTCCAGGACAGAAGGTGGTGTTGTAGATGATTACGGCTAATGAGATGTCAGAACCAGACTGGGGAGGAGAGCCACTTCTTAGGAGCTGACTCATCTGGAAGAAACCTTTATTTTGCCTCTTTCCCTTTTATCTTTCTTCACCTAACCTGAATCCCTAGCCTTTGTCTTGTATGGAGTGCTAAGATGGTCAGAACAGAAGCCCGATCCCTGAGGAAGAGCTGGAACCACCTCAGTGTCTCTGGCTGCCTTGCCTCAGCCTACCTTCTCTTTTAGTTTTTGTTGTTGTTTTTAAAAATAGAGTCTTGTTATATGGCTCAAACTAGTTTGGAATTTGTGATTCTGCCTCACCTTCACAAGTGCTGGGATTACAGGCTTGTGCCTCTATGCTTGGCTCTAATGTTTCTTTTCTGTGTGAGAGAAATAAGCCTGCATTTTATATAAGACATTATCACTTTGAGGTTTTCTTTTCTATTCAGCCAAGTAAAATCCCAACTAATAAACTAGTTTCTTCAACAACTTTCTGTTTACTCTATTGCCACTGCTGGAGAGAACACCATGGTGATTGAATATTTAGGCCCCTGACCTGAAAATGTTAGGCAAGCCCTGCTGGTTGGCCCTCTTCTAGTGCTCAGATGCAGTACTGGGCAGTTACCCTGCTCAGTCTTTGGCTAGGACTCTAGACAGCAAGTTCCAGGCTCCAATTCCTGCCAACTGAAGCACAGGGAACCTTGTCAGAAGGACATGAAGGGTCATGGGGTTGGCAGGAGGCTGGAGCACCAGCTTGGGAATGGATGCAGCTTGGATATGCTGCAGTCAGGAGGCAGAGAGCACTAGCCTAGCAGCAGGGACAGCCTGCTCTGGGCACAAGCACTCCCGCTGACCCGCAGGCACTGTATCTAGGTGCCTTTAACTCCTGCCATTACCCTTAGCACTGCCACCCAGTATTCTACTCCCAAATAGACTACATGAGCTGGGGAGAAGTGAACTTTTTTATTTATTTACTTTTGCTGGGCGATGGTGACACATGCCTGTAATCCTAGCACTTGGGAGGCAGAGGCAGGTGGATCTCTAAGTTCAAGGTCAGCCTGTCTACAGAGCAAGTTCCAGGGCAGCCAATGCTACACAGAACACTGGAAAACCAAAAGTAAATACATAAATAAATTATAACTTATAAATAATTATATTACATATTACAATTATGTATCATATTTATACTTTAATAAACATATAGTATATTAATATAATATAGTATAATTATAATACAACATAATGCAATATAAAATATATTAAATAAATTATAATATATAAATTTATAATTTACAAATTATAAATTACATATTTATTTATTTACTTATTTTTGTTCCAGAATACCTTTATGTAGCCTTGAATAGCCTGGAAATAACTATGTAAACCAGGCTGGCCTTCAACTCACAGAGTTGCCTCTGCCTCCTGAGACAATGGCATCTACCACTCACTGCATCTGGCTAGAGACAACAAATTTTTCTTGCTTAACATCTATGGCTTCAGCATGTAGTGCTTTGGTTACTTTGGTTGGTTTATTTTCTTTCTCAAAGTGCTGAGAATCAAACCCAGGGCCCTGTACTTTTGAGGTAAGTGCTCTTCTGCTGAGCAATATACCTCAGCTTATATGTGGTAATTGTTAGGGCAGTCTTAGCAACTCAACGACCTTTTCAGGTCAAGTGCTGAGCTTCACACTTCTCCATTCCTTGATGAAAGCTTTGTCCTTCCTCCCTGGGTAGAGAACACTGTCAACAGTTACCTGTGACCTTCCTTCCTCCTCTCTTTTTAGCTCATCTTACACCAACTCTGATGTCTTGAAGGGCCTTGAGCATAGTAGGTAAGTGCTCGCCCACTGAGCTGCACCCTGGCCTGGTCTTATCTGTTACCATCTGTGGTGGTTTGAATATGCTTGGTCCAGGGAGTGGCACTATTAGGTGTGGGCTTTGAGACTCTCCTCCTAGTTGCCTAGAAGCCAGTCTTCTGTTTGCCTTCAGAACAAGATGTAGAAAGCTCAGATCCTCTAGTGTCAAGGCTGCCTGGACACTGCCATGTTTCCTGCCATGATGGTAATGGACTGAACTTCAGAACCAGTAAGCCAGCCCCAATTATAATGTTGTCCTTTATAAGAGTTGCCTTGGTCATGTGTCTCTTCACAGAAATAAAACCCAAATTAAGACACTATCTCAGCTAGATCATTGTAACTGCCCCACATCTCCCCCATGTCAGTATTATTCCTGTACCTGTTCAGACGACTGTTCCAGCTGCTTTTCCACACTAGTTCCCAATGAGAGCCTGAAATCAGTCATCTTTTTCACTACAAAGGCCATTCATGTGCCTGCCAAAAGCCAGTGGTGGCCAAGTCTTAAAGCTTCCTGCAAGCTATGAATATATATAATGTTTCACCAAATCTTCATTTCACAGGATGCATGATGGTGGAAGGCATGATTTCTCTATTGGGTGTTCTGAGCTGAGGGAAGAGCACCCCAGCGGGCACCTTGGCTACCTTGTAGAGGACAGCATGTGGCAGAACATTAGTAGGCTGAGCAGATGGGGTGGCAGGTTTGTGTCCTGAAAATACATTTGAGATCTGGGCACCACTGGTGGCAGATGTCAGCTCTTCAGCTGGCTTTTCAGTTCCCCAAGCCAATGAATTTCTTGATATGTACATGCTAGTTTGAGTTTCTGTAGATTACAACCATGAGTGTTGACTGTTGCAGGATATTTGATCATACTGTGAACCCTGAGATTATGTTGTTTACTGGAAAAACCTGTTTCTAGTTGTGATGTGGCTCAGCCCTTAGCACACAGCTTTAATCCCTCTGGCTGGAATAAAGACACACCCTTAGTATACACCTTTAAATCCCAAACAGTGATGGTAAAGTTAGTTTGTAGTAGGAAGCACCATGTTTGAAAGTGATGTCAAGTAAGTGGCAGACAAAGTGATGAATCAGAGAGAGAGCTGACAGAATAGGATATGCCCAACTCTAACGAGAAGAGATAGAAAAGAGAGGCAGTATAAGAGGGACCTGCACAGAGGAAGAGAAGAGGCAGTTTTACTGGGAGAGTGTTAGAGACAGATTGAAGAGAGAACAAGTAGATAAAGGTGAAGATAGAATGACACAGAACAAGGAATCAGAAGATTAGAATAGGTTACTAGAGTTAGTTTGAGGCCAAGGAGAGACTGAAAGGGAAGCCAGATTGAATTAGTTACCATGGAGAGGAGTTTAAGCCAGAGCAGCTGAGCTGACCAGCCAGCCAGAGCTCAGAAAGAACTAGAAATGATGCACTTATTCGGCAGTAAGTCTCAGAGGCTGAAAATGTTCTAGGCCTAGATTAGATTGTATAGAAGCTAGAAGCTTCCAGGACTAGACCTAGGTTAACAGACAGAGGCAGTAAGGTCTCAGAGACAATTATATCAGGTGAATAAAAGATATTTTTTATATGACAAAAATTTTTCTCTGTGTTTCTACCACTGCTCCCTATCCTCTAAAACGAGGGGCCAGACCTCTTTTTAAACTCTGGAAGGAAAATGACAGAACCCAGTTGCTTTGGTCACAGGTGAAAAAGTAAATCGTGGCTTAGAACAGCTCAAAGTATACCTGTTGCTGGCCCAAGCACCTATAAGGTTTGCTGAGTTCTCGTAAAGTTGACCCCAAATTTCAGTTTCTCTTTTATCTCCACATGCTGTTTCTGTTTTCCCAAGCAGGACACATCATAGCCAAATAGAAAGGATTCTGGTCCAAGCAGCAGCTATAATAAACAAGGTCTCCTCCCAGAATGGCAGGCCTCTACGTTGAACCCTGTTTTCTGACCCCACTGCCCACTGCTGAGCTAGAGAAAAATTTAAAATGCCAAAATATGTGGGGAGAGGTGGTACATCCCTTTAATGTCAGTATTTGGGAGACAGGCAGACAGATCACGGAGTTCAAGAACAACCTGGTCTACAAAGGGAGTTCCAGAACAGCCAGGGATGTTACACAGAGAAACTCTGTCTTGAAAAACAAACAGAAGCCAAAATAAAAGGGTCAGAAAGTTCTTTTTAAAGATCATTTATTATGTATACAGTGTTCTGCCTGCATGTATGCTTGTATGCCAGAAGAGGGCACCAGATCTCATTACAGATGGTTATGAGCCACCATGTGGTTGCTGGGGATTGAACTCAGGACCTGTGGAAAAGCAGTCAGCACTCTTAACCTCTTAGCTACTTCTCCAGCCCCAGAAAGTTTTTTTGTTGTTGTTGTTGTTTTTGTTTTTTTGTTTGTTTTTTAAAATGCATTTAGTAACAAATTCCTTTCCTAGAACAAAACAGTGCTTCAGTTTTGCATGGTAAAATGATTTATTTAAGTGAATTTGCAGAATGTAGAGAATCTGTTCCTAGATGCGTTTGTTCCTGCTTTATTTAGAGGAAACACGTCTGTGGTTGTTTTACAAGAGAAAAAGGCTGAAGGGCTCTGCCTCCCAGGACCCACATGCTGAGTGCTTTCTGCTGCCCCAGGGAGCCCCAGGCCTTTGTGGTCTATGCTTGACCCTTACATGAGGACTTTATGCTAACAGTCAGTCCAAACTCTCACCATTTGCTCTCTCATTTTCCTGAGCATGAGTCCCTTCTCCAGTGTGCTGCTCCTTGAGGCAGGACCCACACCTTATCTATCAGCATGGAGCACTAAGAACTAGCCAGTAAATGACTGAGTGAAGAATCAGGACCCACATCTTATCTATCAGCATGGGGCACTAAGAACTAGCCAGTAAATGACTGAGTGAAGAATCAAAAACCTTCAGTAGCAAATACTTTACTTTTGGATTTTCATGTCAGTTACCACAATATAAAAGATCACCTGTAGCAATTATATATCAGTATTTTAATTTTAAATAGTCTCCCATTTTGAAAACTAGATTTTGGGCTGGAGAGATGGCTCAGCGGTTAAGAGCACTGACTGCTCTTCCAGAGGTCCTGAGTTCAATTCCCAGCAACCACATGGTGGCTCACAACCATCTGTAATGAGTTCTGATGCCCTCTTCTGGTGTGTCTGAAGACAGCAACAGTATACCCATATAAAATAAATAAATAATTTTTAAAATCCTAGATTTTAATTTTGACAATCACACACACTCAAAACCAATGTTCTTTCACAAATTTTATGATGTCTCAGTTTTAGATTTTACATTTAAATTAGCTCTAAAATTAAAAAAAAAACTTTGAATTCTCTACTGCAAACATAAAAACATGCCTTTTTTGGATACACTGTCATATAGCCCAGGCTAGCTTTGAACTTACTATGTAGATAAAGCTACCTAGGCCTCCCAAATATTGAGATTACAAGTGTGCACCATCATGCCCAATTATAATACATGTTTAAAAAGTCATTTCAACTTGACAAATCAAATGATTTAAAAGTTGCCTTAATGTTTCTCTTCTAGGCTGGGCGGTGGTATCGCACGCCTTTAATCTCAGCACTTGGGAGGCAGAGGCAGGTGGATTTCTGAGTTCGTGGCAAGCCTAGTCTACAGAGTGAGTTCCAGGACAGCCAGGATTACACAGAGAAACCCTGTCTCAAAAAAACCAAAAAAAAAAAAAAAAAAAAGTTTCTCTTCTATTATTGTAAAGATGAATGTGAAGGCTGCCAGGGTGAATACCAATAGCTCATGTATACTCTAAACATTCCCTCTCACATTTCTATGTCTTGGGGAACAGCATCCAGTTCCCTAGTCCCAGCACCATAGTCATTGGTGCTATGTGCTAAGAAATGCTGGCTGAAAGCCTGGGGTTGTGGGGACTGATCCATCTCTGAGCTCCTTTGAATTTCTGTGTGCTCAACGGCTCACTGTAGTAGGCAGAAGGAAGGGCATTGGGTACCCCTTCCCCAGTACCTGACAGGCACATTTATGCATATGTGTCTATCAAGTAATTCAAGAATATGTATGCATATTTCTGAATCAACACGCTGTGTGTGTATATATATATATATATATACATATGTACATATATATATGTATATATATAGTTGGTTACATATCAGGAAGGAACTTTTAAGATAAATATAAACTTTACATCTCTTTTGCTGACTTTCTTTTAATAACACATGGGGGAAAAAAACCAAACTCTTATTTCAAGATGTAAATTCAAGACTTCGTCCCACTTCTCCAGCCCCTAATAAGCATCAAGAAGCAGTCTGTACCAATTCTCCACCTACTCCTTGGCATCCCCAATCCCTCCAGCGGTTATTGCGAAGGTGGCTTCATTTTCAGGCATCTCAGGGCTACAAAATACAAGGGAACAGAAGTTTATAAAAAGCTCTGTTTCTATAAATACTGTGCACATGTCACATTCATCACGTTCCCATCAGTCTGAGTCTCCAGAGACACTGCGGTGCTGGTGCAGCTAAATGTGGACTACAGAAGTTACCTAGCAGTGTTATCAACCCTCGCAAACATTTGCTAAACAACTTCTATATATAAGGTTTTGAATGTCAAGAAAAATTACTCCCAAACTTGGAAACAGGCAAATTGGGATAAACTGGGTGTTTTTTCAGGGTAGTTTGAGGCCTGTGGCACAGGTCCTATGGGCTTGTCTGACTCCTTGGGGTGCATCTTTCTTCAGGCTTTGCTAACGAAGGGAAAGCTGAAAAGGGCTTTGAAATAAAGCAGGGAAGTCCTGAGCTCCTGTGGTGGAAAGCCGGGTGTCTAGCATGCCTTTCAGCTTCCTGGTGCTTGTTCTGTGAGGGCTCTATGCATTCTGTGTTGTCATTAACTGCAAGTAGTGCAGTTAGTTCTCTCTGGTTAGAGAAATAGAAATTGTGAAGGTGGAATAAATACCACTGAGTACTGAACTGTGGAAATTGACTAATTTTTGATCAACTGATTCTTTTTTTTTTTTTTTTTTTTTTTTTTTGGTTTTTCGAGACAGGGTTTCTCTGTGTAGCCCTGGCTGTCCTGAGACTCACTCTGTAGACCAGGCTGGCCTCGAACTCAGAAATCCCCCTGCCTCTGCCTCCCAAGTGCTGGGATTAAAGGTGTGCACCACCACTGCTCTGCCTACTTTGTTTAAGACAGGGTCTTTCCTAAATCTGGAGTACTCTACTTCAGCTGCACTTGGTCAGCAAGCCCAGGAATGCTTTTGTTTCCCCAGTGCTAGAATTATTGATAAATACCATTAGCTCTTATACAAGTACTACTGCAGCTCTTCCAAACTCAGGTCTTCATGCCTGTGAAGCAAGCACTTTACCCACTGAGCATCTCCCCATCCTGGAAAAGGTCACATTTGACCTAAGGCTTGAAGAAGGTGAGAAAGAGGGTTAGGTAAAGGGCTGTGGGGGGAAAATTATTCCAGGCAGAGGAAACAAGTGGGCAGAGACTTTTAAGGTAGGAGCCTGCCCGTCAGTGCCTTTGCTGGAGAATCACAAGTTTAAGACCTGTCTGGACCACATAACATCTTGCTTCAAAAAAGGGAAATGGGGGTGGGGGAGGCCCTGGAGAGATGGCTCAGTGGTTAAGAGCACTGACTGCTCTTTCAGAGGTCCTGAGTTCAATTCCCAGCAACCACATGGTGGTGCATAACCATCTGTGACGGGATCTGATGCCCTCTTCTGGTGTGTCTGAAGACAGTGACAGTGTACTCATATATAAAATAAATGAATGAATCTTTAAAAAAAGGGGAGGGGGAGGGAATGGGATGGATAGGAAAGATCAGTTGGTAGGGTACGTGCCTTGTATTGCTTGAAGCCCTGGCTTCGATCCTCAGCATTTCATGAAACCAGGTGTGGTGGTGCATGTCTGCAACTTCAGCACTCAGGAGGTAGAGGGTTATTCTTGGCTACATGGAGAGTTTGAGGACAGCCTGAGCTATATAAAACCCTGTCTCAAAAACAACAATGTATGTGATAGCAGCACAGGGGGCAAGGGCCACATAGCCCTTTTCCTGATAGTCTTTCTCACCTACTTCAAGCCTTTGGTCAAATGTAACCTTCTCCAGGATGGGGAGATGCTCAGTGGGTAAGGTGTTTGTTACACAGGCACGAGGACCTGAGTTTGGAGAAGCTGCAGTAGTACTTGCATAAGAGAACCAAGGGACAGGTGTAAGGTCATTTGTGGGGCTGGAGAGCTGGCTCAGAGACTCAGAGCACTTGCTGCTTTTGCCATCCCAACATTGTGAACACCCACATAGCTGCTCACGGTCTGTTTCTGAGGGCTTTGATGCTTTCTTTTGGCCTCAGGGATGCATATGCACATACACACTCAGGCAAATAATCATACAAATACAACAAAATAAACGAACATTTAGAAAGCCATTCACGAAATCCTTTGTAAATGGCTACTTGGGCTGGTTCTCAGCAGCCTGGTGAGTTCTCTGGCAGAGCAGCAAGTGCTCTTGACTGCTGAGCTATCTCTTCAGCTCCAGTTTGGACACCTTAAGTTCTGATTTAGTTTTGCTGTTTTGATATAAGATGTATATGTCTTTGTTTATTTGCAACAGGGTCTCACTCACTCTCTAGCCCAGGCTCATCTGGAATTCACTATGTAGCCTGGGTTGGCCTCACATTAGCAGCAATCCTCCTGTGTCAGCCTCTAAGTGCTGAGAGTACTGTCATGAGCCACCACATCTGACTTGAATCGAGTTTATGAAAACTTGACATGGTTAACCTTGTTGACAATTTACTGTTCCAAAGCCTTATTAAAATTGCAAGGCTAAAACAACCTCTTAGGTCAATAAGAAGGGCAGGAACTGTTTATCTTAAAGATCTGCAGGAGGCCTGGATGAGACATACAAATGAATGAACTTACATTCATTCATTTATTAATTTAGTGGTTAGGTATGGCCTACCATGTGTCAAGTCTCAGTTCATTGCTTGGAGATTAGTGAACTAATCCCTGTTATGAGGGAGATAGATACAGAGCAAACAGTCAGTTATAAGTGAGAATGAACAAAGCATTTGGATGTAGCTGGTTGTGCTGTACAAGCCTTTAATGCTATTACTAGGGAGGTAAAAATCAGGTGGATCTCTGAGTTTGAGGCCAGCCTGGTCTACATAGCCAGCTTCAAGACAGCTAAGGAATATATAGCAAGCTTGTCTTAAAAAAACAAAGTGTTGGGGGGAATATTTTGTTGGGGCTAAAAAAGAAGACTTAGTGGTTAAGAGCACTTTTCCAGAGGATAGAGGTTGGATTCCAGCACCCACATGGTGGCTCACAACTGGCCATCTGACTCCAGTTCCAGAGAATCCAATGCTTACTTCTGGCCTCTGAGGGCACTAGGCACTCGTGAGGCACACAGACATGCAGGCAAAACAATATATATATATTTTCATATATATATATATATGAAAAGTTTAGGTCCTAGGCATAGCATTCTATCCAAGAAATAGTACAATTCCTATAATAAGGCAGGATCACTTATGTCATTTAATAAAGAATATTTGTAGCCAATTTCTGGAAATGACTGAAGTTCAAAAACCACAGCATTTATATAGGACAGCTTCTGCAAAGACAGAAGAGAAACATCTTGAAGATGTGGGAACTACTGCTAACTCAGTACCATACATTCTACCTGCTGTGGTCCATACTAAATCCAGACTAAAATCTCATCTGCTCTTTGAGAACTACTTTTCCCTCTGAAGAGAGTTACTGCAAGACTTTACTTTGTTGTTCAGTGTTGGTTAATAAGTCAGTCACAGATATTGCATTGTCTATTATGTCTCAGGCAAGCAAACTGTGTAACTGTCACATTTATTGTCTAGAGGGGATGACACAGTATACAAATCATTACAGGTGGAATGGATGTCTGTCTTTCTTTGTACATGTGTGTATGTTTTTGCATGCAAGTGTGCATATTCATGCATGCATATATAGAAGCAAAAAGAGGATGCTGTGTCTTTTTTTATTGCCTCATTATTTTTTTTCAAGAAAAGGTTTCTTTGTGTAATCTTTGTTGTCCTGGAACTCACTCTGTAGACCAGGCTGGCCTCAAACTCACAAAGATCCACCCGCCTCTACCTCCCACCTGCCGGGTGGTGGTGGCGCACGCCTTTAATCCCAGCACTTGGGAGGCAGAGACAGGCGGATTTCTGAGTTTAAGGCCAGCCTGATCTACAGAGTTAGTTCCAGGACAGCCAGGGCTACACAGAGAAACCCTGTCTTGAAAAAAAAAAAAAAAAAAAAGCATGCACCATCACTGCCCAGCTTCTATCCTATTTTTTGAGACAGTCTCACACTGAACTTGTTTCAGGTCTCAGGCCCTCCATATGTCTAGAAATGAACTCAAACAACTTACAGAAGGATTTCTGTAGGTTAGAAGCCAGCCTTCCTCAGGAATTTGTGAAACTGGTATACCTCCCCAAAAAGAATCCCCCCCCCCGGCCCCTGCTGCTTATCTTCCAAATAACCCTCATTTTCTTACCCACTGCTCTCTTGCACTATCCGTCTCCCTAACTGCATGCTCTCACCAGACTTTCGGCTCTCCTGGGCCAGGCTCTCTCTCACTGCCTTCACCTGCTCTCTTCCAGATACCTCGATATCTTCTTTCTCTTACCCACAATAAAAACCTTCCCTGAGAATGAGTGGTAGTGGCACACACTTTTAGTCCCAGAGGCAGAGGTAGGCAGATTTCTGAGTTTAAAGTCAACCTGATCTATAGAGTGAATTCCAGGACAGCCAGGGCTACACAGAAAAACCCTGTGTCAATAAACAAAAAAACAAACACTCAAACAAACAATAAAAAAAAGCAAACCTACTCCCCACTCTCCCGCAATGATGTGGCATGTCAGCAGAATCTTTAGTGTACCCCAACAGATACAAAAGTACTGTGGGAGACTGAACAATAACGATTAAGCAAAGGTTCCCTGAGAAGGTGTTATTAATTAGTTAAATTAATTTTATTTTTTCAGTGGGGATGGAATCCAGAGTATTGTCTAAGCTAGGTAAGCATATTGCCACTGAGCTATCTCCAGTCCTTGTTTTAGGGGATTTTTTGAAGGCAGGGTTTCACTCTGTAGCCCAGTCTGGGTTGGAACTTACTACATAGCCCAGGCAGGTCTCAAATTTGCAACAATTCTCCTATTTCACCACCCACTCCTAAGTGCTGGGTTTACATGCGCTCCCAGCTCCCAGCTATTTATTAATTTCTTTGGAGATTCTATCTTACTATGAAGACCACACTGGCCTATCATTTATAATCTTTTGCTTTAGCCTCCTGAGCTGGGATTATAGATGTGTGCCACCATACGTAGTTTAAGAAAGTGATGTCTAAACTGATATCTAAAAAGGAATGGTGTTAACCTGGACAAAAGAAGAAGAAGAAGGAGGAGGAGGAGGAGGAGGAGGAGGAGGAGGAGGAGGAGGAGGAGGAGGAGAAGGAGAAGGAGAAGGAGAAGGAGAAGGAGAAGGAGAAGGAGAAGGAGAAGGAGAAGGAGAAGGAGAAGGAGAAGGAGAAGGAGAAGGAGAAGGAGAAGGAGAAGGAGAAGGAGAAGGAGAAGGAGAAAAGAAGAAGAAGAAGAAGAAGAAGAAGAAGAAGAAGAAGAAGAAGAAGAAGAAGAAGAAGTTCTTGTATTTTGTATTTCCCTAGAACCTAATAGCCCTCAACCGAAGTAGGCATGATGACACTGTTTGCTTCACTACATGCTCTGGAATGTCAGAGGCTCATAAATGTGACTATAGAACCCCAAGTCCCTAGTACAGAGTGCAAAGATGTACTTCCTGATCAATGGTATAATATTTGAGAAGGAAATTCAAGCAAATAGTATCTGTCAGGGAGTAAGTATAGTCTCTCAGGGGTAGCAATTCTGTTCAAAGGCATGTGTACAGGAACTGAAGAACAAAGAAATATATACCTGTCATAAATCTTGGCAATCCTCAGTTCTCCTCTTCCCTTTCGTAAGCTTATTCTTGTTGTTGAAGCGTGAGCCAGAATGTGTCCACCAATGGGTTTTTTAGGATCAGCCTGAAAGCTGAATCAATAAAACACTTCTTTAGGTTTCATTTGGATATACAGTGCTACTTTGCAAGGAAGAGGCAGCCTCTGTGAATGGGATGGCAGGATGGTGTGGGAATGTATTCTCTCTCTCTCTCTCTCTCTCTCTCTCTCTCTCTCTGTCTCTCTGCATGTGTGTATGTGTGTGTACGTGTGCGTATGTGTACAGATTTCAGAAGTCAAACTCAGGTATGCCTTAGGCTCCATCTACCTTGTGTTTGAGACAGGCTGTCACTAGAACCTGGTGGGCTTACTGCTTAGGCTAGCCTGGATGGCCTATGAGCCTGAGACTGACCTGTCCCCACCTCCCAGCACAGAGATTATAGACTTTTGTCACTATGACTGGCTTTGTATGTGGGTATTGGAGATTAAACTTGGGACCTCACGCTTTGATAGCAAATGCTTTACAATTGAGCTCTCTCCCTAGCTCCCAGATCTATAATCTAAAACAAAGAGAGGCTTATATGCAAACTGTGGAGAGCAGCGTTTAAAGATACGATACCATTGCCATCTAGTTTCGGCTTCTGAGAGTCCCTGATAAGCAGTTCCTCTTTTGTTGTTTTTATTTTTGGTTTTTGAGACTAGGTTTTGTAGCTCAGATTAGCTAGAAGCTAATTCATAATCTTCTTGCCTTAGTCACTTGACAACTGCTGTGTACTACCATAACAGCATATAATTCATGTTCTGTTTGAATTTTTAAAAATAAATTACTATTGAAGTCTGGGTTAGAACATTTGCCTACAATGTTTAAGGCCCCGGGCTCAATCCCTAGCACACACAAAAAATCAATAAATGAGCATTTTAAAAGTACAAACAAGGGCTAGAGATATAGGGATAAAGGTAGAGTTCTTGCCTAGTATTCCCAAGATCCTGGGCTCAACTCCCAGCACCACTGAGAGAGAAAGGGAGGGGAGGGGAATAAACATTCATTATCGTAGCATAACAATTGAGGTTAAAAATTGTCCTTAAAAACCACAAATACTGGATTTATTTATTCATTAACTCATTTATCAGGAATACTTACTAATGGCATATGTGCCAAGCACTATTTTAGTCTAATGACTAAGAATTGTCTAAGCTAGGCAGATGGAAAGCTGAGGCAGAAGTACTGAAAGTTCAAGGCAAGCCTGAGCTATATGGTGAAACTTTATCTCTAAATAGGTAAATAAATAAAGTGATGAATACTCCAGACTTTCTCTTTGAGGCTCAGTAATTAAAAGTAAATTGTGAATTCCTCCCTTCCCTCCTCTTCTGTAGTGCTGTGTTAGAACCCAGGGCCTCACATATACTAGAAAAATGTTTTACCACTAAGCTATATCCTTATTCCAGAGAGCCTTTTTAATTTTTTAAAATTATTTTCTGTGTATGAGAGCTTTGCCTTCATGTGTATCTGTGCACCACATGTGCTGGTTCTTGAGGAGGTGGTGAGCCTCCATGCAGGAATTGAACCCAGGTACTTCGCAACAACAGCAAGTGCTCTTAATGATTGAGCCAACTCTCCAGCCTCCAGAAAGCCTCTTGTTCATTAATTGTATGGTGGAGTCCTTCAATGTTACACATGTTGTGAAGGGGCAGTGAGAACAATACTGGAAATATTTTTATCATTGTTGCCCATAGTTTATTCTCTAAATATGGATATTTAAGGAATAAAGTCATAAAAGCTGGGTGCAGTGGTGTGTGCCTGTGATCCTAATGCTGGGGAGGTGGAAGCTTCCTGAAGTTTGCTGGTCAACCAGTCTAACTGAATTGGTAAGCTCCAGGTTCAGTGAGAGACCCTGACCCAAAATTAAGGAGGGAAGTAGCTGAGGAAGACATCTGATGTCAACTTCTAGCCTGTACACACATGTGCACACATATGTGCATACACATGCATGCACACTTCCTCATTCACATGAATATTTGTATATACACAAACAGTAAGCTCTTAACTATGTGTAGTCATTGTGATTCAAAAATTATAACAGCAAAAAGTTACAAATACTATTGATATTCACCTTGAGAGATACTGAGGACTAACATTTCCAATGCCAAAATGTAAGTATTTCTTCTTTTAAGAGAAAGAGGGGGTTGGGGTTGAGCAGTGGTGACACCTAGCACTTGGGAGGCAGAGACAGGAGGATATCTGTGAGTTTAAGGCCAGTCTTGTCTACAGAGCGTGTTCCAGGACAGCTAAGGCTACACAGAAAAAACCCTGTTTCAAAGAAACAACAGCAAAAACCAAACCAAAACCAAAATGAAACAGTGTTCAGGGTTTGGTGTGATGAGGATGTGGTTGACTGGTGTAAGATTAAATATGTAGTCTATAAGTTGGTAAGAAAGAAGCTCTCTGAAGATAGAACTGCTATGACTGACTACACAGTTCTGCGGATAGACCAGAGTTGCATACCTAGAACTGTATAATCTAATTATTTATCATGTTTGCTTGTGATTGCCGTAGGCAGATGTGAGCCACTTAATGTGTGTGCCAAAAACAGAACTCCAGTTCCTTAGAAGACCAGGAAGTGCTTCCAACTGATGAGCCATCTTTCCATCCCTACAAGAACAGCTTTTGGTGAAACTGTATGAAGAAAGCAGTAGCCAGGTAGTTGAGTCTATCAACAGTCAAGAAGTCAGAGGTTGGATGATCTATCAGGATGCAGAAGCCACAGTATAGGGAAGCAAAAAAGACATCTCAGTTGGATGAGCCAGCTCTATAGTGTTTATAGGTCATATGGCCGGTGGGTGGTTCTTCATGGTTTCACAGGAATTTTATCCTGTACAGAGATGGTTTAGAGGGGCTGATAGCATTCTAATCTGAGCTATGAGATCTGAATCTGCAACAATGATTTATGCTTCTTTTTAGAATATATTTATTTGTGTGTGTCTGTGTGTTCTGTACATATATATTTGTATGTGTGTGTGTGCCTGTAAATGTGCAGAGGCCAGAAGAGGGTACTCTCTATCACTCTCCACATATTTCTTTGAGACAGTATCTCTCCCTAAACCTTTTACTTGGTTAGGAAGGAAGCAAGCAAGCCCAGTGAACTTCCTGCCTCCTCCCCCTTATGGCTGAGGCTACAGGTCTACCTGAAATATCTGGCTTATTACATGGGTGCTGGGATCTGGTTCTTATAGTTGTACAATATGCACTCTTAACCACTACACCATCTCTCCAGCCTCTGATTTATTTATATTCTGCCATTAGTACTATTACTCACTAATTTATTTATTTGTTTGTTTGTTTTTGAGACAGGGTTTCTTTGTGTACCCCTGGGTATCCTGGAAACACACACACACACACACACACACACACACACACACACACACACACGCCACAAAGTACAAGTGCCTTTGGAGGCCGGAAGAGGGGCATAAAGGCTGTGCCACTCCCCACTCCTCCCCTACTCCCCCCACCAATATTGGGAATTGAACTTGGGTCCTCTAGAATAGCAGGAAGTATTCATACCCACTGAGCCATTTCTCTAGCCCACCTTTTCTATTTTTAAGTCGAATGCTTAAGGTATTTGTTATAGTAATGGAAACCTAACATAACTACTTACAAACTTAACTAGAGTTGTACTAAGTTTTTCCTCCAACATTCAAATTTCTTTTTTTGTTGTTGTGGTTCACATATATCTTCTTCTACCTCAATGTCTTTGCACATAATTTAACCTCTGAAATGAAAGGCCTTTTCCCTACCAGGTTTACTCAGGCAGTCCCCACTCATCCTTCAGGTGCCTCTTTCCAGGAACCTGAAGCTCTGTGGTCTCCTGCCAATGCATGTATTTTTCTAGTAAAGCATACGCTTTGCCAGTGGTAGAGTGCTTACCTATCATGTGCATCCCTAGCATCACAAAGGGAAAGAGAAAGCATCCTTCACTGTTAATCTAAATAATCCCCATTCATCTAATGTCTAGACAAGTGTGTGCCACATGAAGGTCTATCATGAACACTGCAATAAACACAGAGAAGATAATTTGGCTCTCCCTGGTGGAGGACTTTCTGGACACATGCTTGTAACATCTCTTTAAAAAAAACTATACACCAAAGAACGTTTGGAAGACTTTCGAACAGAAAGGCAAATATAAAGCTGGGCATGGTGACATACACCCTTAACCCCTCACTCTAGAGGCAGAGGCAGGTGGATCTCTGAGAGTTAAAAGCCAGCTTGCTCTACATAGGGAGTTCTAGGATGGCTGGGGCTTCATAGTGAGACCCTGTCTCAAAGATAAAATAAAATAAATAAAAATTAAAAATACAGACAAATATTTAAAAAGACAGTTTTCCAGCTCTCCCAGTTGAAGTAATCCCCCTGCTGGCTGTTCTGGAAACCTGTCCACAAGAGGCACAGTGGAGCTTCTAGATTAATGGCTAAGATCTTTTTCTTAACAAGTTGTGTTACTAATGTGACTTCCTACACACCATAGGGAAGCGCTTCTGCTGCCTGTCCTTGATGGCTCCAGGTGAAGAGTCTGAGCATTAACAATGTCATCTCCAAAGGCAGATGAGCCATATGGGGAAATTACTACAGGCTATTCAAAGGGGTTGCAAACTACAAAATGTTATCAAAATGACTCAAACTTTTGAGATCATATTTAATCAAAATAGACTATGAAATATCAACAGCCTTAGCTTTGATAGAATTAATTCAAATTTTGTTTGCTCTGTCAACAATTCTGTGCATAACTGTATATGGAAGTTTTAGCCCTTAACATTTATTATATAAGTCACTGGATACTTGATAATGTAATAAAAGATACAAAATCCCATCCAGCAAAATGAACATATGTACACACATATAAATTTTTATGTAAGTTTAGGAGTGCCATTGAACCAAGATTTACTGAGTCCTCACTATGAAAGACATTCTTTTAAGTCATCTATATTTTACTTTGCTTGCATGTAAGATTTAGTAATAATTTGTATTAAAATTTGGATTCTGTATAGGGAGAATTAGTCTATGTATAGGGAGTGTGCACTCACTGGTCACATGAACTTCAAATATAGCTAAATTTTCCTTATCAGACTAGTCCTCTGTATTTTGCTGAGTCTTATGAACTAGCTTTAAGATTCCCCTGAGAGAAGGGTTCATTGATCCAATCACACTATTGAGGCCTGCTCCTTTTAACATAACTGTAGCCATTTTGGATACAGTCTCTATTTTGCTCATAAGGTGAAAATAAGTTCAGGTTCTCAGACTCCACTTCCCAGAAGTAATAATCCATGGCTGACACTAAAAAATGCCACTAATAAGCCAAAAAGTTACAGCTGAATTACTTACGCTCTGTTATCTCAGTGCTCTGAAACTCCCCTGTTCTCCACCCATCCACCACCCCTCTTACCTTATTCAGGACCAATCACCTTAAAGGTTAGCTGATAATACTGTCTAGTTAACCAGAATGTTGGACGGCTCCCCTCCCTGCCTTTTAAACTTTTGGACCTGTTTTATCCTATACAAAGCCTGCTTTCAGGCCTAGATGAGTACTACAACTAGGCACCTGAGTGCTTCTTATGGTCCTGAACGTTCAGTCTTGGGGTGCGCATTCAATAAACTATTCTTGCTTAATTGAGATCAGTGTTCGTATGGTTTGTGTGGCGATTCCTGAACCCAAACACACACCTCTGCTTAAAGGCTGAGAGCCCCAAACAGGGCCTTTCTGTCCCAGACATTTCACTAGAATAGGTGTATCCCTGCAAAGTCTCTGAGTGCCAATATCCTAGTTTTCCCTCAGGCAGGTATAGCCCTCATATGTTGTGCAGCTTATGTGCTTTAGAATTAGGCCAGAGCTCAAAGGCTGGTTTGTCAGCTCTGGAACCTCAGGAAAAATGTTTAACCTTTCTGTTTCTGACTCTTTATGAGGAATCATAATGGTATCAATTGGAAGGACAATTGTAAGACTAAGATGAAATAATTCAGGTAAAGTCTTAGGTTAGTGACTACTGCTCTATCCTAATCTTAATGATCTGCTGTTCTAACCTTGACTCAAATATTTACTACCTATTTCATAGTAAAATGTGGAAGTGGGGTGGACTCCTGCCTTTTAGGACTGTTGTGAGGACTCAAGATACTATGAATAACTTATTGGGGGCCACCCTATACCAGGAACCATGGCTGCTCATTTATACACATTAGCTCTATCATGTCAGCAAACTAACCACATAAGATATCCTTAATTAAACATTTTAATTTAAACAGTTATCTCTCAATGAAACATAGTTCAAGAAATTTTTCTTCAAGTTCCTGACTACTGCAGCAGTCACAGGCTTGAAGTGACATATAAGGAGGTGGCATAGCAGCCTGCATTCTTCCAGAGGGCTTTAATTTACATCTATTTCTGACCAAGTTAACAGCATCAGAAAACCTCCCACGTCCCTCCTATAGCCTTTTACATTTTCTTCTCCTCTTGTTTCCTCTTTTCTGTGGAGAATGAGGGAGCAGGTGGGGGTAGATAGTAGTTAGGAGTAAGAAGGAACAGAAAGAGAGTTTCCCACTTTGGTTGAACAGGACATGGCATATTCAATCATTCTGGTCTTCCAACTTCAAGTTAGCTGAGGTCATGAAGAATTGATCTGAGATGAAATCAGATAGACTGTAAGAACATAGTGAGACTAAGAAGTATCTGCTGCTTTTCTTCCTTGTTTGTATTTTTTGTTGTTGTTATTGTTGTAGTGGTTGTGGTGAAGGAATGGAGTCAACCCAAAGCCTTGTGCATGCTAGGTGTGCTGGCTAATTTTATGTCAACTTGAGTCAAGCTAAAGTCATCTGAGAAGAAGGATTCTCAATAAGAAAATGCTTTCATAAGATCAGGTGTATACTGGGTGTGGTGGTGTACATTTTAATGCCAGAACTTGGGAGGCAAAGGCAGGCAGATCTCTGTGAGTGCAGGGTCAGCCTGGTCTACAAAGTGAGTTCCAGTAGTAGTTGTTGTTATTGTTAACTAATACATCTTTTTTGTCTGCTCCCAAAATATGCACACATTAAAATAGTTTCCCCCCTCATCTTTTGAAATTAGAATTCCTGTTTGGTGGGGTGGCATGGGGAGAGGTTCAACCACATATTAAGACTAGCTTCATAGAAAGCACAGGAAAGTGGAACAGGGGGAGGTACATCAGGGTCACATAAGAATTACATAAGATTATATAGAAAAGCTTCTGGTGCCTGGAAAGTAATTAGTAAGTATAAGATCTCTTAATTGAGGGGTGGGAGAGTGAAGAGAAGAATGAGTTTCAAATAATCTAAACACTTTTCATAAGGTCACTCTGCTAGTGACCATAAACCTATTACTTCCTCATTTAAGTTGACAATGTTTAGTCATAGGTTGACATGCTTAATGAGTAAGTGATACATCCACAAGGCTGCAAATATTCTGGATGGCTTTTTTGTTTAAGAATCACAGACACAACAGAAGTATGTGGTGACATCACGGTCCCTTTCACCGCCTATTTGCCCTGGTGTGCAGCATCCGGCCACCATCTGACTTGCATCTCTAGGATCCCTATAGTCTGAATGTGCAGCCCTCTCTAGGAGTCTCTGCTCTGCTGTGTCACACAGCAGCTCCTTGCCTCTATAATTTTGTTCTCTTTTAATACAATGTGCCATCGAGTATAATGCATGGGATACAAGCCTCAATTATTGTCAGTGTACTTGGGGATTCATACCAATTATAGTGATATTTCTCTGACAGGCTCCAGGCGAGCTAAGCTTGGAGTGCCTCAACACCAAGAAACAAAGATATTTTCTTTAGGGGAGGGTTTCTAATAGCATCGGAGAACCTTTAGTTTAAAACTGTCTCCATTTTTCATTTAGATGTGGTAATTTTGTGTTTTACATGAAGACATGTATTTAATCTGTACTGTTATAATTTAATATACTTCAGAACATACTAATTACAGTGAGCCTTGTTTCCTTACAGCTTGGCTAGGTGGAAGAGACTTCTCACAGCAGACTCATACTGCAAAAATACTAGGCTTTGTTACCTTTGCTGGCTCTCTCCTTAGCTCTCCTCATTACAGACTGTTCTGCCTTCCTCTCCAACTATTTCCTTTCCATCACCTCTCAAGTCTTCCTTCACTGTCTTACCAGAGTAATTTCAAGATGATTCTACTCTTTTTGAAACTTTTTACAAATACAAGAGAAAAGAACCTCTATCTGACCTAATTTCTTTTGCCTTGTAACTCAAGAGTGACAGTTGGGCCTCCTCAGTGCTCCCTCCCCACACCTGAAGAGAGAACAGTGCTCTTTAACTTGTACTGTTTTATCTGAATGCAGCCCACTTCCTCCCTCTGAGCCAATGAGTCATTTTCTCTTTTTAAAGCAAGCCTTTAAAATCTTCCATTTCTCGTTAGTTTAAAATTAATCCCTTTGTGAAGTACTTCATGTCCTGTATACAAAAGACACTCCATAGAGAAAAGATTGCTTTAAGCATCCACAGACTACACTACAGATGATGTGATAGGGGACATATCAAGACTTTAAAATACTAAGTTAAATAGCTAAATAGATACATACCATTTATCTTTCTCCTTTATTGAGACAAAGGTTTTTGTTTCTTTAGTTTGCTAATGAATTTGCAGACTCTTGTTACCTAGTGCGTTTTCAATAATATTTGAATTAATGAATAGTTAGTTTTCTCTTCAATCTTTATTTTTTTTTTTTTTGAAAGGGAGAGGAGTTGAACCTAAGGCTTTCCACATGTTAACCGCACAGCCTACCACTAAGCTATACTTTTGGATCCCTCCATATTTTAGATTCTTTTGACTATTTACATAGTTGATTTTTTTCATATTAGTTTTTTCCCCTTTAGCTAAGTAGAAAATATTCATAAAAGAATTGAAGGGTAAGAGATAAATTAAAATGCAAAAGATGCAGCAGTGTGCTTTGGCAAGTTTTAAAATTACTGACAATGGCTGGAGAGACAGCTCAGTGATGAAGAGCATTGGCTGCTTTTGCAGAAGACCTGGATTTGGTTCACAGCACCCACATGGTGGCTTACAATGACCTGTAACTCCAGTTCCAGGGAATCTGGTGCTGTCTTATGGCTCCACCTGGCACCAAGCATACATGTGTTGCACATACATGCAGGCACTCAAACATACACATTAAATAAAAGTGAATGGATAAATAAATAAATAAATAAATGACTGAAGAGAGGCACATTCATTTCAGCACAACTTAGAGAATTTTGCATTGTTATTAACTATCTGCTAAGTGGGCTGGAGAAATGGCTCAGTGGTTAAGAGCACTGTCTGCTCTTCCAGAGGTACTGAGTTCAATTCCCAGTAAACACATAGTGGCTCACAACCATCTGTAATGGAATCTGATGCCCTTTTCTGGTGTATCTGAAGACAGTGACAGTGTACTCACGTACATAAAAAAAAAAATAGATCTTAAAAAAAAGTATCTGCTAGTATATATGTGTCTCATTTTATATGCACATAATAGAAGCATTGCCTTGGTTTAATATAAAATCACATTGTTTTGCAACATAGGAATAATGATTAATTTGGTCAAGAATTATTGACGGGTGCTAAAATAAATGGTGAAAGCTGATTGCAAAACATGATACCACATGGTGTGAGCATTACCCACAAATCACTAAATTTCAAAGAGGTGTTTTTGTGGCTTTACTAATGAAAAACTCTCACAAACACCATCTCTCTCAAACACTAGTTGGCTGGATTCTTTGTAAAGCCCTGAGTGTGAGAATTCTGCATGTCTGTAGGTGACTTCCACAGGCTCCTTTTTCTTTCTTTCTTTCTTTCTTTTTTTTTTTTTTTTTGGTTTTTCGAGACAGGGTTTCTCTGTATAGCCTTGGCTGTCCTGGAACTCCTTTTTCTTTTTTTAAGAATTATTTATTAGCTGGGCAGTGGTGGCACACGCCTTTAATCCCAGCACTTGGGAGGCAGAGGCAGGCAGAGTTCGAGGCCAGCCTGGTCTACAGAGTAAGTTCCAGGACAGCCAGGGCTACACAGAGAAACCCTGTCTCAAAAAATAACAACAAAAAGATTTGTTTATGTATATGATTACATTGTCACTTTCTTCAGACACACCAAAAGAGGGCATTGGATCCCATTACAGATGGCTGTAAGCCACCATGTGGTTGCTGGGAATTGAACTCAGGACCTCTGGAAGAATAGTCAGTGCTTTTAACTGCCATGCCATCTCTCTAGCCCAGTTGGCTGGATGTTTTCTTTTGTTTTTGTTTTTTTGTTTGTTTGTTTGTTTGTTTTGTTTTAGACAGGGTCTCACTACATAGATAAGCCAGCTGACCCTGAACTTATAAAGATCTATTTGTCTCCTCCTAAGTGCTGGGATTAAAGGTATGCATCACCATACTTGACTCAAGAATCTTGGGTTTTGGTTGTTTTTTGGTTTTTGAGATAAGGTCTCACTATACAAGTTTGTCTAGCCCAGAACTTGCTACATAAGCTAGGCTGGCCTCAAATTCAGAGATCTGCCTACTTCTGCCTCTTGAGTGCTAGGTTTATAGGTGTGTATCACCATGTTTGGCCAAATTTAACATCTTAATAATGGGGCAAACTGCCATGCTGTGCCTTCTAACATAATACACTGAGAAGGTCTAATACCACATGGTTTTTCTAACAAAAGCATTTTACATTTAAAATAATGAGAAAAACCAATCAGGGCTGGTTAGATAACTCAGCAAATAAAGTCACCTGCCATAAAGCATGACAGAGTTTAATATGCCAAATTCACATGGGGAAAGAGGAAGTTTACTTCTGCAAGTTGTGTGTGTGTATGTGTACACATAAGTCAAAAACATTTTTAAAAGTTTTTAATCAACTTCAAATTGAGAGATATTGAAAATAGTTGGCCTGATGTTCAAAAATGTTAATATCACAAAGGGCTGCAGAAATGGCCCATTAGCTAAGAATGCATGCTGCTATTGAAAAGGACCTGCGTTCTGTTCCTGACACCTACATTGGAGGTTCATAAGCACCTCCATAAGTTCCTATATGCATTTCTGGACTCCATAAACACCTGCACTCACATGTGCACATGTCCACACACAGACATACACATATGCATGTGATTCAAAGATAAACTTTAAAAAAATTTAAACCAATTATCATTGTCATAAAAGTTTAACAAGGCTGAAGAGCTATTTTGATTAAAGGAAACTACAGAGGTTCAACAAATACATATATAGCATGCACTCTGCTGAAGACCATCAGCCGAAAACAACTCTTCACAATTATAATAAACATTGTCAGAACGACTAGAGAAAGTTGGATATTAGATAGCATCACTGTTGATGTTAAACAGCATGTGTCAATTGTACTGTGATTATGAAGGAAACCGTTCTTGCTCTTAGAAGACATATGCTGAAGTATTAAGTGGCAAAATATTAATGTCTACAAATAATACTCAACAGTCAGAAAAAAAGCCAGACAATTCTCAAATGGTTCACACAAATAGGATATATGTCAATATGTCTCAACACATGACTGTGAGCATGTACATAGAAAAAAAGATTTCTCAGATATGCATGCTAGCATGCATGTACATAGAGAATATCTTAGGGTTTTAGTGCTGTGAAGAGACAGCATGAGCACAGCAGCTCTTATAAAGGGCTGGCTGACAATTTCAGAGGGTTAGTCTATTAATATCATGGCAGGAAACATGGCGGCATGCAGGCAGACATGGTGCTGAGGAAAGGAGCTGAGAGTTCAATGTGTTGATCTGCAGGCAGCAGGAGGCTGTGTGCCACACTGGGCATGGCTTGAGCATAGAAAACCTCAAAGCCCACTTCCACAGTGATACACTTCCTCCAACAAGGCCACACCTACTCTAACAAGGCCACACCTCCTAATAGTGCCACTCTTATCGCCAAGCATTCAAACTTGAGTCTATGGAAGCCATATCTATTCAAACCACCACGGGGGGGGGGGGGAAGGGGGGGAGGGCGGTGTAGGGGAGCGGAAGAGGGAGAGGGAGAGGAGACAGGAGAGAGGAGACAGGACAGAGGACAGAGGAGAGAGGACAGAGGAAAGAGAGAGAAGAGAGAAGAGAGAAGAGGGGGGAGAGAAAAAGTGTGTGTTGCAAGGATACAATAACCATTGGTATTCCTAAGTGAATGCAGCATGTACACTCATTATGTTAATGTGCAGTTTTTCTCTAACTAAAACATTTTCCAAGTAAAATGTAGAAAAAGCTTTTGAAAGTTATTATGAGCTCAGGGCTATTCAACTCATAGTCAAACCTTCTGGATTGTGGTCCAAACCTCCCTTTGAATGTCATGCTTTCACAGTCTTATTTCAGTTCCCTTTGCTCTCTATTCCTTGCCATCTTTCAGAGAACCATTGTATTCTTGTATGTGGGCAAATACTTCAGTAAATTTTGAATATGCTTTATATGACTGACATTGTTTCCATGAGCAGCAGGCTTCTCTTGTGTTTTTTAAAAAGATGTCTCTTGTACATTTAATCAAAAGCCTATTTTTTGCTTTTGCATAGCAGCCTTTCAATGTTTCTAGAATGTAAGCTTTTATCTGCCTAAGACCATTTTCTTTTCTTTTTGAGACAAGAGTTTCTGTTGTCCTGAAACTCATTCTGTAGACTAGGCTGGACTCAAACTCAGAGATCCACCTGCTTCTGCCTGTTGAGTGCTGGGATTAAATGTGTACACCATCACTGCCTGGCCAATCACTTTCTTCTATAAGATTTATTTTACACTCTGAGTATTTTGCTTTCATGTATGTATGTATGTATGTATGTATGTATGTACATATGTACCACATGTATGCCTGGTGCTTGCAGAGGTCAGAAGGTGTTGGACTCCCTGGGACTATTATGAATAGTTGTGAGCCACCATGTAGGTGCTAGGATTCAAACCCAGGTTTTCTGCAAGAACAGTGTTCTAAACTGCTGTGCCATCTTTCAAGCCCCTAAGATCTTTGTCTTATTGTCTTTCAAGACCCCTTTGTCTTAGGACCGAATTGGGCCCCTAGTATAGATTAAAATGCCACTTTACTGTATAGAAAATACATAAAAAATAGGTCCTGAATAACAAATAAATGCCATGTTCAGTTATAAAGTAACAGCACACTGTGTCATGAAGTGATCTACGATACATATGCGCACATCACGGCTGATTATTAGTGTTGCTGTTTTGAAATGAGGCTTCACAACATCGCCCAGTCTGATTTTGAGTTCACAATCCTCCTGCGATCATCTCCCAAGTGCTAGAATAACAGGCATGTGATATCACACACAGATAAGGTTAGTTATTTCTAAGTGATTTTATGCTATACAGTAACCCTTTGATAGTAATCTCTGTGAATACAAAACAAGGGCTTACGTCATAGTTGCTCCAGGATCTGCAGTCATTTGATTGGTCACAAAAACAGCAACATTATATTCTGCATCAAAAAATAAAATTAACAAATTTAAAATTAACAAACTAAGAGAAGGGCAATAAAAATACAAAGTTCATTGCTTAGATTTCAGTTTAGGAACGTTGCACCATGAGTTTATTTTTATAAACAAGCTCTTGTTCCCATTGGTTTTTGTTTTGTTTAAGACAGGGTTTCTCTGTGTAGCCCTGGCTGTCTTGGAACCCACTCTGTAGACCAGGCTGGCATCAAATCAGAGACCTTCCTGCTTCATCCTCCTAAATTCTGGGATTAAAGGTGTGTGCCATCCTTCCCAGCTTCCTATTTTCATAAATAATAAAAATTACTTAAAGTCATTGTTATTATTTCTATCAGAATCACTTTTAATTTAAATAATTGTAGTTCCATGAAAGTAACTTTAAAATGTTATGCTTCTGACATCCTTCTGAGCGTCTCTGCAAAACATACTACAGCAAACACAGCCAACAGATGCTCTGTGACAGTGCCATTTTATTTTAAAAATCTACCTTCTGAGATTTTTTGGAGTCGAGACAACATCTGGGCCAATTTTTGCTGGCGTTCAGCCAATTCCCCACGGCCACTGAAATCCACTCGAAAAAGTGCCATTATTGAGTCAATGATCTGCATGGGAATAACATAAAACCAAAGGTGCATTTTAAAATTGGAGGAAGATGCCTATTTAAACAGAATAGAACAATATGCTAAATAGCTCTGCCAGTGAGCATTATTTAAAAACTCATACCAATAGTTTGAAAATGCCAGCTTCTTCGTGAAACTTGGCTGCTACATAATCAAGTAGCTCCATCTGATGTTCACCTGATGGGAAAGAGAAAATCTCATGTGTGTGTCTTTGGGTGCCAGACAGACAGATCTCTTCTTTTCTCCTGACTATCACTTTACTAAATAGGACTGCATACTTTGCTTGACCATATGTAGCAAACAATACCTTGGACAAAAAGATATTGTTCTAGGGAGCTTTAGTTCGATGCTATACTACACACCTAGATGCTACACTACATACATCCATACTACATACCATATGGGAAACCTTGAGTTTAATCCCAGCACCAAATAGGAAAAATAGCTGTTACTCTACATTTCAGGGACAACAAATACAAAATTTGAAGGCATTTGAGTACCTAGAGAACTGAACAGATAATATTTGAAGACTAATTTGTAGAAAATGTAAATAAAACAAGGAAAATGAGTGAAAATGTAGCATCAAATGGTAAGCTAGTGTTGTCAAACTCCCCATAACCCAAGCATGCAACTGCACAGGGTCTTACTAGTATAGGCACGTGCATAGAGCACATTGTCCAGTACTGCATCATGGTCTACGTTGAAGCGATCAGCGATGTCCCGAAGGCGATCTGGACGGCTGGAGTGTGCCAAGATTAAGGATCCAATAAACCAATTCCAAAGAAAGTTTAGATAGCTACAAGAGGTAGCCCTGGAGCAAGTAAAGCATCTGAGACGTAACAGTGCATCTGCAAAGGCATTCTGGATGCTACTAATTACTTAAGAAACTGCCAGAGCTGTTGTTTTTCATAACTGCTTCAAAACGTCTTATATAATGGTAGGTGTCACAGATATGGTAAATCAGAAATTAAATATTAAGGTATATAATTTTTAAAATAAGTTTAGAAGCTTGCTGTGATGTCTTCATTTTATAAGGACATTGACAGAGTTTTGGCAAATAATTTAGGATTACACTGCAGAATAGTTAAAATAGAAAAACTAGAAACTAAGGTTTGTGAGTCTCTTTTGTTCTCAGCTCTGTAAAAATAGACCTAGAACACTAATGTCATGAGTTATATTCAAGTCATTTCAAATTCTTCATTGGCTCAAAATGAAATAGTTTAGCATTCCACTAAAAATGTGGCCAAAAATTGACAAATTTAACTATATGAAGGGTCAAAAAATAACCTCAAGGGTCTAAAAGGGAATGATCGAAGCAGGGTTTTTTTGTTTTGTTTTATTTGGCTTTTATACACCTTCTTCTAAAGGAAGGTGTTCTGAAATTACAAAGTTCCAATGGAGGCAAATCCATATACCCCCAAAGGTGGAAGATGCTAACAATCACTAACTGGTAAACTACAGAAAGTAATTCCACTTTATTTTCTGGTCCTTAGTGACCTGCCTGTCTGCAGTTTCATTTTACTCGTTTTCATTGTTCATAAAACACTATTAGCTGCTGGGAAGCAAGGCCACTCTTTGAAATTTTTATTTATTTATGTATTTATTTAATTTGGGTTTTGGTTGGTTGATTTGTTTGTTTTGAGACAAAGGGTGTGTACCATCACTGCTAGGTTTATCTTTCTTTTTTAACTCCACTGTTAGGTATTAACCCCTTGCACATTCTAGGCAAGAGGCAACAAAAGTGCCATTCATGTCAGCTTCTACAAACCATGGATTCTATCTGAACAGGGGTTTAAGAGTTGGGCTTACACTGAGGGAAAATACAAATCAATCTACAAGTATTTACCCATTAATAGTAGAAAGCATAAAGAGTTATAATAGAAATGTAAGAAAAATAACAAGAGACAGCTATATAGGTTGAGAAACCCCAAGAGAACAACATGAGAGATTTCCCCCCTGAATTTCCCTTTGCTCCTAACTCTTCTCTCCCTGTCTTGATGAAATCCAGATTGCTGATCTGCAAGAGCCATTCCGACCCCCTCTGCAGTTACTCTTTCTATGCCTAGCTGAACTCCAGCTGAGCCCCTCTTGTTACAGCTCTAAACATCCTACCCTCCCTTCCCAACTTAGAAGGTTCCAGAGACTTCTCACGCCCAGATTTCTCAACATTCTGAAATTTTTCTTGTTTTTCTTTCACAGGAGTGTTTCTTATAATAAATTCTGCAATAGTTCTGGAAGGCCAAGATTTTCTGAATTGGGTAATTACAAACAACCAGAAAGATCAGGCCTTTATATGAGAGGCTTAACTACTTGTGTGATTCAGTAAGGCTATGACATGGGATCAGAGGGAGCAAATCCCCTGTCTGATGGAAAGCAACAAACACATGGATTTCAATATGACCAGCCAAGACAACCAACAGAAGAGAGCAAAGCAAAGGCATTTTAGACATGAGAAACAGTCTGTTTTTGCAACCCTGATCACCTTCCTGGAAGCAGTACTTAAGGTGATACAACAAAACAAAAGCTCTGGGGATATAAGAAGCCTTGATGACAGCACAAAAAACCCTTATAGCCCAAAGAATGTTAATGTACAGCATTTCCAATTTTTCACAACAAAGCATATTTAGCAGGACTGGAACATTCCCATCTCTTTGTCTCTAGTTATAACCATGGTGAGAAATAAGCCTGGTGAAGCAGGCTGGGCTTCACCGTGAATTGATTAATGAAGCTGTGCAGATCTATCTTCTGAACCTGGTACGTTCTCAAACCACTGTTTCCATCCAATTTATATAATGCCTCCCTCACTTGCTGTTTTCTTGCAAGACACTTCCATCATCTCAGACTCCACAATAAATGTCCCCTGGAACCAATTCCCAACTCCAGTGATCTACCTCATTCTTCACATTTCACATTTGCTTGCCTTCTGAAGACTTTCTCCTTCCTCTGACTGTACTTTTTTTTTTTTAGACCTTTTCATAAAAACAAGCAGTTTTCTCTACCCTCTCTTTCATCCACATCTCTGACTCTACCCTTTCCTCAGAATTTCCCATTGCCATCTATACTGCCTCATGTCCTTCATGTTCAACAAACTGCCAAGAAACATTGGTTGTCCTCAGTACCACTCCAGTAAGGACACACTTCTCAAGCCACTCTCCTTTGTCTGCAGTTCCCTTGCTAACGTTTCCTGTTCTGTTCTTTTTTGTTCCTTCCATTTGTTTGCTTGCTTTTTGAGACAAGGTTTTTCTACATAGCTCTGGCCATCCTGGAACTCACTCTGTAGACAAGGCTGGCCTTGAACTCAGGGATCAGCCTGCTCTGCTTTCTGAGTGTGTACCACTACACCCAGTTTCTTTTTGTTCTTATTGCTCCCAACCTAGGTAAAAAAAAAACTCCCATTTTCTTAGATTTTTGAAAAAATATCTAATTGACACCCATCATCTTGTTTCAAAGCCCTTCATGTCTTAGACCCAAATCACCTTTCTGGATGACTATTCTAGAATACTTTTATATCAATTAAACTGCCATGTCCTCTGGGACCCAAACAGCTCTGACCCTTTCCTTCTATACTCTTAAGTTCTTCAAGTCTTTCCCTCTACTTGAGGCAAAATCTTTGGATATGAAGTTTAAGAATGATTAAGGTACAATTTTATCTCATGTATTTCTTTGTTACTTTTCATCAGATTATGTACAGGTGTAGATAAGTAAATCAAGCAGTGATGTGAGCACTTGGTCAGCACTGCTGTCCCCTTGGCTTTTGTCATCATTGGCAAAATACATCAAGGCACTCTCTTTTGTAGTAATATTGTTCTACAACACTGCCTTAGGACTTGTGTAAATAAAAGGGTTACAAAGTATTTTCTGTATCAATGAAGATAATCTTTCCTCCTGAGTAGCCGCCTGCTCCTGGAAGTTGAGCTGTCACTAGGGAACAATAAAAAATTAATATTAACAAGAATGAACAAACTTTGCACAAATAAATACATAATAAACATTAATTTCATGTTGGTTGCAACTCTAGTAAACTCAGTAAAGAACAATGACCCATTGGCTTCTAAAAAGATTGCTATATTTCCACTTCAGTAACTAGTAGGAAAATAAATAATTTGGCAGGATGTGGTGGTTTGAATAGCAATGGCTCCCATGGACTCATGTCTCTGAATGCTTGGCTATGGGGAGTGGCACTATTAGGAGGTATGGCTTTGTTGGAGAAGTACATCACTGAGAGGTGAGGTCATATATGCTCAAGCTATAACCAGTGTGGTACACAAATGCCTTCTGATGCCTGTGGATTAAAATGTAGAACTTTCAACTCCAGCACTATGTCTGCTTACATGCCACCATGTTTCATGCCATGATGACAATGGACTAAACCTCTGAAAATGGTAAGCCAGTCTCAATTAAACGTTTTCTTTTATAAAAGATGCCATGAACATGGTGTCTCTTCACAGCAATAAAACTCTGACTCAGGATAATAATTCAACTGAGAATTTCAACATCTCTCACACTGGGAAATATTTGTCAAAGTCAATTCTCCCAAATAAACAGAATTAGAATTTAAATGTTACTAATTTTACTTTCATAACATAAATATAAGTTATGCTAAATAACTTGTTACCTTTAAATTGCTGTCAATATTGAAATTCATTTACTTTGTACATGTATGTATGTATGTATGTATGTATATGTGTATATGTATGTATGTATGTATATGTGTGTGTACTATAGGCATTTGTACCTCTTCTTATATATGTCCACCTTTTGAGAGAAAACATCTTTTTTTTTTTTTATTTTTGCAATACATAGTTTCTCTGTGTGCCCTGGCTGTCCTGGAACTCATTATGTAGACCATCTCCATAGACATGCTTTTGCATCATGTTCCCCTAAGATAAATATATAAGTAAATATAATTTTGGGGTTTTGTTTGTTTTGAGACAAGGTCTTCCTATATAGCTTCGGTTGATAGATCTGCTTGCCTCTGCCTCCTAGGTGCTGGGATTAAAGGCATGTGCCACATGGCCCAGGGAGACAGCATCTCTTATTGAACCTGGAACTTGCTGATTTTGCTAGCCTAGCTAGCCAGCAAAGCCCAGGAGTCGTCCTGTCTCAGTCTCCCCAGCACTGGGATTATATGTATATGTTGTATTGACCCAGCATTGTACAAAAGTGCTCAGATGCAAACTCAAGGCCTCACAATTATGTGGCAAGCACTTTCTCAACTGAGCCATTTCCCTAGCCCAAGCATTTGCTTTAAGGCAGGTTCTCTTGTATTCCAGGCTGGCATCTAACCTAATTACCATGTGGCTAAGGATGACCTTGAACTCTGGTCCACCTCTATATAAAATTATATAGGTTTAGAATGGTTTATATAGAGTTGAGGATTGAACCCAGGGCTTCATATATGCTAGACACATCTTTATCTAAACTGAGCTATATCCCCAACTCATATGTATTATCCTGCTGTAGTTAACATAGTTACTTCATACTACGCACACACATTATTTCACTTTTCAAAATTCTCCCAAAATTTGGCACTATTATTATTTCAGTTTGACTGTGAGGAGAATTAAGGGTAAACCAACTTGCCCACAGTTATCAGTGGAGCCAAGACATTTTGATTCTACAATACAGCCTACTTTTCACTTTTTCTTGTGTGTTTGTGTGTTGTGCTAGCTTGTATATATCAATATTCACATGTGTTAGGTTACACATCAGAACCTCCTTTTAATCACTTTTGCATGTTCCTTTTACTTAAGTGAAACAAATACAAATAAAAATCTTCATTAATAAGGAATTTGTTTATTTTGTTTTAGAAAAAAATTATATATTTACTTCTTTTAAAAATTTATTTTTGGCCGGGCAGTGGTGGCACACGCCTTTAATCCCAGCACTTGGGAGGCAGAGGCAGGCAGATTTCTGAGTTCGAGGCCAGCCTGGTCTACAGAGTGAGTTCCAGGACATCTCTGGCTACACGGAGAAACCCTGTCTCGAAAAACCAAAAGAAAAAAAAAAAAAAAAAATTCTTTGCCAGATGTGGTGGTCCATGCCTTTAATCCCAGCACTTGAAAAGCAGAGCAGGCAGATCTCTCTGTGAGTTTGAAGTCAGCCTGGTCTACACAATAAATTTCAGTTAGCCAGAGCTACCTAGATAGTAACATTTTGTCTCAAAAACACTAACCAACCAAAACCACCAAAATTAAATTTACTTACATATGTATTTATTTTAGGGGCACATGATGCAATGGCACATCTGTGAAGGTCAGAGGACAACTTGTAGGAGTTGACTCTTTCTGCCATGTGGGGTCTAGGATCAAGCTCAGTTTCTGAGGCAAATGCCTGTACCCACTGAGCCATCTTGATAGGCCCCAAATTTAATTTGACTCCTCTCTTTGGACAGAATGCACCCCATAGAAAGTATTCTAGTCTTCAATAAATTTTATGTCCTCACTGTGCTTTTTTAAAAGATAGAAAATATGGATAGGAAGAAATTGACACACTGTGTGCCCCTCCTGTCAATTTGTTCATAAAGCACTTACCTTCTTTGTACTTCCACTCAGATGTTCCAGTACAGGACTGACAACACTATCTCAACACACATTCCAAAACCATCTGTGTAACAGTAGACTGTATAACCTCTTGAGATTTTGTTTCCTTGAAAACTGGATAAGACTGCATACAATCATGTAAAATGCAGCAGAATTCTATTAAGTGAATGTTCTATCACTGCTGTGTTGCTAATTTTAGTATGTGTTCTTACCACAGAGGGTATGAGACAGCTGAGTTTTTCCAGTACGAAATTCTGTGAAATTTTAAAAAAGGAACTTTTAGAAAAGTTTTATTAGATATTTTCACTAAACAAACAAGCAAAAACAAAACAACAAAAACCAAACCAAACCAAACACACTGCATAGTGTTAGGAATGTTGCTTAGTGGAAGAGCACTTGTCTAAAAGCCCAAGGTTCCAGATTAAATCTCCAGTATTCCACAAGAGATCTTACTACTTACACATAGTATCCTATGACAAAAGGATACTACATGTATGAATACCAAAAGTGAGAGAAAAAAGTTCATCCTCCTCAACAAAACTGTTTAGGTTTCAGACCTGACCACAGAAAGGAGAGCCAGGCTCCCTCACTGTGCTGAGATCCTCAAGGAAAAGCTGATGTGATCCTGAATAGTGACATCCCTAGTTGACAGCAGAAGCAAATGTTCTCCATAGGAAAACTTTTCTACTAATCACTTGGGTCCACTGAACTCTTCGTTTAAATTTTTAAAAAGTTCATATGTGGGCTGGAGAGATGACTCAGAGGTTGAAAGCACTGACTGCTCTTCCAAAGGTCCTGAGTTCAATTCCCAGCACCTACATGGTGGCTAACAACCATCTATAATGAGATCTGGTGCCCTCTTCTGGTATGCAGGCAGAATACTGTGTAAATAAATAAATAAAGAAATAAATAAATCTTTTTTAGAAACCTCATAAGCAATACACAATTAGAGAAATAGCTAATATTGAGTCAGTAGAAATAATAAAAACCAAATTTACTTATTCAAGTCAACAGAAATAGTAACAAAAACATTTGGTTCTCTAAGACTACAAATATTAGACTGTCAAGATTCCACATTTAAAAACAGCTGTACATGGATTATCTGGGAAAATATAGTATATAGGCCAGGGGTGATGCAGGCCTTTAATATTAGCACTTTGGAAGCAGAGTCAGATAGTTCTTTGTGAGTTACAAGCTAGTCAGGACCACGCAGTAAGACCCTGTATGTACTCACACACAAGCATGCACTCGTGTACACATCATATTATATATGCTACAAACTGAGAAAAAATATTTTCTATATTCCTGGAATATGTGTTGCCTAAACAAAAGAACAACCTTATTATTCAATTACCTTTTGAGCAAATAAGAGAAAAAAATAATTTCTTTCTATAGTAATCAGAGATAAGAAGAAAAATATCAATAAGAAATATGTTAATGTTAGTATATACTTTTATTTTAGCTTGGAATGATCCTATATTATAATAATTGACACTTCATCTAAACTTCCCAAGTAGAAACTTATTTATTATTTTTCATATATACACATATCATTCCACAGAAAACTATTAAGGTTCTACCTACCTCCAAAAGTTTCTGTAATTGCCATACTTTCAATGCCACCTCCTAGTAATTTACTGAAAACAGATATAAAGTATTGGTGACAGAGTATAAATAAAGATATCAAGAAAGAAAATGGACTAGGTGTAGTGGCCACATGCATCTAATCCCAGCACTAAAGAGGCAGAGGCAGGAGGACCTTTGTGAGTTCAACATCAGCTTAGTCTACATAGTGAGTTCTAGGACAGGCAGGACTATGTAGAGAGAGCTTGTTTCAAAAAACAAACAAACAAAGGAAATAAAATGTGTATAATTAGTAACATATCATCTGTCTATCTATACAAGAAGAACAGGAATTCATAGTTGAAAGAAATGACACTAAGTATTTAGATCACTGGTTCTCTGTGGAAGGGCAGGCAGATGAATAAAGCAATTTATTTATAAGGCCTGTTCTTACTTCTGAGTACCAATAGTAAATAAGTCAGTAAGGCTTTATATCCATAATTTTTTTTAATTGGAATTAAAAGATGTGTTTTATTTTGTGGTTCTAGGGATAAAATCAGGGTTTTGTACATGCTAAGAAGCATGAATTACACACCAGTAATTATCTTGTTACTAATCAAGTTTCTCAAAGTGTACATAGATAATATTTCTAAAAATTAACTGAATATTCAATTTTTTTGAGATATGATCTCTCTATATATAATCCAGGCTGGCCTCAAACTCACAGAGATTCCCCTGCCTCTGCCTCTGCCTCTTGAGTGCTGGGATTAAAAGTGTGAGTTATGAGCCACCATATGGGTGCTGGGTACCAAATCTAGCCCTGTAAGAGCAGCAAGTGCTCTTTACCCCTGAGCCATCTCTCTAACCCCCTTTCTTAGTTGAAATCAGCAGAGCCCTCATTAAGTTTGTGGGTAACTTCCAAAATGCTTCAATTTGAATTTAAATTGCTGTCTTACTTAGACAAATATAAATCTATTCTCTTAAAGAGAATATTCTCTTTGTCTTATTTGCGATTGCATCCCCAAAGACATGCAAATAGGAACTACAAAGGCATTTTAAGTATTCCTATCAGGGCTCAGTTCAGTAACACATACTGCATTTAATGAATGGATGAAAGAGATCATAACTTCTTTAGTTCTTCTCATAGAGAACATTAAATGCACTAAAACATTGTATTGCCAATTAAATATATGCTGTCAAAACCTGGCAGTTGTTCTACCTGCTAACATTCTATGTAATATCTTTCTAGTTAGGGTTTCTACTGCTATCATAAAACACCATGACCAAAAGCAACTTGGGGAGGAAAGGGTTTATTTCATCTTATAATTCTCTCAATTCTTTTCTGTCTGGCTCTTTGAGATAGGGTCTCTCTATGTAACTCTGCTTGTCCTGGAACTCACTATGTAGATCAGGCTAATCTTGAATTCACAGAGATCCTCCTGACTCTGCCTCCCCTGTGCTAGTCGTCCATAAGACATTTGGAAAATTGAGCTCTCTGGGAGGATAACTGAAGACAAGGAATTAATAGTTTTAGGTGTATAGTAGTGGTGATGGAATGGTGTTAAAAATGAGTGTGTACTTAGCATTCATTTGGGTCTAATAAGTAGCTTAGACTTTGCAGTCTTCAATGTTTGGTCCTAAATTTGCCCCTCCTACAAGTCCCTTATCTGTGATCTACAATCTGCTGATCTTCAGACCTAAAACCTAGGTGTCACCTTTGGTAACCCCCACTATACCCTAATTATATTACATTAGCAAAGCCTGCCTGTTCTGCTATTAAAAAGTGAACCACCTAGCTTCTTTCATAAATATATTACAATTATAGGCTCAGAGGGAGAAGAGATATGTCTGGGAAAAAATCTATAAATTAACTATTATTAAAAAAAATAAAAATAAAGCTAAACTCAGTTGCCTCAGCTGCCTGAGCTGCTAAATTTAACATCAGCCAAAAGAATCTACTAAACCTTAGTTTAAAAAAATGATGAGCCAGGCGGTGGTGGCGCACGCCTTTAATCCCAGCACTTGGGAGGCAGAGGCAGGTGGATTTCTGAGTTCAAGGCCAGGCCAGCCTGGTCTACAGAGTGAGTTCCAGGACAGTCAGGGCTACACAGAGAAACCGTCTCAAAAACCAAAAAAAAAAAAAAAAAAATTGGGGGGAAAACACATTAAACAATTTGGGGAAAATAATCCATGTCAGAAATCATAAGAATAAGTGAAAAGGGACTGCTGAGGAATAAGGCCTGTAAGACTTAAGAAAATTGTTTCTTCTAAAATATTCAATTTAACAACTGATTCTTAAATAAACACAAAGTGGGGGATGAAATTTTCTTCATTAATGAAGATGGAGAGGAAGGAAATGTAAGCAGACTTTTCAGGTCATAGACAAATAAAAGTTAAATTAGAAATGACTTATGAGTGTGAATTCCTTGTAAGAAATGTAATCTGTTCCCTAAAGCAGCCTGGAATTTGCCTCACGTTCACTTTGAAACAAATACTAAAACCTCCTTCAAACAAGGAAGCTACCTACAAATAGTGGAAATCACGATGAGATTTAGGAAAAGAAACACGGACTCGAAAGGTTGTACTTAGTGGTGACAAAAACTGAGATACACACTCAAACTCCTGACTCCCAGTAGTGATATGGAAAACCATCTTCCTCTTTTCGCTGTACTGAAAAGCAGTTAAGAATCCTGGTTCCTAAAGAAAGACAATGGAGAGGTTAAAAACAGTGTAAGATGTCTGGTGTGCCCATCGATGCCCAGCAGTACCCGAATCACCACACCCTCATCTATCAAGGCCATCATCTGTGCAAGCTCTTCTCTGAAGATTGTATCAGAACAGGGCAAAACCATAGGCTTGGGATGGAGAGATGACTCAGTAGTTAAGAGTTCTTGTTCCTTTTCCAGAGGACATGGGTTCAGTTCCTAGTACCCACATGGTAGCTCACAACCATCTGTAGCATCAAATGCCCTCTTTTGTTCTACATGGACACTGCACACACATAGTATACATACATATATACAAAACACTCATACACATAAAAATCTTTTTTTAAAAGAAAGGCTTTAGTGTCATCTCACATTCTCATTAAGTCACATGATTAAGGGTACCTGACACAATCCAGCATGGATCTAACATAGATAATAATATTGTGTCTTTAGAAGACAGCCTTGAAGAATAAGTGGAAAAGGTTCATGGCACAAAAACAAAACAAAACAGTATTTTAGAGTGATTCAATGGATCTCATTCAATAGCATCATTTCAATTGATCAGCATTCAATAGCATTCAATAGCTCTAGACATTTCAAGAATCCCAGAAACTGTAGTTTTCACTATTCATGTCTTTACATGGCAGATGCATTCTTATTTGCTGATGTAGTGATGAACAGTGAAAACAGACACAAATACAGTTAATTATTTTTCTTTGTTGGTCCATGTTCTTAACAGTGGTTCTTAAACTCTGAAGAACTTCGGGGAGCAAAGAGTAAGCCCAGGCCCAGCTTTAGCCAAGAAAGGATAAGACTCTGGATGCATAAAAGGTGGTTTTTTTGTTTCCCTTGAATAACAAAATTTATGGCTGGGAAGATGGCTCTCAGTGAGTAAGAACACTTGCTATGCAGGCAAGAAAATCTGAGTTGAAATTCCCTCAGCTATGTAAAAAGCTAGGTATGGCTGTTTGTGCTTGTAATCCCAGCCCTGGGGAATGGAGAGAAGTGGCTCCCAGGAGCTCAACTGGCCAGCCAGCCTAGCCAAAACTAAGCCTCAGATTCTGTAAGAGATCTTGTCTCAAAAATAAGGAGGAAAGTAATAGAGAAAGACATTGGATGCATCTGAATATACAACCATAGGCACATGAACCCACACACAAACACATGTACATATACCATACACACTCATGAAATTTAGGGGCTGGGGAGATAGTTCAATCATTAAACTTTTGCTTTGCAAGCACAAAGACTTAAGTTCAGTCCCCTGAACTCATGTAAAGAGAGCAGTAAATTAGCCAGGAGGTGGTGGTGCACACTTTTAATCCCAGCACTCGGGATTATGGTGGCGGGGGAGAGGCAGGAGGATCTCTGTGAGTTTGAGGCCAGACTGATCTACAAAGTGAGTTCCAGGACAGTCAGAGCTACACAGAGAAACCCTATTTTGTAAAAACAAACAAACAAACAAGAAAGAAACAAAGCAGGAAGTAGGAGACAGACAAGGCAGATTCTTAGAGCTCACTGGCCAGCCAGCCCAGCCAACTTCATGAGTCCAAGTAAATGGTGTCTGAGGACTGAGATCCGAGGTTTCCACACACTTGTACACATATGCATACAAACTAGACCAACACACACGTGTCAAATAATGAGATTTAGCTTCTAAAGACAAGAAGACTATGGGCAATGGTAAAATGACTGGGGAAAAGTGCTTGCTTTGACTTTAGCTTGAGTTCAAACCCAGAACCCAATTAAAAGAGAGAACCAGGGCTGGAGAGATAGCTCAGCAGTTAAGAATACCGACTGCTCTTCCAGAGGTCCTGAGTTCAATTCCCAGCAACCACATGGTAGCTCACAACCATCTGTAATGGGATCCGATGCCCTCTTCTGGTGTGTCTGAAGAGAGATACAATATACTCACATATACATATATGTATACATATATATAATAAAATAAGACTTTACAAAAGAGAGAACCAACTCAACAAAGTTGTTCTCTAAACCTATATGCTATATGTGCAAGTCCCCTCTAAATCACACACACACACACACACACACACACACACACACACACACACACATTTAAAAATTTTTAGGTAGGCTGTGGTGGTGTGTGCCTTTGATTCCTAGCACTTGCACTTGGGAGGCAGAGGCAGGCAGATATCCTAGTTCCGAGGCTAGCCTAGTCTGCAGAGTGAATTCTAGGACAGCAAGGACTACATAGTGAAGCCCTGTCTTGAAAAACAAAAACTAAAACTAAAACAAACAAAAGTGTAGAAGCTAGAAAGTAATAGTTTCCTAAAATCTGGATAGTACTATAGCACTTAGAAATTGTGGCAGTTGAGGAAGTGACTCTGGATACAATGCCTTAGTGGAGCTAGAACAAAGCAATTAGGCCAAGAACATTAGTGGCACCTGGGTCCTCTCCAAGTTCAAGACCATTATGCCACTTGTGCTACCTTCCTGCTTTACCTGCCACTTTTGGTCATGAGACCCATGCGTACACATGGAAAAATAAAAAGTCTTGGGTATTCTGTAGAGAGGGAGACTTGGAAACTACTTTTTGTTTATTCCTATTTTCAGACTAAAAACAGGGACCTCATGATCCCCAAAACTCTGCAGGGGAGTTGAGGTCAAAGGCTATATGCTTTTTTCCCTGACAGCCTGACTGCTTGCAATCTGTGGAGCCACTGGAAGGTATAGGTAACGAACCCAGTAGCCTCAGTGGACATGTTCATGGTCATATTTATTTCAGCTCCACACACACAGACTGAACTGATGCTCGTTGTCTTCTTTCCAATCTAGGGCTGTCTTGTCAATCGGCCTATACCAGGAAAGAGTAAATTCTTTACTAGTGAGCAGCTATAGGCATATATGAGAAGACAAGACCAAACTAAGAAGGGGCAGGCAAAAACAAACAAATGGCAGAGGAACAAAAAGCCAGAGTAGAAAAAAAAAAGCCAGAGTAGTATAAAGGCAAGGTTTGGTAAAATAATCACCTTTAATAGTTTAGCAAGTCTCTTTGAAAAACAAAACAGTTCTTTTTTAGATTTTAATTACCTTAACTGTATGTTTGTTAGGAGTGTACACCATGATGTCTCTTTCTACCATGTGATTCTAGGAATGGAAATCAGACCCAGTCCATGTTCTGGGTATCTTAATGTTTGACCCAGTCTTCCAGAGACTAATTCCTGTGGCTCTGAAATTGAAGTAATAAGCAGGAACATGGGAGTCTAGTGCACTGTGGTCTACCTACAAGAATGTACACGTCCTACTGTAGTTTCTAGTATTCATGAGAAAGATGACGCTGCTAAACTAAAAGAGAAAAAAATGAACTTGGCTTACAATAAGCTTGTTGGCTGCCTCTTTAATCTTTTCCACTTTGGCTTCTGAGAGGCCTTTGACATTGCAGAGGGCTCTTCTTGTCGTCATTTGTATCCCTTTAATGGTACAGATTCCTACAGACTTCAGTTTCTTAATATCAGCCATGTTCTGAAATAAAAGAATGGGCGTAGCAGATTGATAAAATGCCAACCTAAAAGGCTTCTCTACTATGTCACGAGCTTTGTGTCCATTTCTTTCCATCGAGATGCTAATTTTACACAAGCAACCAGGTGGAACCCACCCACCATCTAGCCAAATGTTCTGGAAATATCAGAGTAGAACATACCCAGCATGTTGCCAAATGTTCTGGCTCTGCCCTGATTTTCCCAAGAATGTTAGTGAGACCATGGCAATGTAGCAAGGAATTAAAAAGAAAAGTCTGTTGGTGGAAAAGCTAACAAGTTTCTCACACATTCACCCCCTCAGTTCAGCTACTTCTTTCTACAGAACTTCATTACCAATATGTTCTCTAGAGTTTTCAAAGTTTATTTTTCCGTCTGCTCCTGAGGAACACAAATAACTACATCACCAAAAGACTGGAATTTTCTCCTGCTTCTATTTTCTAAAATCAATGGAAAGAGATTAATATGAAGATTTTAAAAGACAACCTCAGCAAACTTTTAACCAATGATTGCTATTCACATCCACATACTTTGATTTACATTTCTGCCACCATGATTTACCTTGGTCATTTGACAAATGGAATTTTCTGCAAAAGAAAGCATATCTATCTAGTGTAAGACCTAGAGAGACAAGGGGCAGTTGTTCAGAGAAGCTCTGAACACCTCCAGCTGAACCAGTGTTTCTCAGTCACTGAGAGTCCTTGACAGTGTCTAGAGACAGTTTTGGTTGTTACAGGTAGGATATAAATGCCAGACAGAGTAGAAGGCAGATCTATGACTTCAGTTTAATGTGACTACAGATTGTCAGCTGAAACTCCATGAATGCCCAGAGTTGGTTGGGTTTTTTCCTGTATAATTTCTAAGCATACTATAAACAGTCCAAACCACTAGAGTGGTATGTGGAGTTTTATTATTACTGGGCCCTGGAGTGTGTCTTTGACAGATCAACCAGGCTCACTCCAGCTTTGATGAAGTCACTTTTATCTTAGCCAATGTATCCTCCTAATTCAAATTGTGGGGTCCTACACAGGCTTGTTGCCATTCAGAGAGTCCCCTGCCAGTAAATTCCCCATATTTCTATTCTCTAAAACTTTGCATTTGACTGCTTCTTGCTTCAGTCTCTTGGCTCCTTAGGGTTGGTTCTCATATACTAGGATTAAATTGTTCTGGAACACCAAGCATGTTGCTACACAACTTAAGATGTATAGACAGCCCATTTCACCACATAATAAACAATTATCCAGGGCTGATAAGTACAAGGTTGAGAAAATGGAACAGACCATTTAATATACTACTGAAAAGTTACTCACAATTCCATGTTTCTGTAACAGGTCAATGTCTTGAAACAAAGATTCCTAAATGAAATGAAACAGAAAGAATGGATTTTTAGATCTTATTTAAAACATATTTTACATTTTTGAGAGTGACTAATTTACTAGTCATTCCATAATACTTCAGTTCTTCTTCTCTAAACCATGAAAAGAGATCACTTTTTCAAACATGTTACATATTTAGACGATGCACCAATGTTGAAAGTCCTAGGTACCCCATTACATTTGCAATGACTTCCATAACTTAAAAAAAACCTCACCAAAACAGTGGATTATTTGAGCCTATTTAAAAAAATGTTTAGTTTTTTTTGTGTATGAGTGTTTTGCCTGCATGTATATCTGTATACCATATGCATGCAATGTCTTCTGAGATGAAAAGAGTCATCAGACTACTTGAAATTGGAGTTTGTCATCATATGGGTGCTGAAAATCAAACCCTAGTCCTCTGGAAGAGTAGCTACCTTAACTGCTGAGCCATCTCTCCAGCCCTCATTTGACCTATTTAATTTAATACAAATCTTGACATCCTTGTTCAGGACCAATGTGTATAGGTAGGAGTAAGATGCTATTAAACTATTTTCATATGGGTCAGGAGATGTAACCAGTGGAAGAGCATTTGCCTACCAACAAGAAGTATTGGGTCGGATCTCTTCCATTGCAAAACAAACAACAAAAAACCTTTACGGCAGTTGTTAAGTAGCTAAACTTAGCACCCTTGCCAAAGAAATCTTTACACATTTATGTGTATGTCATATTTCTACTTTTAGTTGCTAAAAACAGTAGCTTAAAAAACAAGGAACTTGATTTTTGTGGAAAGGCTAGATGCCTTGGATGTGAAAAGCCAACCTAACTTGCAACATTCTAATAATACCTCCTCATCTTGGAATCCTGATTCTTCCTGCACAACTTGATCCTCCTTCATGTTGAAAGGAGAGCAGCAGTAAAATAATCAATTCTGGGAAAATAAGAAATATTATTTAAGAAGTTTTCTTAATTTCTTTTTTGTTTTTGTTTTTTCAAAACAGGGTTTCTCTGTATTGCCTTGGCTGTCCTGGAACTTGCTCTGTAAACCAGGCTGGCCTCGAACTCAGAGATCTGCCTGCTTCTGCCTCCTAAGCACTGGAATTAAAGGCTTGTGCCACCACCACCCAGCTCTAATTTGCTTTCTATTGATGTGAAAAAAAAAACTGATCAAAAGCAACTTAAGTATAGAGGGTTTATTTGGTTTACACACCCTAACCACAGTCCATTACTGAGGGAAGACAAGGCAGGAACTCAAAGCAGAAGCCTGGAGTTAGGATCTGAAGCACAGACTGTGGAAGAATGCTGCTTGCTGGCTGTTCTCCATGGCTTGCTCAGCCTTGCTTTCTTATATAACTCAGGATCACCTGCCCAGGTGGGCCCGCCCACAGTGGGCTGGGCCCTCTTCCATCAATCACTAATTAATAATATGTCCTACAGCTGGATCTTGTCGGTGCATTTTCTCAATTGAGGTTCTCTCCCTTCAGATGACTCTAGCTGGTAGTGTCAAGTTGACATAAAACTAGCCAGGACACCCACCCCTGATACTATTGATGATATTTTGCTATACTTGCAGACGGAGCCTAGCATAAATGTCATCAGAGGTGCTTCATCCATCGATTGTTAGAAGCTGATGCAGAGACCTACAGCCAAACATTGAGTAGAGTTTGGGGAATCCTGTAGAAGAAGGGCAAAGGACACCACAAGAAAATCGCAAGTCAACTAAGCTGGGCCCATGGGAGCTTGGGAGACAGAACTGCCAACCAGAGAGCAGGAATGGGACAGACCTAGGTCCTCTGCACGTATGTAGCAGTTGTGCCGCTGGGCCTTCATGTGGGACTCCTAAAGCAGGAACAGGATCTGTCTCTGACTGTATTGCCTACCTTTGGATCTTTTTCTCCTAACTGGGATGGACTTAGTTTTGTTGTGACTTGATATACTGGGGCTGATTCCTGTCCATGGGAGGCCTCCCCTTTTCCCAGGAGAAGAGGTAGATGGGGGAGTGGGAGAAGAGGTAAGAGGGAGGGATGGAGAGGAGGGAGAAGAGGGGGGAAGGGAAGTTGAGATCTGGATGTAAAGTGAATAAATAACTTTTCTCAATTAAAAAAACAAAACAACAAAACCAAGCAGGACACTATCCAATAACTTAGTTTTTAAAAAATCCCGAGAAGCTATAGACATGGTGGTGTAGATAACAATAAAATGTAGTCTGAATAATATTGTTCCTAGTCTATTCCTTTTCCCTTTTTTGTTTGTTTTTTTAAAGATTTACTTATTTTATATATGTGAGTACACTGTCACTTCTTCAGACATGCCAGAAGAGGGCATCGGATCCCATTACAGATGGTTGTGAGCCACCATGTGGGTGCTGGGAATTGAACTCAGGACCTCTGGAAGAGCAGTCAGTGCTCTTAACCACTGAGCCATCCCTCCAGACCCTTTTTTTGTTTTTGCTGTTGTTTTTTTGGTTGGTTGATTGGGGTTTGTTTGTTTGAGACAGGGTTTCTCTGTGTAGCCCTGGCTGACTTCACGTTTCCTCATTTAATGCCAAAGTCAAGTGTTGGGTGCCAGCACAAAGGAAACAAACTACTAAGGTGGCAAAGAGTTGGGTACAAAAAAAAAAAAAAAAAAAAAAAAAAAAAAAGGATAGTATTTGAGTAGGCTCTTCTGGAATAGTTTTTGTTTTTTCAGTCTTGAGTGAGGGTTTTGCTTATAGCCTTGGCTGTCCTGAAACTCCTTTAAGTAGAACAGACTGGCTTCGAGTTTGCAATGAATTTCCTACCTCTACCTTCTGAGGGTGCCTGTGTGTAAGTTCTACATTGCCTGGAACTCTTTGATTCTCCTGCCTCCACCTCCCCAGTTCTGGAACTACAGACATGTACCTCCATGCCCATCTCTTAGCCCTTATCCATGATTAGGCTAAATACCAGACTATTCTTACTGAGGAATGCAAATCAATCGCCTGCCTCTCCTTTGCAACAGTGTGTGTGAGATACACTGGCCTTGCCTTCCTCTGCTGGGATCACAGGCATGTCCGCCCGTCCCCGGCATCAGAAGCAGGGCGCCCAGCCTCGGTTTCAGAGGCCTGGTGGAGAGCAGCGGGCAAAGAGAAGGCGGTCAGAGGCCCGTGGCCCTGGGCAAGAGGCTCAGTCAGGGCCGCTGAGGCCTACATTTTCCAGGCCCCACCTAGTTCCCTCATAACGAGAGAAGGTCTTCAAGACTTGATTTACAGGAAGTTGGCAATGTCTCGAAATCACTACACGCCTCGGAGCCCGGGCGGAAGGTGACAGACACCAGGCCAAGTCCAACAACGACCAAAAATTACCACAGAAAAGGCACGGAGAGGAAAGCTTTCTCCACGCTTCGAGTTTTCCTCAGATTTTCCTGCGCTTCCTCTTTTCACCACTCACCCCCACTCGAACCCACAGCCTCCCGAGATTTTCAAGGTGAATCCCTTACAACTCCCGCTCCGGCTTTCCCGTCCAGTCCAGAATTCTAACGCGGACCCAGAACGCGGAGGCCGACAACCCAGTCGTCGAATATCTATGGGTTTGGCGCCAAAGGAGGGCCGCTGGAGCAAGCCCCCGATGTGGGCGGGGCTCGGGTGTGGGGCGGGGCTTCGGGTGTGGGGCGGGGCTCGGGGTTAGCTACAGAACAAGGACAGAACAAGGCTCCTGGCGAGTCGGGGGTAAATGTATCACAACACTTGGGGCAGAGAGAGTGGGTTGGGGCAGGGACCCTATTGAGGGTTTCTGGGCGGATCCCGGAGGGAGTCTTCGGGTCTCTGAGGTGACGGAGGGCAGTGGTGGAACATGGACTCTGAGGAGAGAGGTTTGGGTAGGAGAAGAGAGCCCGGGCGTTCCTTGGGGGAAGGGAGTAGCTGAGTCAGGGAGAGAAAACTCGGGGGCGGAGCCTTGGCAGCTGACGAGAACGGGAGACGACGACCTAGGATTGTTAGGAGGTCGAACATGGGGATCTGTTTCCCCCATCCTGAGGCTGCTTTCATTCAAAGCTTTTCCTACCTGGCTGGGTATCCCAGCCTTCCCATTCCCCTCTTCTCTCCTGACTCAGCATTTGCAGCTCTCTTCTGGGATGGAGAGTAATTTTTTTTTTCCTAACGTAGTTCTAAATGGCCTACAGAAACACGCCAGGTTTTAGTTCCGTTTTAAATAGAAACCCGGGGCCAGCCATGATGCCAGCAAGGGCATCTCTCCAGACTGTTTCCTTTTCCCCTTAAATGGCAACTGATGGTTGAGAGTCAACCATCTGCTGAGGTAGCTTGGAAGTGTCTTGGATGATTCACCAGTACGGGTGACCTCTATATTCCTTTTGAACATTTTTAATGGAATAAATAAATTTGAAGGACAGTCTCATCTCCCACGGATAGTTTTTTGCTCCTATTGGCCTGTCTTCTCGAATGGAAATTGTCCATTTGAAAAGGAACCCGATAGGGATGGTAGGCTTTCCTTCTGAATCCACCGAAAATACAGTAACTTTGAAATAACTTGTTTGAAGACATCAACAGTATACCGGAGAGCTGCAAAGAGCACAGCAAGACGATTTAGGGAAATCTAGCATATGTAGTTTGCTGTGGTGACAGCTGGGAGAGAGAAATGCTCATAATATTTGAAGGTTGTGTGCAGTACACTCAAAGGAAGAAACCGAAATGAGCTTGGTAATGACAAATTCATGAAGCGAAGAGAAAGGCTTGTTAGGATAGCATACTGATGGTTCTATGCAACTTTTAAACGTTTAAAAACAGCCACAAACAGGGAGAGAAAAAAAGTGCAACTTCCCGTCAAGTCAGGAAAAAAAAAATTCTGTAACAATTCTGAGTATTGTGAAGTGGCAGTTTCAAGTTGATGAAGGAAATGAGTGAATGATGTTGGATCGACTAGGTAACCATCTGGAGGGAAATAAAACTGGAACCACACTTCACACTTATGCCAAAATAACTTCTAGATGGATCAAACCGAACATAAGAAAAGCACGAGAAGAAAACATGGGGCCATTTACTTTTATTTAAAAAGTGTTTTTTAATCTAACATTTTATTTCATATGTATGAATGTTTTGCCTGCATGTATATATGTGGACCGTGTGTGTTGGCAACTTTCAGGCTGGAAGACGGCATCAGATCCCCTAGAATTAGAATTACACATAGTTGGGAGGTGCTCTTAGCCATGGAGAGGAGCCTCCTCTCCAAGCTCCTGATAAGACTATATTTAAAAAAGAAAAACATCAACCCGGTGTGGTGGCACCTGCCTTCAATCCTAGCACTTGAGAGCCAGACAGAGGCGTCCAGATCTCTGAGTTCAAGGCCACCTGGTGTACAGAGTGAGTTCCAGGATAGCCAGGGCTACACAGAAAAACCCTATCTCAAAAAAACATAGATAGATAGATAGATAGATAGATAGATAGATAGATAGATACATGGATGGATACATACATACATAAATACATACCTGGATGGATAGATAGATAGATAGATAGATAGATAGATACATGGATGGATACATACATACATAAATACATACCTGGATGGATGGATAGATAGATAGATAGATAGATAGATAGATAGATAGATAGAAAGAAAGAAAAAGAAGTCCTGCACGGCAAGTGCTATTTTCCTATTCAAGACATCAAGGACATAATAAGCCACTTTTGTGTCAGATAATATGGCCTATGGGGGATGCTTCAGGAATGACCCAATTTTCATGTACTTGGGGAGTTGTATATTTTAAAGACTTAGGAAAACAGTCAGTAGGGTTCAGAACAGGACCTGAGTTTTAAACTACTGAACTGTGCTGCCCCTCTGTGGACAACTACCTCATAGCTAAATTGAGGCTCTTGGTCCCACTGGGGATCTGGGGAATCTTCACTCCAGCTGTCTGTGAATGTATATCCTTGGAATTTCAAGAGCACAAATTTGAGAAATATTTTGATAGAGAATTAAAGAAAGGTTTTATCACATCTATTTTTTGCTGGACCAAAATTATTTGCTGGACAGATCTTTCCTTAGCTATTGAATGCATTTAGAAAGTGGGCATTGATTCCCAACTATGTGACAGGCCCTGCCCTAGATCTCCCATGGTAGAGATTCCAGGACAAGGCATCAATGCTATTGAGGGCTGAGATAAAAGAATGCAAGCAGTTGCAACACTGCCGTAGGACATAACCCTCAAGTCTGCCTCTCCTTTTGCATAATTTTCCACAAATAGTTTCATCTTGAACCTTGGGACTGAAAAGCAATTTTTAGAAACCAAACATCAAGTCACTTTGGCGAGAGATTTAGAAACGTGTCTTCCCTGAGGCTGGGTGCTCACAGACACAGAAGCTGTCCAAAACCTTTCTCTTACTGCACTGGTGAGCTGGTGCTGAGATGCTTTATAACTAACAGTGGTTCTCAACCTTCCTAATGCTGTGTCATTTTAGTAGAGCCTCCTGTTGTGGTGACACCAACCATAAAATTTTGTTGCTACTTCATAATTGTAATTTTGCTACTGTTATGAATTGTAAATATGCTTGGAGATAAATCATTGCCAAAGGGGTCTTGACCCACAGGTTGAGAACCACTTTGTCTACATAACGTTTTGTTCTTAGTTAGATTCAGTCTAGACACATATATTCATGCACAAGCACACACACACACACACACACACACACACAGCCTGTATGCCTCCTTGATTAATAATTTGCTTCCACTAGTATGTTTTATGGGGTTTTGTGTGTGTTATTTTGTTTTTTGTTTGCTTTGGGGTTTTTTGTTTGTTTGTTTGTTTTTTGTTTTGAGACAGAGTCTCACTTTGTAGACTTGGCTCTCCCGGAACTCACAGAGATCTCTCTGCCTCTATATCCTGAATTCTGATATCAAAGGTCCACAGCACCATGTCCACTATATTGTATATTTGGAAAATGGAAATCTTCATTCTTTCTAAATGATCCTTGGAAATTTGTTAGTACTCTCTAATTCCCACATAGGCCTCTGGGGCTGTCACATGTCCTGGCTGACCGGCTCTCATTGAGGCACACAGCAAATGCCCTAGATGTCCTTGCAAAGGCTGCTGGGTGCTGATGAGCACAGACTTTGGTCTAGCCGTTGCTAACCATACCATCCCTCCTGGCAGACAGGTGCAACAGATTTTATTGAAATGCTAGAATATAAAATGTACATATGTTAGGTTTTTTGTTTTTTGTTTGTTTGGTTTAGCTTTTCAAGACAGGGTTTCTCTGTGTAGCCATGGCTGTCCTGGAACTCACTCTGTAGACCAGGCTGGCCTCAAACTCAGAAATCCACCTGCCTCTGCCTCCCAAGTGCTGGGATTAAAGGCGTGCGCCACCACTGTCTAGATTGTTTTTAACTAATGTTTACTTGTGAGAGGTGGCCACACCTCCAATAAATAGTACCAGCACTTGGGAGGACCAGAGAGGAAGATCAGCAGTTCAAGACCAGTCTCAACTACATAGCCTGGGCTACATGAGATCCTCTTTTAATTCCCTGTCACCGCCAATTAACATTATCTTGTTAAATAACATGGTTCAGAAATTTTTCCTTTAATCCTTCAATATTATTTTACTTATAAACTGAATACATTAAAGTTTTTTAAAATTATGCGTGTGCATTGGTGTGTGTGTGTGTGTGTGTGTGTGTATGTACAAGCACGAGTAACAGAGCACAGAGAGAACAACTTAGGGGAGTCGGCGCCTTTGCCTGCTGAGCATTCTCATCAACTTCAGAAATATTTTTCAAAAACTGAAGGCTAAGTGTAGTGGTGTACACATTTAATCCCGATACTCAGGCAAGTGGATCTCTTGCATTTAAGGCCAGCCTGGTCTGCCCAGCAAGTTTTAGGCCAGTCAGAGCTACATGGTAAGACCTGCCTCAGAAAATATATTTCTGTATATTAGCATCTTGCCTGCATGTATGTGCATGCTTGACATGTGCCTGGTGCCTGAGGAGTAAGAAGAAGAAGCCAGACCCCGTAAAATCAGAGTTAAGGATGGTTACAAGCTGCCATGTGGGTGCTGGGAACTAAACCTGGGTCCTCTGCAAGAGCAGCAAGTACTCTCAATAGGATAGCTCAGGATGGCTCTCTACTGTAGTTTGTTACCCCCAACTCTCTCAAGATGTCTCTCACTGAACCATCTCTCCAGTCCCATCAGTAAACTTGATGTGATTCTATTTTCTACTGTCACCCTGTCACCAGAAATGTGCCTTTCCCATTTGGGACATTGTTTTATATACTTTTTTTTTTTTAAAGATATTTTAACCTGGCTTGGTGGCACATGCCTTTAATCCCAGCACTTGAGAGGCAGAGGCAGGCGGATCCCTGAGTTCGAAGCCAACTTTCCTTTATATGAGTTGCAGTGGTCCAAGATATTTTGGGTTTATTGTTGTTGCTTGTTTTTATTTTTTTGTTTTCTACTGATGGCAAGGCAGGGTTGCAAGGGCAGGGCTGATATAAAGAGACAGGGAGATGAGTGGGATTGGGGTGCGTGATGTGAATTTCACAAAGAATCAAAAAGTTAAAAAATAGCTCCCACTTTGAATTTTAATTATTTTTAACTACCACCTGTTGGGATAACTTTTCTTCACATTGTGTGAGGGTGTGTCTCTGTATTTCCAACTGTTAATTCTGTCCTGGCAGAGAGCTAAATGCTAGCAGGGATTCTGGTATTGTCATTTCTATAGCCCATTACCAGGTTTTCAATTTAGTGTATATTTGTCGACCTTCCTCACCAGCCTAAAGGCAATCTAGAATTGTATAAGAGATTGTCTCACTACTGACTGGTTGGGAAGGAAATCTAATGGCCAATAGCTGGAACAGGGAGGAGGAGGGCAGAACTTCCGGAAGAGAGAGCTCTGAAGGAGAAGAAAGCAGACTGGAGATTCAGAGAGCTGACTTGGAAAGGAACAGGCATGGACCAGAGAGAGCAGAGAAAGGTCTAGAGCTACCCATGTGGTGGGTCGTAAACTCTAAGAGTTTGGTTAAGTTTCAACCATAGCTGGGAGCCTGCCCTAGCAAAGTGCCTAAACTATAAACTTTAAACTATAATAAAAGTCTCATGTCCTTATTTATACTGCTGGTTGGTCTGTACAAAGTCCTGCTCTAACAACAGGCTGGCTAACTAATAGAAAATGGGTGGTTGATCTCTCAGTTTACCATATTGGCAATATGCTATAGAAAAATTTGGGGGAAGTATTTAATATTATCGTATTCTGGTTAATTGGCCTTTGCCAATTTCTGCCTTCTAGTTTGTGGTTACCTTTCCTGACACAGGGAGCTTTTTTGTAGCTCTCTGGTCAGATCATTGCTATCAGACCAATAAGTGAGTGGCTTACAATGAAAATGGAAGTGGTAGGCTTGTGTTTTTCATAAAATGTAGCACTTCTTTTCTTATGGAAGTGGGAGTTTTATGTGTCTTCCAGTTAGGGCATATTCACACACACCATCATGTGCCACCATGCTGAGGATTATTCCGTGGATTTGAAATAGCACTTCAGTTTTCTGTGTGACACAGCACCTATAAATGCAAACATTACCATGACTTTAATGTATAAAATATTTGTTGTCCAAAGCTCACAGTCCACTTCTGTGGAGTTTGCTATTTTCATATGAATGTTTGTTATATTGTGTCTCAGCATAATGTTCCTAATGTCATTACTTTATACACATGCCAGACTTGACTAGCCACTGACGTCCTGGGTGTAGGTTAGCATCCTCTTACACGACAAGGCTCCTCCACTGTAGAGAGGATCTGTTATAAACATCACCTGTCAATAAAAAAGCTGATGGCCAATGAGCTGAGGCAGGAAATAGAAGGTGGGACACTGGCAGGAAGAGAAAGAATTCTGGAGAATAGTAGGAGATAAAAGAGAGACCAAAGGAAAGCCTAGAGAAATGAGATGGGAGACAGGCCAAAGAGATGGATGTAAACCAAGCAGAACATGAACTCAGGGGAGACAATGAGGAAGAACAGGCCAGGACTGAAGAGAGCTAACTAACCAAGTGGTAGACATACAATAGTTTAAATGGTTAAATAAGTTATGAGCTAGTCATGGAATGAGCCAAAGCTCATGGCCTACACATTTAATGATAAATAGTCTCAGAGTTGTCATTTCTGGGAGCTGGGGCTGGAAGAGAAAAACAGTTAAAATTTTATTTTAACTGCATTGTCTGGAGTCACTATGTAAAGGCCTGAACTGTGTTAAGGAATCGCAGAGTTGCTTATTTGCCTCTTTAACAACAAAAATACACTTCTTGTGCCAGTTTTACTGTTGAAACATTTTTCCCTTTTTTAAAAAAAAGTTGCTACAGCCAAATGTGTTCAAAACCTATGGAAGAAAAATGTTTTTCTCATGTTCTTACTGTTGTGTGACTTCTCACAGGATGAAGTTGGGACTTCCAAGAACATGGAGAACCAGTTCCTCTGCTTTAACCCCTTCCCTGTTATTTTTGCTTGTTTTTTTGAGACAGGGTTTTTCTGTGTTGGCCCTGGTTGTCCTGGAACTCACTCTGTAGATCAGGCTGGCCTCAAACTCAGAGATCCTCCTGCCTCTGCCTCTGCCTCTGCCTCTGTCTCCCAAGTGCTGGGATTAAAGGCATATGCCAGGATATGAGTTCAGTTCCCAGCACCCACACTAGGTGGTGACTCACAACTGCCTTAAACTCCAACTCCAGAAGATGCCCTCTTCTGACCTACACACACATGGATTTACACACATACATACAAATAATAAGAAATCTTAAAAATAACAGAAAGAGATACAGGGTGGTATGGGAACATGCACAGGGCACCTGATCTAGTTTGCAGGGAGGGGAAACAGGGTATTTAGTCTGAGCCCCTCAGTGTCTGGCAGGACAGAGAGGAGCAAACGCTGATGTGAGACACTGCATGGAGCTGAGGTTCAGCAGAAGGGCACCAGACTGGGAACGCATATCCTTGGGCTGCATGCTCTATCTCTAGGCCTGTCTTCCAGTCTTTCCTAGTACCTGATTTCCAATTCTGTGTTTATTACTTCAGGGAGACATTCTGACAAACTGTGATGTGTGCCTACACACTAATCTCAAGGCTTCCTTAAGATTAAAGAGAAGAAAAGAAAGAAACAAACAAATCACCCAAGTTTTAAAAATCAAAACCAAAATAGAAACAGTTGGTTTTTATTGAAAACATTAACAAAACCAAAAAGACACACTCGCCCAGTACGAGGCTGCTGCTCAGCCACACCCGAGTCTTAACTTCTGCACGTCCCATGCCTCCCACATAGCTCTGAATGGCTGCACAGTATTCCAGAGGATGTCTGTTATTAATGAGTTTCCCTCTTATCAGAGATGACAAATGAAGCCTCTTCTACATGCCTTCTTTCCTGAGGTTTCTTAGGGTAGATTTCCAGAAGTGTAGTTGGCTTATGGGGCAGGCAGAGTTTCAGGGACCTTAAAAAGAATCTAAGGTTTGTGGAAATGTTTGGTTGCACCAACTCCCCATTTCCAGGAAAGAAGTGTGCTGTTCTACAGCTCTGGGAGAGTCTGTAGGCCCAGAAGGGTGACACACTTCAGATAGTTGCTACAAAGAGGTGCAGGACTAAAGGGATGTAACAATATAGGCTCAAACTCATTTCTGCTGCTTTACTTTAAATTTCTTTTATGATCACCCCCAAACCAGGTAGAGGCAGCTGGAACCAGTGACCAAGGAAGAGACTCACAGGGGCATCCCAGAAAACTTAGCAAGACCCTCAAACAGGAAGGAGTGGTTTGCTAGCATAGGCAAGGCCCTAGGTTCAATATCTAGTACTGCAAACAGGCAAATAAAAAATTTAAACTGAAACATGTAAATAAATGTTAAGTGTTAATATCTAACTTAATAGAGATTAATACATGAGTAAGCCCCAAATAAGTGTGTGTCACATGTTTTAACAAACATGTAGGAATGACCAGCCTCGAACTCAGAGATCCACCTCCCCTGCCTGGATAATGCTGGGACTAAAGACAGCTAGGACTTAGCAGCTCAGCTCCCTTACTGATACTGTAAGACCCCCACGAAGGGAGGACCTCACCCAACCCTCAGGAATTCAAGGCCACCCAATAACTCACAAGACACCAAACTCGATGCAATCAGCAAGAGGTATATTTCAATCAGCATGCTGAGGTCAAGACCCATAACCCACACAGGGGCAGTGGGGTCTGACACCGGGCTTTGGAAACAGAGGGAATTTAAAGGCAAAAACCACAAGGAAAAACCCACAACCCAGGGGGAAAACCACAACCCAGGGGGAGTGAGGGGAGTCATTGGAAAGCACCTGTAGAAAGTACCAGCCCATTATTCAGTTTGTGACAGGGTTCAAGGAACAGTCAGGGAGAACATTTTGTATAGGCTATTCTCTAAGAGCCTATTCATATTCAACTATCTGTCTTGTGGTCAGCCAAGTTCCTAAAACACAGAGCTCACAACCAAGCTGACCTGCACTCTTGGCTCCACTCAGCCTGCTAGGAGTTTTTGAAAGTTTTTAACCCTTTCAATACTTGCTGTTGGCTCTTTTTTTTTTTTTTTTTTTTTAGACAAGGTCTTGCTATGTTTCATAAGGATGTGTTAAGATTGTGTTGTTATTATCAAGTGAATGAAAGAACAAATTGGTAAATGTCTGATAGATGAGGTGAATTGGCATCTCTAAACCCTGAATGGTTCATGATAGGTATGAACTTTAATGGTCTTTCTCCCGTGCACTGGGAGAGACCCCATATGTCCCTGGCTGCAGTAGGGCTCTCATTGCCATTGCTGATTGTTTTCCATCACATCTGACCACAGACATGGGTGTCACCTTTGTGGTCTCCTCCTGTTCATTCCATGGAGGAGGGTGAGAGTCGGAAGAGCATGTTCTGCTTGCCTTTGGACTTACTGGTGCCGGTGCCGTGATCGCTGTGGAGGAATGAGAAGACAGAAATGGTGAGAACCTCACGTGACCAAGATGTCAGCAGGCTAGCATCATGCACCTGAGGGAAGCAGGTGAAAAGGCCAGCAAGCAAATGACAGATGGCATGGAGGATATGGGAATGGCAGGAACTCAAGCAAGGAAGACTGTGTGGGTGGACTGAATAAATACATAAGAGAAAAAATCAAGAAGACAAGAAAATTAAAATTAACACCTAGGCTGGGCACAGTGGTACATGCATTTAATCCCAGCACTTGGGAGGCAGAGGCAGGTGGATTTACGTTACATTATAGTTATATTTTCTTTTCTTTTCTTTTTTTTTTAAGAATTGATTTTTGTTGTTGTTGGTTTTTTTTTTTGTTTGTTTGTTTTTTGAGACAGAGTTTATCTGTGTAGCCCGGGCTATCCTGGAACTCACTTTGTAGACCAGGCTGGCCTCGAACTCAGAAATGCCCCCTGCCTCTGCCTCCCAAGTGCTGGGATTAAAGGTGTGTGCCACCACTGCCCGGCTAGGATTGATTTTTTTTTTTTAATGTTATATGTAATGAGTGTTTTGCCAACATACATGTATGTGTGCTATGTACATACCTAGTACCCTTGGAGGCCAAAAAAGGGCATTTGATCCCATGGAACTAGAATTACAGATGATTGTGGACTGTCTTGTGGGCTCTGAGAATTTCACCTGGGTGCAGGACCCAGCAAAAAGGAGTCCTTTTGAGTAGAGCCTGGCCAGGCCTCCCAGCCAGTCATGTTCTGGGCCTTCCCTGACTTAAGAGGCTTGGAAAGAACCACAGAAGTGACAGCTATGGAATGACAATTCCTTTCACCTCTCTGACAGACTTTCTACTCTTTCCATGCCTTCACCTCCCTATGGAGTCAACCAAAAGTGAAGCTGCCCATCTGGTTAATGCTTACCTGGGGCTCACCTGTACCACATGTGTATAATATTGGGGGGGGGGTGTGTGCACATATGTATCATGGCACATGTGTAAAGGTCAGAGGGCAATCTTGGGTGTTGGCCCTTGTTGTCTACTTTGCTTGAGATGGGGTCTTTTCGTTGTTGTTCACTGGTGCATATGCAAGGTTAGCTAGCCCACAGACTTCTGCCTCTGCTTCCATCTCCCTGTAGGAATACTGGGGATACAGATGCAGGCTGGGTTCTAGAGATTCCTACTCAGGTCTTTATGCTTGAATGACAAGGGCTTTACCCACTGCACCTACTTCCAGACTCTGTGTGTGTGTGTGTGTGTGTGTGTGTGTGTGTGTGTGTGTGTGTATTTAAAAATTCTAATTTCTTCTCTCCATATTTCACAACATGCACAGTATACACACACATTTTTTTTTGAGACCTCCAGTACTGCAAGCTAAATAAATCTTGTCATGGTGTGATAGTTTGAATATGCTTGGTCCACAGAGTGGCACTATTAGGAATTGTGGCCTTATAGGAGTAGGTGTGGCCTTGTTGGAGGAAGTGTGTCATTGTGGGCATGGAATTTAAAACCCTCATCCTAGCTCCCTGGAAGTCTATCTTCTCCTGTTTGCCTTTGAAACAAGATGTTGAACTCTTAGCTCCTCTTGCACCATGCCTGCCTGGATGCTGCCATGCTCCTGCCTTGATGATAATGGACTAGACCTCTGAACCTGGAAGCCAGCCCCAATTAAATGTTGTCCTTATAAGAGTTGCCTTGGTCATCGTGTCTCTTCACAGCAGTAAAACCCTAACTAAGACACTTGGATACCTTGGGTATTTCATTAGGGCAACAAAAATGAACTAATTCACCACAGTTAGACACCAGGGTACTAGTTCTTTTTAAGTCCTTTTGCCTCGGCTTCCTAAGTGTTGTGTTAACAGCCCTGTGCCACCATTATCTGCTTGTTAATGGTTTCTTACTTAGTAATATGGTGTTAAGGATTGGCTTCTTAAATATTTTTCTGAGCCAAAATCCAGAAAGCCTGGAGATTCCTGATTGAAAAGTATAGACAGGTACCAAGTAGAGACAAGGATTTGTGGAAGCCTTTATAAGTACCCCAAACATGAAGGCTAAAACCTACTGGGTCTCTGAAAAGCCAAATGTAATCAGGGATGCCCTCGCTGACCATCTTCCAGTGGTCCCCATAACAGAAAACGAAGGGCTTCATGGAAATCTCCTTGTTTACCCAGAGACAGTCTCCAGGCCAGATACCCTGGAAGCCACACCTTGCCCTGACCCCGTCCCACATGCTGCTGGGCTTTTCTCCACTCCCTGCTCTGTCCCCCTAGCAGCTGGCCTCTTTCAGATCCTCAACTTCTGGTGTCACCTGTGCCAGTCTCAGCCACACCACTCCAGCATGGCTCCTGGACTCTTGTTCCATCTTCCCTGGGTCCCTGTACTATAGGCATTTAATTTGCTGTTGTATTTGCCTCCTGGCACCAGCTGCTTGTCAAATGGGACTGACTACCTACTGCTACATCCCTGCTGCTACATCCTATTGCTATAAGATGCCTGTGGCAGAAAATTTTGGAGGATGCTGTAACCTTTTTCTGGGCTTGGGATGCCGTGACTAATCCCTACCTCAAGAAAGCTTAACTTTCCATGAGGTCATGTTTGTACCAGGCTTATTTTCCTAATGTTCGTTGTCGCCTGGCACTGCAATACTCTTATGGCAAGACTTTAAATACAAGTAAACAGTCTGAAGAGATGCAGTGATCCCGCACAAAGCCCTTCCCGCCAGGTTTCTCCAGCAAACCCCAAGGGAGCAGGGCTGGGGGGTGGGCACTTCCGAGTTCCCTATCTCCCATTGTTGCTCTGCCTCACCTGGAAGACGACTTGATTCTGTAGGGGCTTTTTAGGCCCAGGGAATAGTTATCCACAGAGCTTCGAAATGAGAAAGGGGAATGGAAATCCTTTTGTTTCTCTTCTATCTCCCTTTTTTCCTTCCTGTGGGGGAAGCAAAATGCATACCAATAAAAACCAGTTCAGAAATTCAGTGTGGTTTCTCCAGCAGCAGTGTCACATTGATGTGCACTGGGAGAGAAGTAAGTATAAATTGGCAAGGTTGGGGAAGGCCTTGAGTGAATGGAGTACACATACCTTCATGCAAGCACATACACATGCACATAAAAATTAATTTTTACCTTTCCTGAAATTTCTGGGACCACAGCTCTCAAAAAAAGGTTGTGGTGCGAGTGTGGGAGGGAGGGAAGTGCTGAGATGAACAAATAGGCACTTGAGAGAGTGAGCAGGTGGATGAGGGAGGGGAGGAACAGGTAGAGCAGCAGAGGGGAGGAGCCAGTAGATGAGGGGAAGGGAGGAGCAGGTGGAAGAGCAGAGGGAGGAGCCTGTTGGCAGAAAGACTGGAACGTGCTCCTGACCATGGCTGTGCATGAGGAGAGCACATGTGAGAAAAGCCCCAAGCTCCTTGGGTTGACAGAGAAGGGGGCACCACGTGAGTGATCCCAATCATGTCTGAGGCTTCTGCACCTCAGTCCTGCCCAGCTCTCTAGCCACTTCCACTCTCAGAAACGGCCTTCTTTCTTCCTTAATGAACTGTCTCCACCACTATCCAAGTGTTGCTGGTCCACTCTTGTTCTGAGATGAGAGACCTGGGAGAGCTCCTCCAGTGTATCCCCACCCAGATCTGCTCCGCATCCCTTCCCTGCGGGGTAAGAATTCTTATATCACTTGCACTGGACACTTTCTAAGGCTTGAAACAAACCTTGAAAGAAAGGCAGTTTCTCTGTGCATGCTTCCCTTTGGTTTCTTGCCAAACAAGTCATCAAACAGCGTCAAGGAGGAGACAACCATGTGCTTGGCCTTTCTCTTTTCTTGTTCTTTCTTATTGATGATAGCCAACTCCCTGGGGGATAAAAATGACAAAATATAGTTGGGAAAGGATGAGAAAGTTGATGTGATCTTTTCTCACTCCCCCCTGTCCCTGACCTCCAGACAGGGAGGGTCTCACTGTGTAGCTCTGGTTGTCTTGCCTGTTTTTCTTTTTCTTTTTTTTAATTAATTTATTTAATGAATGAGTACACCATTGCTCTCTTCAGACACACCAGAAGAGGGCATTAGATCCCATTGCAGATGGCTGTGAGCCACCATGTGGTTGCTGGGGATTGAACCCAGGACCTCTGGAAGAGCAGTCGGTGCTCTTAACCGCTGAGCCATCACTCCAGCCCGCCTGTTTTTTCAATGTATCTTTTCAGACAAATATCTACATTAGTCTGCCAGCCTGCTGGGCAGAGTGAACAGCTGACCACCCAGCAGTGACCCCATGCCAGATACAGATTGCTGGGGGTTTTGAATGAACATAAATGAAATTACAGAAGGAACGAGGAGCCTGACATCTTTTAAAAAACAAGCTGATGTACACCCTTGGAAGGAAGATGACTCCCAGCGGAGCTCTGCTGCAGTGGGTGACCTCTGTGGGTGACCTCAGTGGGTGACCTTGGGGAAATTACTTAGCCTCTCCATGCTAGTGTGCTCACGTGGCTTGTCCTGAGGTGTGACTTAAATGTTTAAGACTGCTGGATACACAGGAGATACTCAGTAACAGCTGGCAGCTGCTGCTCCTGGAGGCTTCCTGCAGAGCGAACTCACAGGGTACACGGTGGCTTTGCTGAACTGGATAACCCTCAGTTGACTTTTGAAATGCAAGTACACATTTACTTGCTGATGAATCAGGTTATAATGATTCAAGGTCAGCAAAACAGCCATTATTATATGTTTGTGTGAGTTATTATGTTGTCGTGAGGGGCTAGATCGAAGGCTTAGCAGTTAAGAGCACTTGCTGCTTTTGCAAAGGACCCATGTCCAGTCCTTAGCACCCACATGGCAGCTCACAACCATCTGTAATTCCAATTCCAGGAGATTTGGCAACCTCTTTTGACTTCCATATCAGGTAGTACACATACAAACAAGTGGGCAAGACACTCACATAAAATAAATCTTTTTTTAAAAAATTATGTCGGGGCTAAAGAGATGATGGCTCAGTGGTTAAGAGGACTGACTAGTCTTCTAGAGGTCCTGAGTTCAATTCCCAGCAACCACATGGTGGCTCACAACCATCAGTAATGCAATCTGATGCCCTCTTCTAGTATGTCTGAAGACAGCTACAGTGTACTCACATATATAAAGAAAATGATGTCATAAGCTGGGTTGACAGTATATTATCAACTATTCAGTGTGCTGATGCAGCAGGATAACTTGAGCCCTGGAGGTCAGGGCTAACCATGCGTAACACACACACACACATACACACACACATACACACACACACACACACACACACACACACACACACACACGTAAAAAGAAGTGGGGAGAGGTGTTGTTCTATACATCCCTGTTCCTTTTAAGAGAGCTGTCACAGAATAAATGTTGGAACATTTCCTGGAGCTTCTCCAAAAGTACTTTGAATCTCAGGTACTCTGCCCCATATGCTGGAGGCCTTGTGCTCTGGACTCACAGGAAACCATATTCTCCAGGAGACTCCAGGTCCTGTGTCTCCTCAGTGCAGCCCTCAGGAAGGACAGATAGGTTCCTCCCCCACACTGGGTAGCCCAGCAGCTGCCTGATAGTTGGCCTTGGTTGCTCTCCATTTCCCGGCCCCAAACTTTCTGTCTGAAATGCCTTGTGTTGCTGGGGCCCTGTAGTGCCCTGATGTGTGTCCCCATGTGTCCCTGTCAACAGCCAACAGCTCTGAGCTAGGCACTAGGCTAGAATTACTCTGTGAGGCAGGTGCTAGTACTGGTCGCGTTCATGGAAGAGGCATCCACACCCTTCACAGCCTAAGTGTGGAGGCTCGCTGACATGGATAAGGCAGAGACAGAGCTTCAGTCTGCCCAATGTCAGAGCCAATGCTCCTGACCTGTGCTCTATTAGAGAAACTAGTAGTAATGCCCCTAAAGAGTCCTACCCCACCAGAGTTATCTTCCACATGGCCACTTTCATCCTGGCGATGGCCAGCCTTGAAAAAACAAAGCTGCGCCAGGCAGTAGTGGCGCACGCCTTTAATCCAGCACTTGGGAGGCGGAGGCAGAGGTAGGTGGATTTCTGAGTTCGAGGCCAGCCTGGTCTACAGAGTGAGTTCCAGGATATCCAGGGCTACACAGACAAACCCTGTCTCGAACCCCCCCATCCCCCCCAAAAAAAACAAAAAACAAACCAACAAAAACAAAACAAAACAACAACAACAACAAAAAAAAAAAAAAAACCAAAAAACCAAAGCGGAGCACAACTTTGCTGTTTAGATATCCAGGGAAGTGTGCAAAGTGACAAACATGAAAGCGTTAGGGCCTGAACAGATAGATCCCCAGTTCACAGTTTAAAAGGCAGGCATGGTGGGTGGCATCTGTCTGCAATCTCATTACTGGAGGGACACTGGAAGGTCCCTGGAGCTCACTCCAGATTTATTAGGGAACTGTGTCAGATATTAGAGAGGAGGGAGGGGGCTAGAGAGGCATCTTGGTAGTTAAAAGCACTTGCTGGGCAGCCAGTGTGGACCAGAAAACGGATCTCAGCACCCACATAAGCCAGGCATCAGCCAGGCAGTGGTGGCATACACCTTTAATCCCAGCACTTGGGAGGCAGAGGCAGGCAGATTTCTGAGTTCGAGGCCAGCCTGGTTTACACAGAGAAACCCTGTCTCTAAAAACAAACAAACAAACAAACAAACAAACAGCCAGGCATCAGAGACAGGTGGGTTTCCAGGGCTTGCTAGCGTAAGCTCATCAGCAGAAACACAGCATAGGTGACACAGGCATGCACGCAACAGACATACACACCTTCAGCTTGGATTCTGAGCCCAGGTTAGAACCTAAATTGTAATCTTTCTGCCTCAGTCTCCGAGTGCTGGGGACTACAGGCATATGTCATGGTGTCAGCCTTCTAAAAAGAGTTGTTTATTTTATTTTTTCCCTTTCTTTCTCTCTCTCTTTCTTTTTAAAGCACGGGAGGTAGGGTAGGGGAGACAGGCTCTTACTTTCCAGGGTGGCCTAGAACTTGAGGTAATTCTGCCTCTACCTTCCTGAGTGTTAGAACTGTCAGCTGCCACCACACAGTAGGAAAACACATGCACACACCAGTCTAAAGCAAGAATCTAAGCTCTGTGAATGAGGTGTCTTCCTTCCTTCCTTCCTTCCTTCCTTCCTTCCTTCCTTCCTTCCTCATGTTGTTATTGTTGTTGGGGGTGGGGGTAGGGTGGGGGGGTGGTTTTTAGAGACAGGATTTCTTTATATATCCCTGGCTATCCTGGAAGTAGCTATGTAGACCATGCTGGCCTCAAATTCACAGAGATCCACTTGCCTCTGCTTCCTGGTTTCAGGGATTAAAGGCATGCACCACCTCCTCCTGGTGAATGAGCTGTTTCTAATCAGGCCATAGAAAAGCTTCTCCTCCCCCAACTCCAGTTAAATCCTGCTGATTTATCCAGCAGATAGGTGTCCACTCGTGGCTCTGCACACCCATGCCCTCTTACCTCTCAAAGTTTTCTTCCAGCTCCATGAGGTAATTGTTAAAACAGTTCCACTCGTTCTCGTGCATCTGGTCTAGCTGCCGGAGCTTTTTCCTTCGAATCTCCATGTTCTTTGTGACCAGCTGGATGATGTCAGCATAGGTCATGGCAGATTCAGTGCATTCTGCTGTCAAGGAAAGGTCCACTGTGCTGCCCTATGCTGTAGTAGCCGGGCCCTGGGATGGCAAGTGAAGCCTGGTCTATAAAAAGGGCAATGTTTGGTGCTCTGAAGTTCTGGAGGAGGCACCCAAAATCCACACAGGCAGTGGTCTTCTGAGACTGGCTGGGCAGGCTGTCCACCTTGTCATTAAGTTCCCTTTGCCTCTGTCCAAGGTATTGAGCCTTGGCTAAAACTGTGTAAGACCCTATCTCAAGAACCTCTCAAAAAGAAGAGAATCCTTCCTTTATGTCAGGCAGTGGTACTCAACCTTGACTCCTTTGGAGGGGTGTCAAATGACCCTTTCCCAGGGGCTGCTTAAGGCCACAGAAAACACATTTACATTACATTACAAATCATAACAGTAGCAAAATGACAGTTATGAAATAGCAATGAAGTAATTGTATGGCTGGGGTCACCACAGCATGAGGAACTGTGTTAAAGGGCTGCAGTGTTAGGAAGCTGGGAACTGCTACTATTGAGGACGGTGACAAGCACAATGCCAGTTCTTCATCCAGCGCCAGTCATACACCACTCAGTCACACTGCCAGCTTGGTAGACCCATCCCCACTTTAGGATCTTGAAGGATAGAGCTGCTAAGGTTGGTACATCCCAGCCAGAGGCCATTTCTGGAGCCCAGTGACCTCAAGAACAGGGTGATGCCGGGGACATTTTGGACCATGTTGCCTAGAGGTAGGTGGTCTGCTTTCAGAAATCTGTGAAATCTGCTCTGGGGGCAGGAGACAGAGAGGCCTCCTGGTACCCCTCCTGCCTATGAGGAGCAGGCCTGTCCTGAGCCTTCTTACCTCTGCGGCCTGGGAGGTAATCTGCAAAATGGCCCCGAAAGCTGGGCCTGGTGGTACAAGTCTTAAACCACAGCACTCGGAATACAGAGGCAGGTGGAGCTCTGTGAATTTGAGACCAGTCTGAAAGTTCCAGGCCAGCCAGGGCTAAACAGTGGGACAAACAAACAACAAAAAGGTCCAAACAACAGTAAAATCAAACAAACAAAAAGCCCCCCCCCCCAACGGGGAAACTCTTTTTCTGACTTTGCAGATGAAATAAAAATTGCCCACAGAAAAAACGGAAACCTTTGCAAAATCTGGCTAGTAGTTAGCATTGGTTTCAGAGTCTGGGCTATTTGGACAGAGAAAACTAACTCCCAGTAGAACCCATGTTCTGACCCCAAGGCATGTCGCCAAGGTTCAGCATTCCAACACATGCTGCAAACCAATACATGCTGTACCCGTTTCCCAAGAGCTGAGCTTCAAACCAACTGCAAACGAAGTTGGGGAGGAACGTGTGCAGAGGAGGTTAGATGAACTCACTCATAAGACACCAACACTGATGGTCCCACTCTCAGGAGGGTATGATACCTACACTCATGCTAGACGATGAGAAAGAGGTGACTCTGTCCATGGGGACATGTTCAGGGTCTTCTGGCCAGTACATGAGACCTGGACATGAGGCTCACCCGAGCACAAGCACAATTCTCTATCCGTGAGGTATATACCATGGCTGTTCCTACCAAGCACCCACTGTGTGCTAGGCTATGCACTGAAACCTAGATGGTTCTTCTTAAGCCCTGCTTCTGCAAAGAGGTAGCATTTGACAAGGATATGGAACGACTTCAGTCTTTTCCCTCCTGCTGACCAGCAGGTCCAGACCAGGCAGCTGCAACTGGGAGTAGTTGAGGAAGAAGTACACCATTAGCGGGCTCTTTCCATAAAGGTTGAACTGGTTTGAAGTCAGCTCAGGGATTTTGCAAGCAGGGTGGGACTGAGAGGGGGAAAAAGAGAAAAGGAAAGGATATTGTCCTATGTGATGGTGAATCTCCACTTGACAAGAATTAGAGTCACTCAGGAGACAAGTCTCCAAACACAAATGTGAGGGGTTATTTCATTTTTGGGCATATCTGTGAGGGATTATCTTGACTGATTAAAGAGGATGACCCACCTAACTGTGGGTGGGCCATTACTGAGTAGGGATCCTGATGTGTATACCTGTGAGAAAGTGAGCTCAGAACACAAGGTACTCGGCCTCCTGGGTGAGGAGATGCGACTACCTGCCTCAAGCTCCTCCTGCCTTCACTCCCCCCTCCTTCATGGTCTGTACTATGAGCCAAAACAAACCCTTCCTCCCTTATGTTCTTCTCTGGCTGACTTATCACAGCAATAGAAAAGGTAACTGATAACCATCTTTACAGCACCCACACCGCTGACCCAGGAACTCCACAGTAATTCCAGCTCTGATGCCTCCTCAGAATGGGCAAAAAAAGGAAAGGTTTTATGTGGAGTCTACTGCAGTAACAATCAGCTATTTCTCACCTCATGATGGCAAGAAAAACAACTGTCTGATGTGCAGTATAGTCATAGGGACAAGTGAGTTCTAACTGTGCTGTTTTCCAGGGGAACAATAAGAGTGTGGAGCTCTGGCAAAATCTCTTGTTTTTCTTCTATGTACACTTCAAATTTTCAACACGAGCAAAGATTCTCGTTCTAACTAAGTAAGTGGTTTCAGATAGTGCCATGTGTGCTGGTGGTGCACAGTGCCAGCAGTTGGGGAGGCTAAGGCAGGAGGATTGGTGGAAGCAGATTCTACCAATTCTTGCTTTCTTTTGGTGACCCAGCCCTTATCAAAGTAGGCAAGTGTGCCACCATACCACATCCTGGTCTGGTGATGCTTTATTTCTTACAGTGATGGCACCAACCACATGCCTCTTTGGCCAAGACTACCCACCAAGACCTTGGAGCTAAGCCAGTTCATCTCAGCACCTCTTCCTGTTGTTCCTCCAGAGTTCTCAGCTGTGCCCTTTGTCATCCATGGTTCAAATCTGCCACTCTCCAGTCTAACTCCCCCCACCCAGACAAACCACAGGTCAGCCCATGCTTATCCCACCCTTTCCCTTCTTCCTTTTCCTTCTGTCCATAGAGCAAATCCAGCAGCTGTTAGTACCAGAAATCAAAGATGCTGAGCTGGGTTCTCAACCTTCCCAATGCTGCAACCCCTTAATACAGTTCCTCATGTGGTGACCCTCAAACCATAAAGTTATTTTGTTGCTACTTCATAGCTGTAATTTTACTACTGTTATGAGTCATAATGTAAGTATCTGTATACAGGATATATCTGATATGCGATTCCTGTGAATGGGTCGTTTGACACTCCCCCAAAGAGGTCAAGACCCACAGGTTGAGAACCACGGCGTCTGAGTTTAAAGGAGAAAAAAATGTATTTACTTAGGCCTTCTGACAAGGTCTGACTTTGTAGCCAATGCTAGCCTAGAACTCGGTATGTAGTTCAAGCCGGCCTAGAATACCTAGCAGTCTTCCAAGGCAGCCTCCTAAATGCTGGGATGACAGGTGTGAGCTACCACACCTGGCTCCTGCAGGGAATTTAAATACAGACAAAACACTCAGACAGTGGGTGTCTTCTTTCTTTCTTTTTTTTTTTAAGAAAAAAAAAAGTTTCTCTGTATAACCCTGGCTGTCCTGGAACTTGATCTGTAGATCAAGCTGACCTCGAACTCAGAGATCTACCTGCTTTTTACCTCTCTGAGGTTCTAAGATTAAAGGTGTGCTCCACCACTGCCTGGCTACTGGGTGTCTTCCTGACCTAGAAATCATCCTTAGGAGAGCTGCCAGCATCACTTGGTCTGTATCGGAAACACTCCAACTCTTACTTGACACTTGCATAAGATGAAGATGTTTTAACCATGTCTCTTTTAAATCAGCTCTGCTCCTAAGTCAGAGATACTAAACAGTCAAGAGTGTTTGCTGCTCTTCCAGAGGATCCAAGTTTGCTTCCCAATGATTATGTCAGGTGATTCACGATGGCCTATAACTCCAGCTCCAGGGGATCAGACACCTCTTCTGGCCTCTGAGAGCACCTGCACTCACATGCACATACAAGAACACACTCATATGCTCGCACACACACACAAACACATACAATGAAAAACAATAAAATAGATCTTAAATTTCCAATTATGTGCTCACCTTTTTTACATACATATTAATGCATGCTCTGACATGTGATATCCGCTTGACTTGCTGTGTGGCTTTCCTGGAGAACAGAGTAGGTATGGTGTGATCTGCCAATGTGATACAACAAAAAAGTGAATATGACTATTTCCCCACAGAAAAGACAGAGTTCACGGTGGATCTCAGCTTCCTGCTAGATTAAAAATGGAATCTGTGCAAGATGCCAGTCCTCTGGAGCTAAGGGGAGCCAGATGACTCCACTTGCATCTTAGCCACACACACAGCTATAGGATATGCCCATCCTTGGTTCCATGCCACAAATAAATCACTGACTATCGATTCTGTACCAGGTTCATGCTGGGTGCTAGAAATAGATTATCTTCAAGGACCTTCTAGTTTACTGAGGAAAAAAAGGGCCGGGCAGTGGTGGCACACACCTTTAATCCCAGCACTTGAGAGGCAGAGGCAGGAGGATTTCTGAGTTCGAGGCCAGCCTGGTCTACAGAGTGAGTTCCAGGACAGCCAGGACTACGCAGAGAAACCCTGTCTCGAAAAACAAAACAAAACAAAACAAAACAAAACAAAAAAAAAAACAAAAAAAAACAAACAAAAAAAAACCAACAACAAGAAAAAGGACACATAAATACTGTCACACTAACTCAAGTACCATGAATAAAGAATCTACAGGAACCAGCATGTCATGGTAAGGAAAGACCCAAAGGTTTTAAGATGCCAGCAGCAACAGACTGGGTGCTGTGGTGGCTACAAGACAAAGGAAAAAACATCAGTGCAGCTTCTACACACAATAGTAGCTTTCCTGTAGGAGGTTAGCAGAGAGAACGGCCTGAAGACAAGCAAAAAAATCTCAACAGGTCATCCAAAACCAGATCCTTAGAATGGCTGCAGAGCTGTCCATGGTAGCCCTGGAAGGCAGATTACAAATCACCCCCAAACCAGACCAGCAGTCTAGGGCTGGGATGCTGCAGGGATAGAGAGCTGGACTACACAAGATTGTGGGTTCAGCCCACAGCCAGCAGCGGGAAGAAGGGAAGTGTCTTATGCTGGGCAGGTGGCTCCCAAGTTCAGTTCCCAGCATCCACATCAGGAAGTTCACAATGGGCTTTAAGTCCAGCTCCCGGGGATCTGGTGCCCTCTTCTGGCCTCCATGTGCATCCAAAACCTGGATCATACAATATACACATATACACATAACATTGAATAAATATCAAAAGAAATCCAGGGCTGCAGAGATGACTCAGCAATTAAGCTTTCGCAGGGGACCTGGATTTGGTTCCGAGAACACATAGGGTAGTTTACGGCTGTCTGTAATTCTAGTTCCAGGGGATCCAATACCCTCTTCTGGCCTCTCTGGGTACTAGGCATGTACATGGTGCACATGCATACTTGTGAGCAAAATACCCACAGACATAAAACAATAAATAAGTAAATATTTTTTTTTTTTTAAAAAGTGTCCAAAGCTGTAAACTTGAAGTGGGACAGAAAGACAGGAAACGATGAGGCAGTGAGAAGGGAGAAAACCCAACTACCCCCAAGGCTGACTGACGTCTCAACAACGAAGAGGCAAGAAAACTGGCACAATTGACCACATTCCTGCGAAGGCGGATAATCGTTAATACCCCTTTCATGTGCAGGCACTTTATGTTAAAATAGCAGTTAAGGCCTGAATGTGTATGACCCTGGACAGGGCCTCAATCCCTCCTCTGGATGTAGCATGGAATCTTGACTAAACTTAACTTGGTTTACAATGAACATATCCTTACCAAGGGTAGCACATGACTTTGATCCCATCACTTGGGAGGCAGAATAAGCTGAACTCCACAAGTCTGGGAGCCAACCTACTCTATATAGCAAGGAAAGAAAAAAAAAAACTGAACTCTTTATTGAAGTGGGCTGGACTTTCATGTTACCAGCTACAATCCTGTAACTTTGAACCCCACTAAAAATCTTATATGTGATTATCGGGGGTGGGGGTGGTGGCAGGGACCAGTAAGTAACAGATCTCTTTGAGAAGCCCTGGGCCCAGACGCATGTGCCCTGGTGCACTTCACTTTCTTCTGAGTCTCTCTTTTCTCCTGATCCTTGTGCTTAAGCCTATGTTAAAATATCTTCAGTGGCTGGAGAGATCACTCAATGGTTAGGAGTGTTTGCTGCTCTTCCACAAGAGTTTGGTTTCCAGCATCCTTCTACAGTGGCTCACACTACACACACACACACACACACACACACACACACACACACACACGTCAATACAAATAAAATAATCAATCATGTGTATATGATTTTAATAAAAATCGCCTCTCTGCTTTGCTTGTTACTGATAGATTCTAGAATTCTCTTCAGCATTCAAGCCATGAATATTAGTTTGAACTGAGTAAACTCAAGAGTCCCCCAAACCCCAGGGGAACTCCTCAGGCTGCTAAGGATGACACAGTGGGACTGCATCTTGTGACAATGCCATGATGAGCAGGGGGAGGAGCCCTGGCACTCTTGACACTTGCACAGACAATTCTTTGTCACAGGGAATGTCTTGCACATTTAGGTGCTTATCTGACCGAAACAACAACACGCCCTCTGCTCCCAGCTAGTGCTTGATGCCAAGGCCCAGGTCAAACCTAAGGGCAAAGTGAATTATGTTCAGATGTATCCAAGCAGCGAGGCTTTGGGGCTTGAGAAGAAGCCAGCCTTGCCCTTCACAGCAGCCTGCTTACCTCTTACGGTGCGACACCTCCATTTTTCCTCTGTGGTCTTCTTACTTGAAGGGTCTTTTTCATTTATTATATGTGAACAAGAAGTCTTCAGGAGAACCTTAAAAAAAAAAGAATAAAGTTAGCAAAAGTGATCTGAGAGAAATACTTGCACCTTATCCATAGCCTATCAGTCTCAGTAAAGGAAGGCCTGAGACGAACCTTCTGGCCCACCCCAACATCTTCAAGACCATAGCAGAAAGATGGGGTGATGTGGAGTTGGGGTCACTCAGCTGCTAAAGATTGAACAGCTTTGCTCCCTGGGGTTCCGTGAAGATGAAGGAAACTTCCATTTGCAATGCACATGCAGCTCCCAACAGGGCTCTAAGCCCACTAGAGTCATTTCTAATCAGTTCCACAGTGCATGGCCCTCATTAACATTTCTTTGAGCAACTACTGTGGTATCCAGTGCTGGGCAATCGCTGAAACCTAGCCCCTGTCTCGAAGCACCCACAGATTAGCAGGACATTAACAGTGGCTCAAACTATGTAGAGCCTGCTCTCCCACAGAGGTGTTAGGAGGCAGGCAACCCTTGGCTTATGTGATGTTTCTGCTATGCTAAGGCTCGGGACCATTGACTTCCCCCACCTTCTGATTTCACTTTAAGGATATTGTCCTCAGGGAGCAAGATGGCAGCCCGGAGCTCCAGGCATCACGTTAACACTTCAGGCAGCTGGTTAGGAAAGGAGACTGAGAAGCCTTGGGGTTGGTCTGGTGCTGCTGTGTATGCAAATGCTAATACTGGCCCCAAGACCTGGTGCCCCCTCCCCCATGAGGAGATCCGCACGTACACCCACTGATGCTATGTAACCTTGCTCTACAAGTTAACTGGCCAATAAAAGACTAAAGCCTGTGACTGAACAGTAGATAGAGGTAGGTGGGTTTTCAGTCACCTGGCTAGAATTCACAGGTAGAGATAAGAGAAGGGGGAAAGGAGACTAGAGAGGAGGAAGCTGCCATCAGAGGAGATGGACCATGAGGACATAGCCAAGAGAGTAACAAGGAACATATGGCTGGGATTTAAGTTGGAATACCTCAAAAACTGCTCAATCGAGGCTTGCAGCTTGTAAATAAAATACCTGGACTGTGTCTTTTATACAGACTAGCTAGAATATATAATTCATTTTACAGGGAAGGATCCTCATAAGGCTTTTAAATGAAAGAGGGAACCCATACATTGCCACATGGTATCTCATTGCCTTGACCAGCCATAGTCACACATCTGTGCAGAGATGTAGAAGGGCCAAGGAAATATCTTTAGTGTGGTCATGTACAACAACAACAAAAGCTCCCAAGTGTGACAGCAAATGACGGAGAGGATTTGGGGGAGAGGAGTCCTGAATTACTGTTGATGGGGGGGGGGTTTACAAAGTAACCAGATTTTAGGAAAATCAGTCTAGAGGTTTCTTTAAAAGTCAAAAATAAAACTACCATATGACCACCACTTCTGGACAGATGCCCAGACAAATGTACACTACCACACCAATATGTTAAATGATGCTCTAGACACTGTAGCTGGGGAAGGGCCATGACTTGGCTGCCCAACAATACATGAATGGATATGGAAATCTCACACTTCGGAGAACTGGCTAGTCCACATCCCTGTCCTTGACTCCCACCTCAACTTCCCTCACTTAGGAAGTTCTGGATCATGCACCTCCTCCCTATTCTGAGTAACTCTATCTCTTTCTTTCATCCTCAACTTTCCCTCCTCCCTCCCTCCTTCCTTTCTTTAGTCTCAGTGTCTTTGCACATGCTGTCCCTGCTTCCTAAAAGGCTCCCACATTCTTCCAATGGCTCTTTGTGCTGGTCTGGATAAGTATGGCTCCCATAGACTCATGGGTCTGAATGCTTGGCCCATAGGGAGTAGCACTATTAGGAGGTGTGGCCTTGTTAAAGAAAGTGTGTCCTTGGGTGGGGGGGTGGGGCAGGCTTGGAGGTCTCCTATTACTCAAGGTACACTCAGTGTGACAGACAAGATGTAGAACTCGCAGCTCTGTCTCCAGCACCATGCCAGCCTGGATGCTGTCATGCTTCCCACCATGACAATAATGGACTAACCCTCTAAAACTGTAAGCCAGCCCTAATTAAATGTTGTCCTTTATAAGAGTTGCCATGGTCTCAATGTCTCTTCACAGAGCAATAAAGCCCTAAAACAGCTTTTTTGGTTCTCAGCTCATGTGACACCTTCTGAGAGTGCCATTTGTGACACGCATGTACTTCCTCTCCACATCCAGGGTAAAAGACGTACGTTGCTCTCCTCACTTCAACCTTTCCTATGCACCACACCTGACCCTGGTGTTCAGGAGGAGCTGACAGGTGCAGCTGCTTCCTGGAGGACAGCCAGGAGACGGGCCCTCTCAGAAGCCTGGAACTCAATGATTAAGACACATCTGGCTGGCCAGCACCCCCTGGTCAGGGATCTGCCTGCCTCTGCCTCCCCAACACTGAGAGGACGGGCACACACCACCACATCCGTCCTCTCTGACATGGGTCCTAAGGATTGAACTCGGGTCCTCATGCCTACACACCAAGTACTTTGTAAACAGAGCTATCTTCCAACTTCAATTCCTCTTTTTAGAAGCTACATTCCAGCTTCTTTAAAACCCATTAAAGGGATGGAAGACTTGACTGACTCTTTGACAGGCTCCTGGGAGCTCTGGTTTATAGGTGAGCCCCAGGAGAAGCTGGATCTATTACAAGTCCTCAGTGCGTGAGCAAGCCTAGGGCAGATGGCAGGTTGATATTAGAAATCTCTGCCTGGTACCCTGAATTCTGAACTCTCAGATAGTCTGCAGCCACTGACATGCAAGACAGCAAGACTGCAGCCAGCTGCATCTGCTGAGCAGATGGAGAACTGTCTGTTCATGGCAAGAGGCACTACCCCAGCATCTCCACCATGGCCTCTGTCCCGGCTCACCATTCACACTTCAGCTGCTTCCAAGGTTCCAGCTTTTGATTATTTCTATTTCTAGGACAGAAGATGGGATCTCTCAGCTGGGTTCTTGCAATAAATGTCAGAAGACTTTCTGTGTTCCAGCACACAGAAACCTATTTGTTTTGGGCGCTGTGGCTAGCAGTGCCCAAACAGTGAATAATATTTTGACGCTGATCTGAAGGACAGTTGGCCCTCAGCAATGCCTGTTCTGTCTGGGTCTGTCTGTGTTTGGGGCAGGAGTAATATTTATAGAGCTCCATCCTATGCTAAACAGGGCTCAGAGCTTACAAAGGTGATCATCATGAAGTCCTGATATCCTACCAAGTGCCCTCTTGGTGGCATGCCTACATTTGAAGACACAGGACAGGAGACAGGCCCTCCCTTGTAGAGTTTCCATCCTAGCAGAGGGAGGACTTGAACCAATGAAGAATTCCTCAGTGAGAGTGGCAGGCTGTCACAAGGGACACACAGGGCATGAGGTGGACTGCTAAGTCTCTGTGCTGAGTACGCCAGAGTAAACCCATGGCCCCTGCTCACAGCCAGGGAGGCACCATCTAACACAGCACCAGGTTTCATGCAGTGTTAGATATGGGCACTCGGGCATCAGAACAGGCATGCTTGACCTAGGGCTTCAAGATTAGTGTGGACATGGCCATGGTCAGAGTGATGACTGGACCACATGAATGCTCAGAAAGAAAGGGGACTGACTGTGCTTGCTTCGTAAGGAGCAGCCTCTAGACCAGGCCGAGAAAAGCAGCTCTGAGCATGACAGTGAAACAACTGTAGTGCAGTCATGGAGGGCTTGCCTGGCAGGGTCTGATTCCACTCTCAGGAGAGAATGGGGAGGGGGGATATGGGAGGGAAGAAGAGGACTGGGGAGAAAGAGATAAAAAGACTAAAAGCCAGGTACACATCTAGAGCTGTGAGCCTGCATATCTGGGGCTCAGCCTGGACTCAGGGGCTGGAGCTAGCTCCTTTCTTATGTCCTGTGCTTATCACCCACGCTCCTCTCTTATGTGGATAGTCTGGGCCCTATCAGGCCCCGCTCTGAGGAGATGGGATAGAACTGGACAGAGGTACAGGGACATGCCTGCCACAGAAGACTACACAGATGCTCCAGGAAACCCAGGGTTGTAGCAGGGTTGTTCGGGGCTCTGGGGGTCCATGTCTGTGTTCTTCACTTACCACATGGTTACGAAACTTCTTCTTCTTCTTCTTCTTCTTCTCTATCTTCTGGATGGAGGATTTCTTACAAGAGAAGAGGGTGAACTCTCTTGCTAGGAGAGAGAAAAGCTGCGTTGTGGGGTCTGACTACTGCATGTTGGATTGTGGCAGTGTTGAGACAATCCTGACAAGCACTGACAAGAGCAAAACAGAACCAGACCTGGCCCCAGGCAAGCATAGGCCTCTGCTCAACAAGGCAGAGCTGACGAGCTAGACAGAGAGTAATGTCTACGAGGCCACACATGTGGTGCACAGTGTACAGGAAACCAAAAGCATATCACAGTGGCATCACAGAAAACTAGCCACTTGGAATCCTAAAACAATCGAGTAAGTACCAGATAAAATGTTTGTCTTCTTGCTTTTTAGTCAGGGTTTCTCCACGAATTCCTGACTTGTCTGATTTTTTTGTTTGTTTGTTTTTGAAACAGTATCTCTACTATATAACTCTGGTTATAGAGCAGGCTGGCCTCGAACTCACAAAGATCCTCCTGCCTCTGCCTCCAAAGTGCTGGGATTAAAGGCGTGTGCCATCATGCCAAGCCTCCTGACTCCTCCTAAATTTATTTATTTTTGTTTGTTTTTGAAACAGGGTCTTAGTGTCTAGGCCAGGTTGGGCTTGAAATTTCTGGATAGACTAGGTTGGCCTCTAGTTTACAGTCCTCTTGCCTCAGCTTCCCAAGGGCTGGGATTGGAAGTATGTGCCAGAAGGTCTGGCTGGATAGAACATTTGCAAAACGAAATCCAGGGCGAGAGAGATGGCTCAGTGGTTAAAGATCATTCTACTCTTGCAGAGGACCTGGGTTCCAGTCTCAGCGCCCACATGAGGGCTCACAACCATCTGTAACTCCCAGTTCCTGGGGAATCCAACACTCTTTCACGAACTCTGTGAGCACCAAGCACACACACATAGACACGCATGCAGGCCAAACACTTGTACGCATAAACTAGATCTAAAAAAAAAATGTTAATAGAAAATAATTAAAACAAACATTAAAAAAAAAGTCCAGGGCTGGGGCATAAGTGTTGAGAGTTCAGAATTAGCATGGGCTAAGCCTCTGGGTTTGAGCCCTGAAACCACACACAAAAAACCCAACCAAACAAAAAAAACCTGTCATATGACAAGCTGGTAACTTATAACTCATAAAAAAATAATAATAAAAAGAATACAGCTAACCCTTGAGGCAATTTAAAGACTTCTTTCTTTCTTTCTTTCTTTCTTTCTTTCTTTCTTTCTTTCTTTCTTTCCTTCCTCCCTCCCTTCCTTCCTTCTTTCTTTCTTTCTTTCTTTCTTTCTTTCTTTTTCTCCTCACTTAAAAAAAAAAATCCCTGAGTATATCTGCTGACTAAGGAACACACATCTGTTTGCTTTGAACAGTGACAGCTGGTGGGGTCTGGCCCTGACAAAGGGGTGGCTGTTACAATTTCCAGACAGACACTGCAGCCAGCTCTGGACAAAGGGGGTACAGCCAGGCTCCTCCTTGGAGCCCCATGAAGGACTTGAGCTTCACTGTGGCTGAGGTGGTGTGGGCCCTGGGCAGCTGCTGGGTCTGGCCTACTTAAGCTCCACAACTTCTACATCACTGGGCCTCCCTTCACCTGCTTGAGACAGTTAACTTTAAATCTCAGTGTGGGCACTCAGCACTGTCAGTGTGTGTGGGGGGCACAGCTCCCTGTGGCCTCTGCACCCTGCCTCCAACCAAGGCAAGAGTCATCCACATGCTGTGGCTAAAGCGCCTCCATTGCCCTTGGGTAGGGAAGAGAGGTGGGGCTTACGTGCCTAGTGGCACTCTCAGTACAGGACCTGTCAGAGACTCAGTGTGGCCATCGAAGTGTAGTATCGATGCTAAGGAACTGTGCTAACTACAGTACTCACAGTGTGGCTGCCATGTGGGCAGTAGAACCAAGCTGGTTTCAAATGTGAAGAAAGCCTCCTCCCCAAGCCTCCCAAGTGCTGGGATTAGAGGTGTGTGCCACCAAGACATGTCTATGACATGACACGTTGAGAGAAATGAAAAGGTCGGTACTGTGCAAGCTACTCCTCAGACTATCCACGTCCTCATCTGTGATACACATGTAGGCCTCCTTCAATTGATTGTCCTGAGTATGAAACAGTACCCAGAGGCTCCAGCAGGTCCCAGGCACCACTAAACTCCTAAGCTCATATCAATTAATTGTCTATATCCTAGAGTGCAACATATAGTCTGGATAGATTATAGACCATACTAGAACATGTGGACTGAGTATAATATAGAACACAGAGACCTCATGGATGATGATAATAAAACATACAGACCTGATACAATATAGGAGAGTGGACAAGAGGGTGGATTTATCTTGTTCATTTATGGCTCTGGGGATGGAACACATGGTCTCATACATGCTAGGCAATCCCTTTACCAGAGCTGGATGTCCCAGCCTTTCCACCAAATGTGAAATTTTACTCCATAAGCACTGATGCTTTTCTACTCCTTTGGTGGCCATTTTGAAAGTCTGAGAGATAATCTGGTGGGAACATCAAAGCCCTGGTACCCCTGCGTCAGTTACATGGTGGGTGGGTTGTGGTAAGGAGCAGAAGAGGCAGGGCCACAGCTGGAGCTCACCCTTGATAAGCCGACTGCTCTGCAGCATCAACTCTTCTCTCCGGAACCTCTCTGGATCCAGTTCTGAGTAGTCCCAATTGTCATAGCTCTGTGGGCAAGGACATGTCCCTGAAAGAAGCCAAGAATGTTGACAAATATTTCCACCAACGGGAATGGAGCAGGACAGGGGAGGCAGAGGCCTTGAGCCTCCTGCTGCTTGCAGGGAACCTGAGATCTGCTGCCAGCATTGTCCAGGCCTTGCCACTTCCTCTCTAGAGGGTTTGTTCACCTGCAAAACAGGGACAATGCCACCTGCCCCACCATCTCCTGCTGCCTGACTGTGTGACTCTGTGACAAGTGCTAACGGAGACGCTGTGGTTGCCTGGTTTCCTTGCCTCCCTGTATTCTTGCTGACCTGCCTGTCCAGGGGTAGAGGCAGAGACAGTCATGTTCCTGTGTCACCAAGGCCTCCTGGCAGCAGTAAATAAGAACTCAGTGAAAGTCTCCTTAACACAGGGCCATGCTAAGTTTAGCGCCAGAAATGACAGTTGCAAGAGTCACTGGAGAAAGGCAAGACACTGCACAAGGCTGCTGCCTCCATGTGAGTGGGCAGGAGGTGATTGGCTAAGAAAAAAAGGAACAAGGAGAAGCAGCAGCAGGAACAGGGTGGGAGATGAGAGGCTGGTTGCTACACCGACCCAAGAGCTGGCTTTGGAGGGAAACAACCCTAGGTCTAAAACATGACCGTCCATGTTCAGAGGCTGGATGGGTGTACAGTGAGGAGCTGACATGGCAGGCCTAAGGCTATTGGCCTTAGAAAGGCCTGCAAGCTGGCCATTGGCTAGAGTCTGGGAACACAGCCAGAAAATAGCTCCTACACTGACATAATCTAATCTGTGAGCTGATGTCCCTGGGCCGGCAGTATAGGCAGTGTGGCTTAACTGAACACCCGACTTCCAGAACAGCAATCCCAGATAACACAGAGCTATCTCCATGATGACCCTGAATGCAACTTTGGCCACCGACTCTGAGGTGCTTCTCCTGGGCAGAACCTTCACACACTAGAAGCTGTATCTCCTGGGCAGGTAGACAAAGGCGCTCTTCAGGAGTCCTTGCAGGGAGGAGGGAGTGAGCACAAGGTAGCCTGCACAGGGAGCCTCCAAAACACACCCGTCCACCCTGTGATCCAGCCATGCTTCCTTACAGAACCTGTACCACTTAGCTCCTTGGGAGGAAATGACTTTGTTGCCCTTCCTTACTCCTAACGGAAAACCGAAGTCTCCTGTTTCACACTGTATCTAACCAACAAAAACCTCACAATAAATAGCAGCATTCAGTGACCTCATGAAGGCTCTAGGCTGGAGTAGAAAGGTTGGGGGAAGGGATGAAGATAGCTGGGAGAGCTAATGTGGAAGCTAGCAGGGCGTCTGCTGAGATGGGCTGTGGCGGCCTCGAGCATCAGACTGCTCTGGGGTCTGTCAGGCCCTGGTACGTGGGTAACTAACAGGGCTGAGCTGACATTTCAGCATCCTGGTATAGGATGCCTTACTTCCTGCAGGCAACCATGTCTGAGCATGTCTACAAGGAGAGGGGAATTTGGGCTGCAGTTCAATTCACTCAACAGTCTCATCCTCTCTCTTCATCCCTCCCTCTCTCTTCATCCCTCCCTCTCTTCATCCCTCCCTCTCTCTCCATCCCTCCCTCTATTCTCCATCCCTCCCTCTCTCTCCATCCCTCCCTCTCTCTCCATCCCTCCCCCTCTCTCCATCCCTTCCTCCTTCCTTCCCTCCTTCTTCCTCTCTGGTGTTCTAAGATGGGTCTAAGGTACTGTGATTGGCCTAATACTTCACATGTAATCCAGGCTGGCCCAAGCTCATAGCAACCTCCCAGCTTCTGTTTCTCAAGTGCAGGACAGCAGGCGTGAATCACCACACCCAGCCTTAACTTTATAGTTCATTTTGACTTCTGAATTTGATTTTTGTTTTTTTTTAAAAAAGATTATTTATTTATTTATTTTACATATGTGAGTGCACTGTCGCTGTCTTCAGACACACCAGAAGAGGGCATCGGATCCCACTACAGATGATTGTGAGCCACCATGTGGTTGCTGGGGATTGTGCTCTTAACCTCTGAGCCATCTCTCCAGACCCTCATTTTGTTTTTTAAGGTGGGGTCCCGTCACAAGTCCAGGCTGCCTTTGAGCTCACTGATCCCTGCCATAGCCTCTCAGACATGAGGGTTGCAGGCACTCAACACCAAGCTTAGACTCTACTGTTAACGAGGGCACAGGAAAAGCTACCTTAATGGACAGTGCTAGGGAACCAAAACACACCAAGTCTCTTGCTCCAACTGCTTGCCCTCCCTGGGAGGAATCCCCACCGCTCTCACCTGAAATCCATAGGTCCATGGTGTTGCAGATCACTGACTTGAATTCGTGGGTGTTGAACCAGGACTGGGGGAAGCAGCAGCAGAAGCTGGTGTACATGGCTTTGCTCAGAAGTGAAGAGAGCCTCTGAGAAGGGCAGAGTCAATGTCAGTCCCAGTGTCTCTGCCTCCAGAACAGAGCCCTGACTGAGTCAAGGATCTGCAGCCAGACTCCTTCCCAACACCAGGCTGCCTCCCTGTCTGCCTTGAGCTGCCCGCTCTGGGGTCACTGAGGATGCTCCCAAGGAACCTCACTCTGTGCAGCCATGAGCCGCCACTGTCCTCCCCCGCCTGCCCCCACTGCACCCCTCTCAGCATGCCTCTACAGTGGTCTATTGCTCAGCTCAGTGCTTCTGCACTCTACCTAGAGCACAGGCAAGGAGATAAGAAGATCCGAAAATGCATCCACAAAGATATGCATGCACCTCCCAGTGACCATCTCCTCAAACTAGGATCAGTTTTGCTTCGCTTTGTTTTAAGACAAGGCCTCACTATGCAGCTCAAGAACTTAGGAAAATCATTTCAGGATAGAGACATGGCTCAGTGGTTAAGAACATTGGCTGCTCTTCCAGAGGTCTTGAGTTCAATTCCCAGGAACCACATGGTGGCTCACAATCATCTGTAATGGGATCAGATGCCCTCTTCTGGTGTGTCTGAACACAGCTACAGTGTACTCATACACATAAATGAATAAATCATTAAAAAAAAGAAGAGAAAAATCATCTCTTAGCCTCCTGAATGCTGGAATTACAGGTGTGAAGCACTATACAGATTTAAAGGGGCTCCTCTCCTCTCCTCCCCTCTCCCCTCCCCTATCCTCCCCTCCCCCTCCCCTCCCCCCCTCCCCTCCTCTCCTCTTCCCCTCCTCTCCTCTTCTCCTCTCCTCTGCTCTCTTCTCTTCTCTCCCCTTCTCTTCGTGTGATGCTGGAGGCTGAGCCTAGGATGGAGCATGTTGAGATGCAGTCTATTTCTGAGCTACATCCCCGCCCCAAGGTTGTTCCATTACTACTTTCATTTCCATTTTTGGAGGGTGTGGCTAAACTTTTGTCCTCTCCATGCTTCTTGCTTGGTGAAATTTCTCATTAAGTATTTTATCCATGAAGCTATGAGATAGCCAGTTTTCTAAAAGTTTGTCTTAGAGTTGAGTGTGTGTAGGAAAGAAGACAGGATTCCCCTAACTAGAGTTACAGATGGCTGGGAACTACCCTGTGGGTACTGGGAACTGAACCCATGTGTTTTGCACAAGCAACAATGTGGTTAAGGGCTGAGCCATCTCTCTAGTCCCAAGATCTCTAATTTTTCTTACTGATTTGTGAGAGTTCTTTGTGCTGTGTAACATACACATCACCAGAAGCTGAAGAGTCAGGCTAGCGATTGAGAGCATTAGCTGCTCTTGCAGGAGGCCCAGGCTCAACTCCCAGAGCCCACAAGGCCACTCACAGCCATCTGCACCTGGATCCAGGGGATCCAGTGCCCTCTTCTGACCTCTAGAAGGTCAGAAGATATGCATGTGGTACACAGACATACATGTAGGCAAAACACTCAAACACACTAAAAAAATGAATCTAAAAAAATTGCCGGGCTGGAGAGATGGCTCAGCGGTTAAGAGCACTGACTGCTCTTCCAGAGGTCCTGAGTTCAGTTCCCAGCAACCACATGGTGGTTCACAACCATCTGTAATGGGATCCAATGCCCTCTTCTGGTGTGTCTGAAAAGAGCGACAGTGTACTCATATATATAAAATAAATAAACAAATCTTTAAAAAACAAACAAACAAAAAAATTGCCACCAGTATTTTTCTATAATTTGTTATTTACATCTTAATTTTGTGTGTAGTAGTTAAAAAAAAAAAACTCTATAGTTAATGGCTGGGTATAGTGACATGGGCTTGTAATCCTCTCTTGGAGATTTTGAAGCAGGAGGATGGAGAATTTGAGGCTAGTTAACACTACACATCATTTTGAAGCTACACCAGGCTAGAGTGAGACCTTGTTTCAGAAAAAAATTATACATACACACAAATAATATACACATACACACACATACATACATACATACATATGTGCATGCATGCATACATACATGCATACATATATACACACACACACACATACACACACACACACACACACACAGTGTTGACGCTGTGTTCAACCTATCAGTCATTTGCTCGATGGCTGCTTCCACTGGGTCATGTTTACATTGTCCTTCCTCACCAAAAAAATTATCTAACTACTGACATATTTTCTTCCCCTTAATACTCTTTAGTTCAGATATACACAAAAGGTATATGTATGTTTACACTTCTAGTTTTAACATTACAAGCTTATTCACATACAACAGAAACATGAATTAGAATAGCAGAGGGGCTAGAAGGAAGGATGGCTCAGTGGTTAAAAGCACTGACTATTATTCCAAAAGACCCAGGTTCGATTCCCAGGACCCACATGGCAGCTCATAGCTGGCTGTGAGTCCAGGTCCAGGGAATCCAGTGTCTTCTTCTACCCTTTGCTGGCGCTGTGTGCATGTGGCACATACATCTACACAGGCACTGTATCCACATATATAAAATAGAAAGGGGTTCATTCTTTTGTTTTTGTTGCTGCTGCTGCTGTTGTTTTGTTTCTAGACTGGGTTTCTCTATGTACCCTTGGCTGTCCTTGAACTCACTCTGTAGACCAGGCTGGCCTTGAACTCAGAGATCTGCCTTCCTCTGCCACCTAAGTACTGGGATTAAAAGCATAGGTCACCACCACCAGGTTAAGGGATTTGGCGATAGTTTTTTGGTTTGGTTTGGTTTGGTTTGGTTTGGTTTGGTTTAGTTGGTTTGGTTTGGTTGGTTTGGTTTGGTTTGGTTGGGAGGAGAGGTTTTAAGGTAGGGTTTCTCTGTGTAGCCCTGTCTGTCCTGGAACTTGCTCTGTAGACCAGGCTGTCCTAGAACTCAGAGAGATCTGCCTGCCTGTGCTTCCCACATGCTGGGATTAAAGGCATGCAACAGCACCGCCCAGCTAAGGTTTTAATTCTTTAAAAAAAAAAAAAAAAGGAATAGAAAAGTGAAATCTCATGCCCTCACTCCTCAGAGATAACCACTGCTAAGATCTCAGAGATAACCACTGCTAAGATCTCATGCCCTCACTCCTCAGAGATAACCATTGCTAAGAAGTCCACAAATATTTCCCAGATTTTCTTCCATTCCTGGGTGTGCATGTGTGCGCTTGTACATCTACTAGTGTGGTCTCCTAACTGTGAGGATGCGTTGAGAACTGCATCAATAGATGATGTCATTAACATGTGAACATCCCAGACTGCATTTATATGGACTCATATGGCTTGTCACATCTATGTGATACAATCTCAAGGGACCACTGGCAGACACTGATCTATCATGAACAGAATTGTTACAAAGTGTGTGGTTGCTATATATACATAGTTTTAAAACATTGAGTCCAACAACTTTCTTTTTCCCCACCACTCACTGTCCCTGGGAGTATAGGACTCAGCCATACTTCTTTGCAATGACTAAATTATAAGCCAGGGGCCAAGTACTTATTTCTCCTTTATGAAAATCCTGGTTGGGGCGTTCTCTTGCCAGTAATGATGTTTTCTAAGCAGTGTGACACTCACCTTTAAGAGTGCCTCTTCATAATGGGACCGACACATTTTGGACAACAGGGAGGCGTAATTTCGGGCTATTCGGTCAAACAGTCTTTTCTGGACCTCCTTGTCTGGCTGCCAGTGAGAGACAAGCAGAGAATCACTAAGTCCCTGCTGCAGCTCCCCTGCTGTTTCGCTGGTCACAGCCTCACCAGATAACCCCAGGCTGGCCTCGAACAAGCACCACCACACCAGGCATGGGTCTGTGACTCAGGTGAAGTATTGTTCTCACCCCAGAAATCTTATTCTACAGTGTGCTGACCTCATATGCTTTGGGGAATAAGCTGATCTTCTGCTGCCCACATTTACAAAGCATGTCTGGAGTGTTAGTGAAGGGAAGCGCCTAACTATGGGCTGGGGGGGCCTCTCACCCCTGCCCTGGATCTGCTACTTAGTAGTCACTGCCTATTCAAGTGCAGGGGAGCTGCAGGGCATTGGGTTATACCTGAAGTTCAGGTACATGAGAGGGGCCAGAGGAGGGAGATGACAGGCTGAGTCTACATAGGGGACTCATGGGATTGGAGGGGCTTGTTGCTCATGTTAACAAACCAGGGTTTTGTTCCATGAGAACGTAAGTTAAGCAAGGGAAGAAACACAGATACACATTTACCTGGTACCTTTCATGAAATAGCCACCAAAAGCTATCCAGCCATATGGCGGTGAGATTAGGAGAACACAGAAACTTCTCTAGTTCTCTGTCCGAACAGTAAGACTTGAAAAGAAAAGAAAATCACGTTATTACAGTGGACATTGTTATTATCACTGCTGTTCAAGACAGGGTCTCACCGTGTCACCCATGGCTGGAACTTCATTTTCTCTTAACCTGGCTGGAATCTTTGAACATACATCGTTATCACAAACTAAGGTGCCACAATAAGGATGCTGAGGGACACAGAGCTGAAAGGTCTTGTCCAAAACACTATGGCAAGTGGCAGAGCCAGTTCTGGGAACCCATAACTCTGGGTAGAGGCTCCCAGCTACCTCCTCCCCTCTCAGCTCTGGACAGCAGTGGCTGCAAATTTGTAAGGCTACTACACAAATGCAAAGGACAGAGCCCTCAGATTCTACTGAATACAATATATGTAAGTAAAAAATTAAAGCAGTTACTCACAAGCTCAGAGGAGCAGAAAATTTAGCTTGTGTTGCCCCATCATATATAATATATGTGTGTGTATATATAATATATTACTGAATGCTGCCTACGTGTTTACCACTGGGTCACATGCCTTCACTCTTCATGTCACTCAGGAAGGACTGACTCAGCACAACTGAGCAGCAGGAAAGAAGGAGCCAGGATGGGGGCAGGGGGATAAGGGGAGGAAGATTGTTGAGAGCGACCTTGCTTATACTTTAATGGCCTAAGTCAGTGATACATGCCTACTGACACAAAGTCTTGGTCTCTGTGGGAAAGTACTAACCCTAGAATAAATAGCTATAGATCATGTAGACAGGTAGCCCTTGTGGGAAAGTACCAGCTTGGATAAGAATAAATAACCATAGATCTTATGGACAGGTAGCCTTGGTAGCAAAGTACTAGCCTAGATCAGAACAAATGAATAATAGATCTTATAGACAGGTACATAGTGACCTGTTCTGCCCTGCTTCTTATGTGAACTCTTCACCCAGCCAATATCCTGTTCCTGAGAACACCTGCACTCTCCAGAAACAGAGAAACATGTGTCATCCCCCTCTCCACATCCTGCTTCTATGTGTATATAACCCCCGTGTGGAAAAATTAAAATTTGACAGCTTGATCAGACTTCCAGACAGGCTGTCATTCTTTGCATGCCCTTGTCCCCCATTCTCTCTTTCAGGTGGTCCCCTGGTCCCTGTCCACTACCCCACAGACTGGGGCAGAAGATGGCTTCAGGGAGGGGATCCAGGTGCAGCAATAAGTACAGTTGACACTCAAGTTCGAGGAATGGAGGGGTGACTATCTGGGGGACAGAGATTATGTATCCACAAAAGATAAAGAGATCCAGCTACATGAATTCAGAGCACAGGGAGCATCTTCCCTCTGCAGACCTCTGCACAGTTGTCTCCTGCCTCTGGTGGTGCCTCTTGTCCGCATCTGTGGGCACCATCCCTCTGCCTGCCGAAGCTCTACCCACAGTTCTCAAGGTTCCTAGCCCAATCCTAGTTCTGCTACGACTCTGCCCTGTGCCCTGTCTACTGCCATGTAAACAAGCAGCCACAACCTCCCACCACAACAGACACAGATCCCCTTGGCCTCTCTGAAACCATGAGCCAAAATAAAGATTTCTTTCCTTAAGTTGTTTCTGTCAAGCATTTTGTCACAGCAATGAGAAAAGCAACCAGAAGAATCCCCCAGTCGTGGCATCAAATTGGGAATCCATCAATGCATTAAAGAGGAAGGCAGGGTGTTGGGAGCCGCAGTGCCAAGATGGCACAGACATCCTGTCCTCCCACTTGTAAACAACTGACTGCGAAGGTGCAAAAGGCAAAAGGCGTGCCAAAGTCACTGCCCATCCCAGGGTGTAATATGGGGTGATGAGTGAACAGCCAATCAGAAGTGAACACACCACTCTAGGGTATATATAGCAGTGCCATTCCCGGGCTTGGGGTCTTTTCCGCTTTTGCTGTTACAAGAAGTAAAGCCTCGTCTGTAGTGATACCCAATTACTGCCTCCGTGTCCTTATTCGTGGGCGAAGGGGACACAGAAGAGGTGCACGCAACAACTGGTGCCGAAACCCGGGAATTTCAAGGTGCCGCGGAAGACCACCCAAGTTTTGGGGCGGGTTAAAAGACTGAAGGAGTCGAGGTACACCTTTGGAAGGTATGCTTGGGGTAGAAACCTTCGTTGCGGGTAGATATTCACCCATTGCCACTGCAGCAATAGCTAGCCTCTTGATTGCATTGCTTTCAGCTATTAGGGCAAGTCAAGAGGTTTCAAGACTGGTCCGCTCCAGGCTATCAGAACCAGAGCATGTTAGTGTTAGCCGGCATCAGGCCAAGGGGTCTGGAGGTCAGGTCAGAGAACCTGGAAATACTCGAATGGAACAAGGACTGCTGCAGAGTCCATTAAGCTTGAACCGCCACGGGTGGGTGGAAGGAGGTCAGAGGAAAAAAGGATCCTCCTTTATGACAGAATCTTTGGGGAAGCATCTGCGCTCTGCTACCTGCAGCGGCTTGCAACAAGGCAGAGCAAGAGAGCGTGGCGGGAAAGGCAGACAGAGGAGGGAGATAGTCTGCCCTGGGAAGCGCGGCGGGGACACAGGGAGTGTCCCGCGAGCTCAGAGCAAGCAATGCCAGTGATGGAACAGATGATCTTTGAGGATGTCATGGCTGGGTGCCGTGCAGCCATTGTCCCTCGTAAGAACAAGAGGCTACAAGATTGGCTAAGGGCCTGCTGTGGCCCAGGGAGGGGGGCTGTTTGTGCTTATTCCACAGGTGAAAACAATTCAATTTGGGTCCCTACGTGGCTGGTGCAGATTGTGAAGAATGAAGCTAGGTTGCAAGATTACGATTCTGAGTTGGTGATGAGTATACCACTGTGGGCCATAGTCAGATCTTAAACTGTTCTCTTGCCAGTATATTCAAATGCTGAAGTACTGCCTAGTTCAAAGCTATTGAGAGTTACTTGGTTGCCCTGGCCTCAGGCGCATCCGCCAAAAGCCTGGGTCATAAATGCTACAAGTTTTCCATTAGACTTTACACTTTGTTTTGTGGCAGCAAAACTTTATAACATAAAGGTAATCCACTTGGTGTTAATTTGAGAGAAAATAGATTGCTTAAATCGTTAAAAATTGGTTTTTTGATTTGCCTATGTTTATAGAGAAAAGATACAACATGTGTCTTTTAAGGTTTACAGTTTAAATTTAAGGTTTTAAGCTAAAAGCCAAAATGCACAATTCGGCTTAGCCAAGCCTCAGAGAACAGGCCTGAGAGAGGTTAAGTGCATTTACATTTGAATTAAGAAAATGCAGACTGCCTGTAGAAGCCCAGGTGCAAAGCATTTTCTTTTGTTTTGGGTCTTTAGACCAAGCCCTAGAAATGTGCTTAAGGGAATTTGTCTTTGTTCTCATTGTTTCTTGTAAGAAGAGAGATAAATCTAAGACTCAAAGAATTTACAACAGTCTGTGGGCTAAAAGTTATGTTTATGCTACAGAAATTAAAATTATGCCTACTTCCCTCCATGAGTATAGCTGTGCCTACTGATAGAGTATGGTTCAGGTTGTTTTAATTCCTTTATATTCAGAGTTGTTAAAAATGAGATGCCTTGGATTCCTCTAATATATGTAGCAATTATTAGAGATTAAGGTTGGCTTTTATCCGATATATTCATTGGACTAAAAAAGATGGGTTATTAAATTAATCCAAAATAAAGTTCAAATTTAAGATTTATACAGCCTAACTTGCCTACTCCAGCTGCCATTTCAGTAAATGTTTACATAAAAGATGTTTTTATACCATTCCTTTACATTTCTGGTAAAGGTAAAAGGTTTACAATTAGTAAATTTATTCATAATTTTTAAGAGCCCATGAAGCAATATTTGTTAAAAATGATTGCTTCAGAAAATGGTTGTTTTACATTTTATATATATAAATTTTGTTGCTGCTTTAATACAAAAAGTAAGAGGTTAAATTTTTTAGTGTATATTATTCATTGTGTGATACTTTATTAGTGGATTTCTCTAAAGAAATTTTTTCTGCAAGCTATTGCTTCAATATAACGAGCTTTAAAAATATTTTAGAGTACTTGTTACTCCAAAAAAGGATTCAAAGACAGTGTCTTTCAATATTTGAGATAGGTTGGGGCTAGAGCAATAGCTCAGCCGTTAAAGGCTAGATTTTTAAAATATAAAGGCTGAACTCCCAGCAACCACATGGTAGCTCACAACCATTTGTGGTGGGGATCTAACGCCATCTTCTGGCCTGTGAGTGTACATGCAAAAGGAAAATAGTTTACTTTTAATCTTGATTTACTCTTAGTGATTTTTAAAAGTTGTTAAGAGATATTATTTGGCTAAAACCTCATCTTAAGCTTAACATAGGAGGATTTAAGCCTCTGTTTAATGTTTTCAAAGGGATGCAAGTCCTAAATTAAATCATATATATTTTTTCTTGAGTTTATCCTGCTTCAACACAATTAAATTATGTGTTGCAGCCACTGTTTAGAATGTTAAAAAGGGTGTATCTGCATTTGTCCTGTTAAATGGTATATTTCATGAAGTGCAGAATGTTTCGGCTACAAGATTTAATATCTCTAGCCATTTGGATGACATTAAAATTAATAAGGTGTTTAAGAATGCATCTGCACAACCGGTGTCGGTGTGTGTGGACCCTCCATTTTTCTTTATGTTATCCAACTTTCAGAATAATTCTGATATCTTAGATTGTAAAAATGTCACATGCTTTTTAGCACAAGGCTAGAATGGATCACTAGACCTAGCCATGATTAATAAAGTTACAGCAGCTACTGTTGTTAATCAAATCTCAGAAAAGACTTCTGAGGCTTTGACCCTCCCACAGAAAGTGGATGCGTTTCAGACATCCTATTGGTCAATCAGAGAGTTGATTGGCTCCAAGCCCATGTGGAGCAGCTCACGGATGTGGTTCAAATAAGCTGAGTGTCAGCAACCCCACATCCAGGTATTACACCTCTGAGATTTGTGAATGATACATTTATTCAAAGCCATAATCTTTCTGCTTACTTAAAAGAGAATTGGAATGGGAAGTTGGACCAGGTGCAACACCAATTGCAGATCTGGATTTCGAGCCTTGATGGAACTCGAGTGGACCCTGCTACCCCTGGCGATTTTACTTCTTGGCCTACCTCCGCCTTTTCCTTCTTTCTTTCTCTCTTTCTTAAAGGGTGGGAATAGGCCTGCTTGGTGCAGCCCTATGTTGTGGATTAGTGTTCATGATGGTTGGTCTGTAAGCTCAGAGCCCAACAAAAACGTGACAAGGTCGCTATCGCCCAAGCACTAGTAGTATTGGAGCAAGCATCTCCCCCTGAAATTTGGCTAGCTAGGCCAAGAAAGTAGCTGATGACTGAGACCCTCAGTCGATGCACCCCAAGGGTTCAGCCTGGGTCGATGAGAGGTCTAAGTCCAGCCAGCCCTTGCCTGAATAACTGGTACCTGAATATTTAGAGGTGTTTGCGAGTGGGTACTCGACAGGGAATGTTCCACGACTGTGGATAGATTTCCCGAAAGTATGCCTGATTGCACAAAGGTTTGATGCCAAGAAACCTCCCCTGGTGGCGCCCCAGGGTGGAGGCTCCCTTTCCCCATCAAAAGGCATCGAGATGGGTATGGGAAGTAAACCCATTACAATATCTCATTTTGCACAGGGGATCAGGCCTCTGCTTTCCCTCACTGAGTTGGTGCCGCGCTTGATAGGCAATAGGCTGTTCCATCTTAAATATAGAGATAGGGGGAGATGTTGGGAGCCGCAGTGCCAAGATGGCACGGACATCCTGTCCTCCCACTTGTAAACAACTGACTGCACAGGTGCAAAAGGCAAAAGGCGTGCCAAAGTCACTGCCCATCCCGGGGCGTAATATGGGGTGATGAGTGAACAGCCAATCAGAAGTGAACACACCACTCTAGGGTATATATAGCAGTGCCATTCCCGGGCTTGGGGTCTTTTCCGCTTTTGCTGTTACAAGAAGTAAAGCCTCGTCTGTAGTGATACCCGATTACTGCTTCCGTGTCCTTATTCGTGGGCGAAGGGGACACAGAAGAGGTGCGCGCAACACCTCTCATTTTGCAGTAACTACCCGAATTGCGTCTCTCGTGTTTTTCGTCCACCGGCGTGGGGTGACACGGGAGGGGCGTGCGTTATATCAGGGTCCTCATGGCCAGTCACTTCCCCAGAGCCCTGCCTCAGAACACGCCATTAGGGAACAAACCTTTAACACATAAGCCTTGTTGAGGATACTTCACTCCCAAACCATAGTTCTTTTGGCTGGAAAGTAACAGAAGTCAGGATTGCTGGAGCACCGAGGAGCAGCTGACAGAATAACATACAGTCCACAAACAAACATGTGTCTATGAAGGTGCATGTTCCAGCTTTTTTAATAGAACACATGATCCAAACATACTGGTAGGGATGGCAAGATGGCTCAGCAGGTAAAAGCAACTCTGACAATACTGATGACTGAGTCCCCTTGCTCTCACAAGGTATCCTCTGACCGCCACACACATGCATGCACAGTCAGGGCAGAGCTGGTCCAAGGCAGGACCTGCCGCCTGCTCTTTCTTCCTTACCTTGCCACTTAGGGGGTTTTTCTCAGACCGGATCACATTGCCCACCATGTCGCAGAAGTCCACGCCATTGGGTAGTTTGTTGGGCTTCATTTCATCAAATGGGGGATGTTCGTGTAGCTCTGCAAGCAGATTCTTATCTGCCGTTTTCTAAAGAACAAGACATCATCATCTTGACAATGTAAAACAGGGTTGCTTCCTTCCTCTTTTACATAAAGACAGTGCAACAGTTTCATAGAGAGAAAAATGGCTAATGTAAACAGGAGTCATCAAGATGGTTCTGTGAATAAAGGTGCCAGTTGCCAAGTCTGGTGTGGCGGCTATCATCTTTGCAGCCATCTTGAGCCATATACCCTGACAAGAGACTTGTTTACAATAGCCTACAACAGCTGAGCACACTCTGATAACATCTTGTTTTAGATACCCAAGATTTTCCCTTGGGTATGTGAGACTTAAAGGTGTGATTTAGAGATAAGACCTAAGGGCGTGACTTAAAGGCGTGGCTTAGAAGTGAGACATATAAAAGGCAAGAGGCAGACAGAAGAAATTAGTAGGCACTTGAGACTCACAGGCAACTAGGGTTAGACACTTGTACTTGGAAGAGTACTTGACACTTGTACTCGAGAAAGGCACTTGGAAGGTAATTTGTAACTTGGAACTGGGAAAGAGACTAGCAACTTGGAACAGAGATTAGGATTTGAGATTTATTACAGAGGAACTAGAAATTAGGACCTGAGACTTGGTACTAGGGACTAGGAACTTGGAGAAAAGAAGAGAGACTGATGAATAAACGGGATTGAATCACACTCTGTCTGGTCTCCATTCTTCACATCCATTCTCACTCTCTCTCTTGATAAACCCCCGACCCATAGGCCAGAGCAGCTTGGGGTAGTGCAGGCTCTAACAGTTTAGCCCCCAAGGCTTTTGGCAGTGCTGGTTCCAACATTGATAGAGCGGTCTGAGACATTTTGGCCCTCAAGCGTGGAGCAGAGTGGTTTGCAACATTTTTGGCACCCAACGTATGTAGTCCCTGCATAGTAGTACTGCTTCTTCCCACTATCAGGCCAAACACATTTGGATAGAGTGGTCCAAACACTCCAGTGGGTAAGGCCTGAGGTCCCATTTCTGGGGTTAATACTATGTGGGTGGCAGAACTGAGGTCTAATCCTGCACTTCCTGGTGTTGCTCAACTAAGTTCTGAAAGGGATTGTTGTTTGCTGGTATAAAACTGACTGCTCGTGGTGCACGCCTTTAATCCCAGCACTTGGGAGGCAGAGGCAGGCGGATTTCTGAGTTCGAGGCCAGCCTGGTCTACAGAGTGAGTTCCAGGACAGCCAGGGCTACACAGAGAAACCCTGTCTCAAAAAAACAAAACAAAAAAAAAAAAAAAAAAAAAAAAAAAAAAAAAAAAAAAAAAAAAAAAAAACAAAACAAAAAAAAAAAAAAAAAAAAAAAAAACTGACTGCTCCACAAGCCTGTTTTGGCTTGTATTGGTTCGAGGCCTGGAGCTGGCCCCTGTTCCCGTTTCCCTGATTATGGGAAAGGGTGTTTCCTTGTGCGTCTCTTTTGGACCTACATTCACTAGCCCAATGCCTTCCACGTTTGTAAAGTGGGCAGAGCCCAGGCTGTTTTCTGGGCTGTCTCTGGGTTAATTCATTTTCTGCCTTGCAATCTCTTGCAAAGTGTTTATGCTTGCCACATTTAAAACAGGCCTTTTGGTTTCTACTAGCCAAAAAATCTCTTACTGATTGTCCTTGCATGGCAGTCGCCATAGCTAAGCCCTGTTGGTAGGAGGGACCTATATTAGAACAGAGTCTGATATACCCTGTAAGGTCTGTCTTTTTCCTGTAGGGTCTAATGGCTGCTTGGCAGGCAGGATTGGCATTTTCATATGCAAGTTGTTTCACATAATCTATTACTGCCACTGTATTACCAAAAATCCTCCCTGCTGTTGTCATTAATCGATGAACAAAATCAGAAAATTGTTCATCAGGTCCTTGTCTGACTGCTGTTAAGGATACACCAGGGTCCCCTTTTGCCAGGAGCTTATACCAAGCCTTCATGGCTGCATTCTGAATTTGAGCGAATAAGCCTGGGTCATATTGCATCTGATTATCACTAGAAGCAAATTGCCCTTCTCCTACTAAGGCATCAAAGGACCAACCATTGCCTGCCTGAATGTTTCTCCTAGCTGTTTCTTTACAATTCTCATGATACTCTGATTTCCAAGTAAGATAGTCACCACTGCTAAGAACTGCTCTCACTAACGTATTCCAATCACTAGGAGTCAGCCACTCCTCTGTGGCAGACTCTAAAATTGCAAGAGTAAAGGAGCAGTGGCACCATATTGTGATACTGCATTTTTAAATTCCTTAATAATTTGAAAATTAAACCCTGTGTGATGTCTCCAAGCAACTCCTTGATTGTCTCTGGTCTCAGATACAGGGAAAGCCTCAGCATCTCCCTTCTCTGGATGATCTGTGGCTAATCTTAAGCTAGAGGACAGAGACTGCCTTTGGACTCCTGGTTGAGGAACATAAAGAGCCGGGGGATTTTCACAGTTTGCCTCTCGAGACATCTTCCCTGTCTTTAATTTTTGTAGCTGATTAATTAAGTCCAGATACTCTTTTTCTAACTCTATTTGTTGTTTAAGAACAGATAATTTTTCCTGTAACTCCCATCTGGGATCTATAACCACCATCTCCATTGCGGGAGCACTTGGAGGTGGAGGCACATAGGGAGGGGGTCTTTGGGAAGAGAGCCATTCTAATGTTCAGCTGCCTCTTCCTCTAGGTCAGCACAATCTGGCTCTGACAAATCGTCATCAACCTTTGGTTATATTTTAGATTCTAATTTCGAATAAACACGTTTCTTTTTATTTTGAACATGAAAGACAGCATTCAAACAATGAGACAAAAGCAGACAATTAACACATGTGAGCAGCAAACAACAAACCAAAAACAGAGAGTTGAGTTCAGGTTGACTTATTTCTTGCTCCATTTTCATTAACATGACTTACCTTTCTCACTCGGCAGATTCCAGCAGTGATCACCTTCATTTCACTTCTGAATTTTCGGCAGATGCTTCTTCCAGTAATGTTCTTCACTGGGTCTCTTGTTCTTGCTGCCCCACGTAAGGTGCCAAAAATGTTGTGAACCACACTGCCTCACGTTGGGCGCCAAAAATGTTGAGAGCCACACTACCCCACGCTTGGGGGCTAAAATGTCTCAGACCACTCTATCAATGTTGGAACCCGCACTGCCAAAAGCCTTGGGGGCTAAATTGTTAGAGCCCGCACTGCCCCAAGCTGCTCCAGTCCACAGGTCGGAGGTTTATCAAGAGAGAGAGTGAGGATGGATGCAAAGAATGGAGACCAGACAGAGGAGTGTGATTCAGTCCCGTTTATTCTTCAGTCTCTCTTCTTCTCTCCAAGTCCCTAGTTCCTAGTACCAAGTCTCAGGTCCTAATCCTAGTTCCAGCTGTAATAAGTCTCAAGTCCTTCTCCTAGTTCTAGTCCTAATTCTCTGTTCCAAGTTACCTGCCTCAAGTCTCAAGCCTCAGGTACTCTTCCAAGTACAAGTGTCTAATTCCTAGTTGCCTTTCCAAGTTCTAGGTCTCAAGTGCCCACTCCCAAGTACAAGGGTCTAATCCTAGTTGCCTGTCTCGAGTCTCAAGTGCCTACTAATTTCTTCTGTCTGCCTCTTGCCTTTTATATGTCTCACTTCTAAGCCACGCCTTTAAGTCACGCCCTTAGGTCTTATCTCTAAATCACACCTTTAAGTCTCACACACCCAAGGGAAAATCCTGGGTATATAAAGCAAGATGTTAGCAAAGTGTGCTCAGCTGTTGTGGGCTATTGTAAATAAGTCTCTTGTCAGGGTATATGGCTCAAGATGGCTGCAAGGATGATAGCTGCCTTCTGTCGGCTCCCCACAGTCTGGTGGCCTGGGTTCAATCCCTGGAACTCACAAGGTAGAACCAGAGATCTGACTTCTACAAGTTGTCCTTAGACCTCCCCAGGTGTGCCATGGCACGTGCACCCCCCCCCCCCCCGCATACATACATACAAAATAAATATAATACATTTTAAAAAAAGATAATTATTTCCTAAGGCTTTGGGTACAGGTGATCTGGATAGCATAAATAACCAACTTTGGGGGGTGGAGTTAAATTAAAATTTTTGCAATGCTGGAGACAGGAGACAGAACCCAGGGCTTTGTGCCTGCTAGACAAGCACTCTATCCTTGAGCCACACCCCAGCCTGTGATAGCGAATCTTGACAAGGACAATGATGATATGGGACGAGTTGTTGGTAGAAGGGGCTGGCCTCAGGTCAGAGAACTGAGTGGCAGGCAGTGTCTTTCCTTTGACATGCTGAATGACAGTCACCTCAGCTTCCAGCACAACTGCATGCCAGCGTGTCTGCAGAGATCACCATAACCAGCCTGGCTGGTGAATGGAGCGGTGACATGGGAACTTGCTCTGTAGAAGACACATGGAGCTGTGTGGCACTATCTCAGTGAGACAGGAGGACTCTGCTTCTCCAGGGAGATATCTCAGCTCTAACAATAACAGGCAACCCTCCTCTTGTCGGGGCTGGGGTTAGCTCTGCCCTTTCAAGAGTGACATAAGCAATTTTAGAATTAAAATATTGCCAGATTGTTGAAAGAGTGAATCCTGCACTTTCTGTATGAATCACTAACTCGGCACCAAATCTTCCTTCAGGAGGGATAAAGCCTGTTTTTTTACATGGTAGAGACCACCAGGAAAGCAACATGACGCTGGGCTCTTACCCTTTTTGAGGGGATCAGTCTGGGATTCCGGAGCTCTGAACCTTGGCAGGATATTGGTGGCTCTTCCTTCAGTTTCTTGACTGAGAATGAAGGAAAAGGTAGAGGTGAGGGGTGGTGTTGTACCTGCTCCTGGGAGCTAAGACTACTAGAGAGAGCTGCCAAGTGACCAGCAGAAGCCAGGGCCTGGCCTATCTGGTTAGAGTCAGCAGGGAAGACCAGACGCTGTGCACTAGACAAGTTCCTGTCCCCAGCAGTACTCCCCTCTGTCAAATACATCTGATGGTGCCACATCAGCCACCTAGCAGATTGTCTCTCTGTGATCCCATCCCTCCCTCCTTCCTTGTCCACTGTCAAGTCTGATGGAAGGGTAATGCAGAAGAGGACAAAACCTATCCTTGGATAGAACTCTGGATTCTACTCAACTGCATTATTTCAAAAACTGAAAGAAAAAAAAAAACCCACTGGGGTCCACCTCAGGGGCAGAGCATGCGCTTGGTGCGTGCAAGGCCGTGGGAGCCATGCCTAGCACCACAAAACAAAGAACAGCTAAAAAAGTACCCCAACGAAACAAAATTAAAAATAAAATCAAACCCCACAAAAACATGTTTTTAGGCTGAGAAAAGGTTTTTGCCTCTGTCTCCCGGGCTGCCGTGAGTCTTCTCTCTTAAAGACTTCTTCTCCAACTCATAGTCCTCAATTGCCTTCAAGAACCAGAGGAAGAAGAAGTAAAAAAATAAGACATTAGAAATTGATGTAACCAGGGAAGAGGGCGGGGGTCAGGGACGGGATCATTTTCCTTATTGGCACCCAAAAGCCTGGGGCAAAGTATGTACCTAAGCACCTCTCTTCTCCCCGAGGGTGGTAAGGGCCTTGGCCACCTGTGTCACTGATACCGTCCCACTGCATGTTGTCAATATGTCTCTCATGCCAGCAACCTTGCACTAAGCTGTCCTCCTGGCTCCACTTGGGAGGAGCAAAGGATGCAGAGCAGGGTTCTGGCTGCAGCCCACAGGTAAGCTCGTACAATCTTTCTAAGGAGGTGATAACAATGCCTACCTTCCAAGGTCGCTAGGAGGACCAGAGAGAAAGTGTATTGCTTGTCAGCTAAGGGCCTAGCGCTCTGCTTGGTAGAGTTATCTATGCAGATGGTCATTGTATCTCTCAGCAGGAGGGATTCTGGGATGGCAGAAGTGACCTCACACTCAAGCCTGGGACATGAGGGCCTATGCAGACTTCTGTCCTGTGCATTCAACTGTCCCTCCTGTGCTCTTAAGCCCCAGCTGTGTCAGGCATGTACGACAACTCATCTCATCCTTGTGGACACTCTGAGGTAGCTGGGTTGTTGTCAAGCCTTTTCAGGATGTTGAAGATCAGGGTCATTTCCTCTTATCAGAACTCAAGAGAACGCTCTGGAGTTTTAGACTGACAGTCTGACTGGAACTCTCACACACCGAGTGCTACCCTCCTCACATAATGATGCTCTTGCACAGAATCATTCCAGGAGTGTGTCTATGGCTCTACTGTGGTTCCCAACTCCAACCCCAGCTCAGACGTGGGCTGGGGACTGACGCTAGTGGTCCCTCCACATTCACAAGAAATGGCCTCACTTGTATGAAAAGAATAAGGACACGGAGAAATCCTGTCTTAAAGCACACACAGAAAGAGAGAGGGGGAGAGAGGGGGGATTAGGGAGGGAAGGAGGGATGAAAGAAGAAAGAAAGAAAAAGAAGACTATGGGGCAGCAAGATGGCTCAGCATATAAAGGTGACTGCCACCAAATCTGATGATCTTAGTTTGATTCCTGGGACCCAGATGGTACACACACACACACACACACACTTGACTTATTTTTAAAAAGCAATCTGACTCTATCCCACTGAAACATTTACACTTCTGAGGTTCTATGCTGCAGACATATGACACCAGCCCAGTGGTGATTAAGTTTTTGTCAGCTTGACACAAATAAAGTCATCTGGGAAGAGGGACCCTAGGAACTGTCTCCATCAGATTGCCCATGGGTGTGTCTGTGGAGCATTTTCTTGACTGATGACTGATGTGTGTAGTGCCAACCCAGGCAGGTGTCCTGGGTTGTTCAAGAAAGCAAACTGAGGGGCTGGAGAGGTGGCTCAGTGCTTTAGAGAACTTGCTGTGCTTTCAGGGGACCCAGGTTCAATTCCAGAACCTACATGGTGGCTCACATCCAGAACTCTGTTCCAGGGCTTCCAATGTCCTTTCCTGGGCTCTGAAGGCACCAGGCATACATAGTACACATACATACTTGCAAGCAAACAGCCATACACATAAAATAAAATAAATCTAAAAGGAAGGAAAGAAGCCAGGCAGCTGAGTGGCCATGAAGAAGCCAGTGAGCAGCTCCAGGCTGGGCCTCTAGGTTCCTGCTGTGAGTTCCCCCCTTGGCTTCCTTCAAACTGTAAGCTGTGAGAGGAAATCCTTTTTCCCCAACTTCCTTTTGGCCAGTGTTTTATCACAGCAACAAGAAGCAAACTAGACCAAGCCCTAAGGTACATGCATAGACACATTCAAATGTTCACTATGCTCAGAAATGCCAGGGAGGGGCTGGAGGCTCAGAGCCTTCCAGAGGACTGAGCTTGGATCCCAATGCCCACATCAGGCAGCTGACAACTACCTGTAACTCTAGCTCCAGAGGGTTCAAAGTCCTCCTTTGGCCTCCTTGGGCATTCGCACATACATAGCATACATTCACACACACACACACATAAATAAAAATATTTTAAAATACCACAGAAGCCGGGTGATGGTGGGGCATGCCTTTAGTACCAGCACTTAGGAGGCAGAGGCAGACAGATCTCTGGGAGTTTGAGGCCAGCGTGTTCTACAGGATGCGTTCCAAGACAGCCGGGGCTACACTGAGAAACCCTGTCTCAAACAAAACAACAACAACAAAAAATACCACTGAGATAATTTATCAGAGAATAAATTGATTATGCTACATCCAACTTTTGGAATATTATGTGACCACTAAAATAATGGGCAGACCAATAGTACTGACTAAAAAAGTCAACAAGAGAGGTATTTATTTGAAAAATAGAATAAATTAGTAAAACAAAAGCAGGTGTCAAGACAGCATTTACAGCATGACCCTGCTTACATTGGATCCCATTACAGATGGTTGTGAGCCACCATGTGGTTGCTGGGAATTGAACTCAGGACCTTTGGAAGAGCAGCCAGTGCTCTTAACCACTGAGCCATCCCTCAAGCCCATGGTGAGATGATTTAACAAAAGTGAGTTAAGAGGGAAAGAGTCTATTTCAGCTCAAGAGGCTAGCCCAGCATGGCAGAGGACTCAGGGAAGCCTGAATCAGCAGTCTACTGTGCTCCCAGCTAGCTAACAGCAGGTTAAATGAATGCTGGATTCTGCTCCATAATCAGCATGTGGGATCCCAGCATATGGGTGCCACCCACAGTGGGCAGGGTGTCCCACCTCAAATGCATAATCAAAACAACTCCCGGAAGGCATCAACAGAAGCCAGTCGCCCTGTGCTGTCAAGTTGACAGTTAACCCTGAGTACCACCTCACTCTCGTCAAAGAAGATGCAGAAAACCAGGTGATGGTGGTACACACACACACACACACACACACACACCCCATACCTCTAATCCCAGATTCTCTGTGCTCCAGGCCAGACTAATCTAAAAAGCTCTGGACAGCCCCAGGGCTACACAAAGAAACCCTGTCTCAAAAAAAGAAAAAAAAAAAAAAAAAAAGGAGGAGGAGGAGGAGGAAGAGGAAATAAAAATGATGACTAGGCAATGAAAATAAGTTAACATAGCCTGTGTTGCCAGAGCAACGTGTGAGACACTACCACACACCTATCAGAACAGTGGAGTTCAGAACACGGGCACTGCCAGCTGCTGATGCTGGTGATGAATCCAAGCAGAGGAAACTCAGAACTTGATGGTGGAAAGGCAACACCTTGGAAGAGGCTCAGACAGATTCTTACAAATCTAACCCTCTTCCCATACTATCCAACAACTTACCCCAAAGAGCTGAAAACTCACAGAGACACAAACGCTTGCACAGGGATGCGAGGCTTTCCTCGCAGAAAGCATGGGAGCGACAAGGATGCCCCCGGGAGGGTGCAGATCAACAAGTGTGCTACATCTAGGTGACGGCAGCCTCGGCAGATGCTAAAATGGGCCATCCATGGAAAGCCAAGGAGGAACCTTCAATACCCACTACTAAGAGGAGCCATCATGGACACTGCATGATTTCAGGGTCATGGCATTCTTTACAAGGTGATACTTTGGAAGAGACAGTAAGCAGACCAGTGGCAGGCAGAGGTTAGGAGGAGAGACAAAGACCAGTGTGCAGTAGCTGGGGCACCGCAGAGGCAGATACACAGCATTATGCATTGCATGCATGTACATGCACTCTCTCAATCTCTCTCCCTCTCCCTCTCCCTCCCCCCGTCTCTCTCTCTCTCTCTCTCTCTCTCTCTCTCTCTCTCTCTCTCTCTCTCTCTCTCTCTCTCTCTCACACACACACACACACACACACACAAACACACACACAATGTACACTCTCAGGAGGAAAGCCTAGAATAAATTAGAGAAGTTGAATATAATGCTGCATCAGGGTTGTTTTTTTTTTTTTTAACTCAGGTACAGAGAGACTGATGGGACAGGTTATAAATATGTGGAGGTGGGGCAGGTTATGAATATGTGGGGGTGGGGCAGGTTATGAATATGTGGGGGTGGGGCAGGTTATGAATATGTGGGGGTGGGGCATATGGTATAGTTTTGTTGCAAACCTAAATTTCCTCATAAGAAGCAGCCTGTTGGAGCTGGAGAGGTCTCTCAGCAGTTAAGAGCACTTGCTATTCTTTCACGGGACCTGAGTTCAGTACCCATTCTACACACTGGGTGACTCCAGCTCCAGGGGACCCTCTTCTGGCCTCCAAAAGCAGCCACACACATGTGACATTCAGAGATGCACAGACACACTTTTTTTTTTTTTTTAAAGTCTGGTCATTTTTTTTAAAGGTAAACTTTACCAACTGTATCAACATGCTTTTGGAGAAATGCAAGACCGGAAGGGCAGCAACCTCTATTACCTTCCCTAGGGCCCTTTGTTCCCAAGTCCTTACCTCAGCTCCGGATCTATTTCTACTTACCGAGGTGCTGATCACCAGGCTGGAGCCCAGCTCTACTTCAGTGATCTTCTGGTTCACCTGGCTCATGGAGCCAACAATGCATGCTGGGAGACACTGCTAAGGAAACCCAGGGGGCAGCCAGACTCTCTGTGGATCTGATCAGTGCTACCTACTGTGTCTGTTACCTCGTCACCGTTTGCTTTTCAGGTCTTAGCCTTAGGATCTCCCAGGACATGGCTTCTGTGAGACTCAAAAACCTGTCGCTCAAGCAGGTCCACTCTCCTTTCCACTGCCCTCAAGTGTTCTTACCATGGGGAAGGCATTTGGGAAGTGAAGGTGCCAAGAGGGACACGTGCCATAACTAGGACCAAATGGAGTGTGGCATTAGAAGGAGAGCCAAGAAAGAAAGACCCTTTGCACAGGATCACATTAGACGGTGTCTTAGAAGGGACACGTGCACAGTGAGAGGCAGAGCGATGGTGCTGTTTGCCTGGTGGGAGCATGGCTTGAGGTCTGGGCTTATTTATAACTTGAGAGGGATTGGCTGGGCGGACTCTGAGGTGGGATCTGTGATGCAGAGATGCAGTTGGGTGGAGGGGTGGGGATCTGTGATGATGAGACCAGGGAGAGTGCAGGGGTGATGTGCCAGAGGGGCAGACTGAGCCTCCATAGGAGGGCTAGCAGGGGAGGGGAGGGGAGGCCAGCCAGAGGAGAAGAAGAATCTGGGGGTTGAGCTCACCCGTCTGGGGTCAGAAGGCTAGCCCTGGCTTCCTAGCTGCTGTCCAGTGTGTGCACAGCCCTAATTTCCTTGGAAAGGAGACATAAAGAGCCAAAACCAAACCAAACCTTTTCCTTCTTTTACAGATACAACTCAGGCATCTTTCTTTTGAGTTCTTTCTGCTTAAAAAATAAACCTCAGCCAGGCAGTGGTGGTGCACGCCTTTAATCCCAGCACTTAGGAGGCGGAGGCAGGCAGATCTCTGAGTTCGAAGTGAGCCTGGTCTATGGAGCAAGTTCCAGGACAGCCAGGGCTACACAGAGAAATTCTGTCTCAAAAATAAAGCAAACCAAACAAAACAATAAAACCTCAAGTCAAACAACCCTTCAAAACATGACATTCCTTTTGAGGGTAGAAAGGACTTACGTCCTCAGCGAAAACGACCACACTGTGTAAGGTGGGTTCACGGGTGACTGATAAGAACTGTAAGCACTCAGTACAGCTGGTGGGCTCACGGGTGACTGATAAGAACTGTAAGCACTCAGTACAGCTGGTGTCCGCGGCTGCGTGTACTTGGTCTGACTGTGAGTGACAGCTTTAGGAGGATACTGGGTGGGTTGTCCTGCAGCTGCTTCCTTAGGGCATTCTCCAGCACTGTCCGGGCGTTGACAGAGACCACCAGGCGCTCGTCCAATGGGAGCATTGGTAAGGCAATGACATTGATAACTTCCATTGTCTTGGCAGACGTCACTGATCAATTTCTTGTAAACTGGCAAACAAAAAGTTTCCTCTCTTTCTGCTCCAGTCTTGTTCTTTATCCAGTCAGCCTGCTGGGAAGCACAAAGGACATAAAACCATCTTTAAAAACAACAGCCTGCTGATCTGGACACTGAAGAACCACACGTAACCAGGTGGGAAGAACAGCTGTTGTTTGGAAAGTCCTTTATTTTTTTCCAAACGGATGCAAAATATTTATTCAAAGTTATGTTTTCCAAGGTAGCCTTCCCCTCAACAGCCTTGTCCTAACTGCATCATTTACATCAGTGAGGATTGTAATCAAGTCATCTTTGTCTCTGATATTTCACAATTTCTTTAAATATATGTATGCAATGCACTGCGATGTGTATGGAGAACGGCACTGGCGAGCTTCTTCTGTAACTGTCGACATTATTTTCAGAGATGGCATTTTCTATTCAACCCTTTAGCTGGCCTGACTGGCCAGACAACTCCTAGATTCCACCTGTCCCTGCCCGCAAATGCTGGGACTACAGTGACTGGTGGCCATGGTTTTTTTTTTTTGTTTGTTTGTTTGTTTGGTTGTTTGTTTGGTTGGTTGGTTTAGTTTGGTTTTTTCAGATACAGGGTCTCTTGGTGTAGGCCTGATGGCCTCCAGCTCAGAGATCTGCTTGCCTGTCTCTGCGGCATTAAAGGCACTTGCCACCACTGCCTGGCCAGAGTGGTTTGTTTGGTTGTTTTTCTCTATATATACGTATGAGATTTTTTTTTTTTTTTTTTTTTGCACACATGTGCGTGAGGCACTTGAGTGCCTGGTACCTCTGGAGGAACTAGAACTCTAAGAACTGGAGTTACAGATGGTTGTGAGCCACCATGTGAAAGATGTAGTTTCCCTGGTGGTGTGGCTCAAAAATATAACAATGAGATGGCTCAGTGGTTGGTGCTCTTCCAAAGGATCCGGATTCAATCCCAGCACCCACGTGGCAGCTCACAACTGAGTGTGACTCCAGTTCCAGGGGGTCTGATGCCCTCACACAGACATACATGCAGGCAGAACACCAATGTACACAAAATAAAACAAAATGTACATAAAATAAAATATACAAATCATTTAAAAATTAAATATATATTATATATCATGTTACTATATGTAGATATAGTATATGCAGTGGAAAGCCTGGGTTATTTATAATCTGAGAAGGCTATTTGCTGGATGGGTTCTGAGTTCCTCAGAGACAGAGTTCTGTGATGCAGGGATGTAATTCATTAGTAAGATGAGAATCAAGGGGACTGGCCAGGTAGAGCCCGGTGATGCCCGAGGGGCAGATTGAGCCTGGGCAAGAGGTGAGGTCCTCTGAAAGAGCAGTAATCCTTCTCATCCACTGAGCCACATCCCCAATCCCCAAAGTACATATTTTACAATCCACCCTATCAAGGCTGTGAAAACAGCACATTCCCTATATCCCAACATCTTACACCTGTACCCAAAAAAGGAAAGGAAAAAACCACATACCCAATTTTGGTAGAATTAATTTAACGCAATGATAACCTGAGTAGTCACTTTGTCACTGATAACAATTGTGTGAGCCAGTACTGAGTCTCCAGTGGCTGAGAGTAGAGGCTTTTGAGCAAACAGACCAGCATCTTCTCCCTTGGTTACCTATACACTGCCACTTCCCACGTGGTCATTTGTGATGGTGCACCCTTTTAATCCCAGTACTCAAGGGACAGAAAGAGTTCAAGGCCATCCTGGTCTATACAGTTGACTTCCGGGCCAGTCAGAGCTACAAAGTGAGACTTGCTGTGGATTTGGTTTAATGCTTGCAGTATGGGTTCCCAAATTGCATGACAATCCGGCACGTGAGATGCTGAGGGTCCCTGCCCCCAGCTAGTAACTAAGTAACTGGTAAATAAAGTTGCCAGCAGCCAATGGCTGGGGCAGGGAGACAGAGACAGGACTTTGGGATTCACAGGGAAGAGCACTGAAGAGGGAGGATTGAGAATCACGACGCCAGACAGGAAGAGGATGCCAGCTTGAGAGCTACAGAAGAATACCAGCCATGTTAAGAGCTGAGGAAGAGCAGCCCCAGAACCCCTACCATTGGGTCTGGGTAGCAAAGATGGAGTGAAGATTTTAATAATAAGAGTATCGGACCGTCGTGAGACAGGTTAGTTTTACCCTACTGATGATGTGTTGTTGCCATTATTATTATTATTATTATTATTATTATTATTATTATTATTATTTAAAAAAAAGAAAAAAAAAAGAGTATCGGAGTGGAGGCATTAGCAACATGGAAGTTTCAGAGTAGCCCAGCCATTAAGGCTGGTTAGGTATATGTGTCTTTCACTCAAGAATCCAGAGCATTTGGGTAGGCAGCGAGAAGCTTGAGCAGCCACTGCCAGGGAGCAGATTAATCAACTACGACAGAGACCCTGTCTCAAGAGTAAATCAATAAATAATCAAAGCCTACCATACTAATTTGTTTCTATTAAGCAGTTAACAGAGGAGCTACAGAGATGACTCTGTCGGTAAGAGTGGCTACTACTCTTGCAGATGACTTGAGTTTGGCTCCAAGCATCCATGTCAGGGGCTCATACGCTCCTGTAACTCCAGCTCCGGGGCAGGTGACACCCCCTTCTCACTTCTGCAGATACTGCACTCAACATGTATAAATAGATACGCACAATAATTTAAATTGAATTTTTTAAATTATCCTTGAGCATTAAAATAAAAAGCATTCAAAGCAGGTAACCTTGATTCCTGGGATTCACATGGAACAGGACAGAACAGACACCCACAAGGTGTCCGCTGGCCTCCACTGTGGCACACACTCTAAATATACAATGACTAAATAAATGTAATTAAAAAAAAAAAAAAAAACAGCAGAGGTCTGAAAAGATGGCTCAGAGTAAGGAGTGTTTGATGCTCTTATAGAGAACCTGAGTTTGGGTCCTAGCACCTAGGCTGGGCCACTCATATCAACCTATAACGCCAGTGATTTGGTGCCCTCTTCTGGCCTCCTCTTGCATCTGCATGTGGGCATGTGCCCCACCTCCTCCCTGCCCCCCCCCCAACACACACACACACACACACACACACACACACACACATAAAAATTAAATAAATCTTTAAGAAAACCCCGTAGGCAGATATTTATTTCTATTTGTTTTAACTTTCAAACTCTAAGGATATATCTTTTGTTGTTGGTTGTTTTTATTAAAGATGTATTTATTTTATATAGGCTGTTGCTGTCTTCAGACACAAGAAGAGGGCATCGGATCCCATTACAGATGGTTGTGAGCCACCATGTGGTTGCTGGGAATTGAACTCAGGACCTCTGGAAGAGCAGTCAGTGCTCCTAATCGTTGAGCCATCTCTCTAGCCCTTGGTGTTTGTTTGTTTGTTTGTTTGTTTTGGGGGGGGTTTTTTTTTTTTTTTTTCAAGACAGGGTTTCTCTGCATAGCCTTGGCTGTCCTGGAACTCACTCTGTAGACCAGGCTGGCCTCGAACTCAAAATCCTCCTGCCTCTGCCTCCCAAGTACTGGGATTAAAGGCTTGTGCCACCACTGCCTGGCCATTATTTTTTTGAAACAAGGTTTATTATCCCTGGTTGGCCTGGAACTCACAGGTCTGCCTGCCTCTGCCTCCCTAGTGCTGGGATTAAGTGTGCCACCACCTGCTGGTTGCTGGGGTGTCTTTTTTGTTGTTGTTGTTAATCAGAAACTTAATACATTTTCCTCTCTACAAAATAACAGTTTTCAAGGCAAATTTGTTGTTATAAATTTCCTAAGTGTATACTGTGTTTCCTCAGTCTTCAAAGTAGAGTCATGAATTAGAAAAGAGTGTGGGTCAAGGAGAGAGATGATTTCAGAACAAATCCCCTTCTCTTTGGTCTTCTATGTGTCATCTGTGCCCCAATCCCAGCTCAGCTGTGCTTCCAGAGCTGGTATGAAGAGTCTTCAATTGCTTTGGTAGAAAAATCACTTAAATAACTATCTTGGATCCATTTCTGTCATTACTAAATCATTAGAAAGGCCAGTTGGGAGCTGGAAAGATGGCTCAGAAGAGCACTGACTGCTCTTCCAGAGGTCCTGAGTTCAATTCCCAGCAACCACATGGTGGCTCACAACCATCTGTAATGGGATCTGATGCCCTCTTCTGGTGTGTCTGATGACAGCTACAGTGAGCTCATATAAATAAATAAACCTTTTAAAAAAATCAAAAATTAAAAAAAAAAGAGAGCCCACTTGAGGGTCTGGAGAGGTAGCTCAGCAGTTACTAGCACATATTGCTACTAGAGACACGAGTTCAGTTCCCAGTATTGACGTCAGACAGATCATAAATGCTTGCAGCTCCAGCCAGGAACATTGACACCTCTGGCCCCTGAGGCCCCTGCATTTGCATTCACATGCATCACACATACAAATACGTATAATTTTTTAAATGTTTAAAAGGCTATTTTAAACTACCACTCTTCCACTTCATCTTTTGTATATACTTATTCATTGAGACTCTAGTTCCCCCTGGCCAGAGTACTGTTCTGGAGGTCTTCAAGTGGGAGCCTGGCAGGGGGCCAGCTGGGAAAATCCTGAGTACTGCAGGCATCAGGCGCCTTCCCGGTACCTTTTCTTCCAGTACCTTTTCTTGGACAGAAAGCAGGAAGCTCATTCTTCTTCCTCCTTTTTTTTTAAGTTGGACTTTTTAAAGATTTACTTATTTACTTATTTATTTATTTATTTATTTCATCTGAGTACACTGTTACTCTCTTCAGACACACCATAAAAGGGCATTGGATCCCATTACAGATGGTTGTGAGCCACCATGTGGTTGCTGGGAATTGAACTCAGGACCTCTGGAAGAGCAGTCAGTGCTCTTAACCGCTGAGCCATCTCCCCAGCCCTGGAAAGCTCATACTTAACAGAATTTCAAAGTGTATGTAATTTGAGTGTGTGTGAGTGTGTGTGTGTGTGCACATGTGTCCATGTGCCTGTGCAGGTTAGTGTGACAGCCAGAGGATGATGTCAGGATGTCTTTCTTTGGCCGCTCTCTCCTTTGTTTTGTGAGCCAGGGTTTCTCACTATACCTGAAGCTCACCAGTGAGACTAGCTGACCCCCACAAGCCCCAAGACCTCCTTGCCAGCACCTTCTATGACCAGGGTTACAGAAGTGTCGCCGCTCTAGAGGTAGTGGGGCCTGGGAGAATGGGGCAGACAAACGAGGCAGACTAGAGTCTAATGCAACCAAAACATTCTCGTTTTCTTGGCGTGTTCTCAAAAGCACTCAGAATTGTCCTCACACATTTCCATTCCTGGACCATGTTCTGACACAGGTGCCCACCACCAAGACTATATTTATGTGGACTTGGGGAATACCACCCCAAGTCAGCACCATTTCTTGCTCTCTGTTCCGAGTCAATTGCCTCACAGGCCAAGCAGGGGGAGGTGAGAAGAGGCGGGTGCATCTCAGGACTTCTCATCGTCCTCCTACCCATTCCCCAGAATGGCTGGAAAATTACACTATGTTCTCTGGGAAGCTAGGCTCCGATGACTCTGTCAAGAAGCTTCTAGCTTTAGCCTAATGCTATTACTCACACCTAATGTGAGAGCTGAGTAGTTTCTAAAGAGGGATGTTTAAAATACACACATTGCTCCAGGCTGAATTCTCCCTCATACCATTTAAGGATATGTGTGCTCTGGAGCCCAGTAAGTTTTCTACTGCTGTTGCCTGCAGAAGCAAGCTTCATGGAACGCCGCTATGGCAAGCACTGTGCCAGGTGCTGGGGGTGGATGAGTGGGTGCTGAGGAACCTTTCCCCTCGGGCATTCTGACAGCTGGGATTGACTATTCCTAACTCGCAGTTAGCATTTGATAGCGTTTGGGATGCAGGCTGCAGTACTGGACCTCTGTTCACCATCACCGTACTCAATGACCATTTACTGAGGACTTCCACAGACCAGAAAGTATTCTCCAACTGGGCAGAGAGTGGCAAACTGAGCCAGACTGGATCCATAGCCCTACTGGGGCTTGGGGTAGACTTGTAAAATTTAAAATAAGTACATAAAGTATAGTTCATAAAAATTATGCATATAATGATGAATTATAACTCACTACTGCTTCCAAAGAAAGTGCATAGGGATATGAGATGACAGTGTGGTTGGCTTTTGTTTGTTTGTTTTGTTTTGGGCTCTTTTTTGTTTTTTGGGTTTTTTGATTTTTCTGTTTCTTTGGTTTTGGGGGTTTTGTTTGTTTTTTTTTTTTTTTTTTTTTTTTTTTTTGGGGGGTTGGGGTTTTTTTGGGGGAGTTGAGACTCCCATATAGTCCTGGCTGGCCTGACACGTGCTATATATAGACCAGGGTGGTCTCCAACTCACAGAGATCCTCCTGCCTCTCTTGCCTCTGCCTCTGCTGCCTCTGCCTCCTGCCTCTCCTGCCTCTGCCTCTCCTGCCTCCCTCTGCCTCTCCTCCCTCTGCCTCTCCTGCCTCTCTTCCTCTCCTCCTGCCTCTCTGCCTCTCCTCCTGCCTCTCTCTCTCTGCCTCTCTCTCTCCCTGCCTCTCTGCCTCTCTGTCTCTCTCTCTCTCTCTCTGTCTCTCTCTCTCTCTCTCTCTCTCTCTGCCCCCTCTGCCCCTGCCTCTGCCCCGCCTCTCTGCCTCTCTCTCTGCCTCTCTCTGCCTCTCTCTGCCTCTCTCTGCCCCTCTCTGCCCCTCTCTGCCCCTCTCTGCCCCTCTCTGCCCCTCTCTGCCCCTCTCTGCCCCTCTCTGCCCCTCTCTGCCCCTCTCTGCCCCTCTCTGCCTCTCTGCCTCTCTGCCTCTCTGCCTCTGCCTCTGGAGTGCTGCAACAGTTTGTTTTGACCTAGTTACAGAAGTCAAGGTGCTAACAAAAGAGCAGGAGTTAACTGGCTGAAGGAGAGAAGAAATGCCACCCAGAGAGAGGGCAACAAGGCTGGAGAGTTAGCTCCAGGATTCCTCAGGTCCTTGGGAAGCTCCTTGGACTCTCCCAGCCCCGTGACCACTAGCCACACACGAAAACAAAGTTCTTAAATTTGGTTGGCGTGACTGAAAAAGGTAAAATTTCTTTTACAATTAAAAAACAACACATGGTAAAATTAAAACTATTTGTTTAATCATATTTTGGACAAACCGAGTTAAATGCAGTAATAATCAAGTTAATTTAATCTGTTTTTAATTGACTTGTAAAAGCATAGGGCTGGGTATGGTAGCAGTAGCCTTAATCCCAGCACTCTGAAGACAGAGGCAGGAGGATTTTTAAGTTGGGAGATCAGCCAGAACTACAGAGTGAGCCCCAGTCTCAAATCTCAAACAAACAAAGCAAAACAAAAGGGTAGGGGGCTGAAGCCAGGCTGGGTGTATGTCTGTAATTCCACTGAGAGGCTGAGGCAGGAGGATGAGATAAGGAGTACTCAGTAAGACCTTATCTCGAAATACGAAAGGTGCTTCGGGGACGCTTTATGTTTGTGTAGAACCAATGATGGCTATGCTAGATATGGTTTAGATGTGGAACTCTCTTCAAATGCTGTGTGGCAAAGGTGGAGGAAAACTGCTTGGAGACATAGACCGCTCGCTCGTTCCTGCCCTTTATGGATGGGATGACCTCGTGCATCCACTAGGCAGCCAGGAAATGCCTCCTGGATGGCCCATTTCTTCATTTACCAAACTGAGCCACAATACCAGCCCTTAGGACTTGAGGAATCCTGGCGCTAACTCTCTAGTTCTCTGTCCCTTATTCACTGGGCGACCTTCCCCGGGCCTCAGTTTCCCTTGTTCGTGGGAGTGTGGAGGAGGCAGGCCTGGCAGGAGTCAGTTTACTATTGGCAGGAAGTCGTCGTGTCTGTCCGGCTGTCTTACCTGAAAGCTTCAGCCGAATCCCGAAGCCTCAGGGCGGATTCCGCCATCGGCCCCTCCGGTGACCCGACCAAGCCAGCATCCGCGGCCCCAAACCAATGGGAAGGGGTGCGGTTTGCTTTGTGGCAGGGGCGGGGGAGCCGCAGGTTGGGCCATTTTGCTACTGTGAGTCCAGCGGGTGTCACCACGTACTCCTTTACCACAACAAAGCAGCTCTCCGCTTGCCTTGTTGCCATTGTACACAGTTACTATGGCAACGGCAGCGCTGACCTGGGGACCAGATCAACATGTTTAAGGAGGCACGCCTTTCCCGGCCTATGCCATACGGCGTGTGCGTATCTCAGAAGACGTGCTCGAGGCTTTCCTCTCTATTCATGAACCGGAGAGAGACCGCAGTGGCCCCGCTGCTTCGCGGAGGTTCGTCTCGAGGGTGGCTTCCCCTCCGTCTTCAGTGGTGGAAGCCAGAGAAGCTGCGCGTGCGCACGATGGGAGCCCGGCGCCCGCCAATCGCGGTCGCGGCGGTTGACGCGGCCTGGGCGGATCCTTGCAGAAGGCTGAGGGCTAGCTCTGGACTCCGGCTTCGCAGACAGGTACGTCTGGGAGCGGCGGGCAGATGTCTGCGCCCGTGGTGGTGGGTGGGATGCCTGGGTACCCATGGAGAGGATAGCGGACAGGCCGGGTGGTGGCGTGCTCCGCGGACGCATCTTGTGACGGTGACTCGTAGATGGCGTTTTTGACCCATCCTTTGAAGGTCTTCTTCTAACCGGTACTCAACGCGAGACTGGCTGGCTCTTAACTTTTTCGAGACACCTTTCCCTTTGAGAATCCAGTGAAAACCAAAGACGCTTCCTTTAATTTTTTTTTGTTAGAACGAAGATAATGCGTTTTACAGCCTTATGCAAACTAAAGCTTCGCACAGTAAGTGCAGTTTCTACTTCCCAGGGTCGTGGTGAGCGTCAAATGTACCAACAATTTGTAAACATGAAAGCACTCTTAACCTATCAGCTGGGTGCTGTTATCATTCGTGATTATAAATAAGGGATTCACGAGCTGGAGAGATGGCTTAGAGAGCTGGTTGCTGTTGCAGAGAACCTGGATTCGAGTCCCAGCTCACAAACTCCAGTAACTCTAGTTCCAGAAATCTGCAGACACAAGGCACGACGTAGTACGCAGGCAAAACACCCAGACACATTAAAAACAACAATAAACAAAGCCATTGAGGCCCATGGGGGATAAAATGCTGGGTTTCCTCTGAGAGTGAGCAACAGTTGGTTGGAAACCAGGTACAAACCCTTAACTTTCTTGACCCTTAGTCCTCTGTGAGAGAACTTCCCTAAAGAACCCTAGGGCCTCAGCAGAATTGCTTATCCAGATATCCAGAGGTTTCGAAGGTGCTGATATGGAAGCACCATTCTGGGTGCTGATGTGGCCTGTACCTTGAAGGGTGTGTGTGTGTGTGTGTGTGTGTGTGTGTGTGTGTGTGTGTGTGTTAAAAAAAATCTGTGAAGGGACCTGGGGGGAGAGGCTCAGTGAATGTGAGTGCTTGCTGCTCAAGCATGAGAACCTGGATTCAGGTCCCCAACATCCCAGTAAAAAGCCTTCTATGGACTCTGACACCTGCAATTCGAGCCCTGTTTGGGGCAGAGACAGGACTGCTTGTACTTGCTGGCCACCAGTCTAGTTCCGGGTTCAGTGAAATACCCTGTCTAAAGGGAATACAACAGGATACCGGACACCTGATGTCCCCTTCCAGACTCTGAATCTACACACAAATATTCATAAAGCACACACACACACACCTGCACATGTGCATGCATACAGCACATAAACACATACATTGAATAAAACCAACCTACCACGAAGCCTTGTGGTTTTATGATTTCTCTTTACTGGTTTTACTTAAAAAGCTGACCTCTTCCCCCAGCCTAAGTGATGTTACTGATTTTATTAGCATTGCAGGAGGCTGTGCCGTGGTTAAAGCTAGTGTGCTGGTGAGTGTCATTGTCACCGCCATCATGTGCTGGCTCTCTCCTTAAGACCTCACCTCTCAGGACAGGTGACTTGACACATGGACTGTGATAAGTACCCCCCTCGATCTGGGAGTGAAGTCCGAGTGTCACTTCATGGCTTTAGGATGACGTCTATGCAGAAGTTGGCATTCTGGGTGCTCTTACTGGCTGACGGGAATAGGAGAAATCTCTCAGGGTCCACATTGTGATGCTGGCAAGGACAGCTCGTGACAGAATTGCCTGAGGTTAGCATCACTGTGTAGCCACACAAACTTTGGTTCCAATGCCTGTTCCCACTGAAGACCTTGTCTTTCCAAATGTTACCAACCAAATGGGGTGACTAGGAGGGGCGTGTCGAGGGGTAGTTGTGAGTTACATGGGTTTATGCAAAGGCCTTAGCATACACTGCCTGACATACAAGAAGCACCCAGCGCATGGGAGCTCCTACCAGAACTATTAGGACCTCAAGCCTTCTTTTGCTGTTCAGTCTAAATGGACAACTTTTCCCAGTAGGTGTCCCAGGACTGGTAATCAAGGGGTAAGATGTTCTCATGGTTAGAGAACAATGAAATAAGGTCACTGGTCTGTTTGCCCCTAGGAGAAGGAAGTAGTGCTGGTGTTTCCTCATTGAGTCGGGGATGCCTCTCTTTGGGAGCATATTCAGCCCAAAGAAGACCCCTCCTCGGAAGTCGGCCTCTCTCTCCAACCTGCATTCTGTGAGTGGAGACCCGGGTGGCATAGTGGTCTCTGGGTGGAGAGGCAACACTTCGGGAGGGCATCCTCAAAGTTTATATTATCAGTCGTTTGAATTCCTGCATGGCAACTACTGTCAGAGTTTATTCAAGAACCTCCTGCAGCAGCCAGCCTCATGGTGATACGGTCCCAGGTGATGCTGTTCAATCTGACATTTTAGTTCCAAAACTTGTTCAAATAATTCATTTTAGTCATGTTTAGAGATCAGATCCAAGTGGGTGTAATGGTACACTTTTACTTTCAACAATCAAGAGGTAGAGACTGGGGGACCTCTGTGAGTTCAAGGCTAGCCTGGTCTACTTAGAGGGTTCCAGGGCATCCAGGGTACAGGTAGAGAAAGTTCCAGGGCTTGAGAGATGGCTCAGCCATTAAGGATACTTGTTGCTCTTGCAAAGGACCTGCTATTGTTTGGAGAAGAGAGTCTCTGTGTAGTCCTGGCTGTCCTGGAGCTCGTTATATAGGCCAAAGTGACTTCAAACTCACAGAAATCTGCCTGCTTCTGCCTTGGAAGTGTTGGGATTAATGGTGTGCACCCTTACATCCTGCCAAAAACAAAAAACTAAAAAAAAAGAAAAAAGAATCAAGTTTATTTTGGAGAGTCACAGAAGATGTTGACTTGCCACTGTTAGTGGCATTTGGAAGGGTAATAATAGTTCCAATGGGATCTGATGCCTTCTTCTGGTGTGTCTGAAGACAGCGACAGTGTACTCATAGACATAAAATAAATAAATAAATCTTTAAAAAAAAAAAAAGTTCCAAAAGAGAGGGTCCAAAAGCATCTGGGCCTATGTCAGCACTGGGACAAAGGTAACTTCCCAGAGGCAACATGGAGCCCACCTGAACACATGACCCACGCTTGGGAAATACCTAATAAAGTCATTGCTAGCTATGAGATGCCCTCCCATCTCCGGTGCAGATACACACAGGTCTACACACAACCCTTTCAGCAACTGTGGCCACAAACTGGGTCGTTCGTTCCCACCACATTCCTGTCCTTAAATCTGGGTGCTACTGCTGAGTCTTTGAGACCAAGAGACGGTAGACCTCCATTTCCTTGTCCATTTCCCACATGACATTTGTGCAGATAAGCCAGTTCTTTACAAGTCTGTGGCTTAGGTAGCAAGGATCACCCCAGCTCTGAAAGCCCCGAGGCCATTGCCTCTAGTCCCCAGTTAAGATCATTATGGCAGCCCTGCTAAGGCCAGGGCTAAGCATTCTGGGATCCTAGTTTTCCATGCCTTGGGCTTCGAGCCTCCTTCCAGACACTGGCGACACATATGTACCTGGTACTCTCATTAGGACAACCCTTGTCCTAAAGGTGGCAATGTGCTTTTAAAGCTACTGTCTGAGAGTGACTCGAAGCTCACCCTCCCTGCAGTTTTTTTTTTTTTTTTAGGATATCACAGGCAAGTGCTGGGATAAGGAAACACAAAATATGGTGTACAGAGTTCTTTTAAGATTTATTTATATATTATGTACAAAGCATTCTGCCTGCAGGCCAGAGGAGGGCACCAGATCTCATTACAGATGGTTGTGAGCCACCATGCGGTTGCTGGATGGGACCTCTGGAAGAGCAGCCAGTGCTCTTAACCTCTGAGCTATCTCTCTCTCCTCCAGGGGGCTTAATAGCGTCCTGTTGTACAGGACAGTGGCTGTACAGGTACTGAGAAAGGCACACAAGGTGCCTCATGGCCTTGTCCTCTGTGCACCTCTTGCTTCAGCCACCCATCCTTACAAGAGCCCTCCTCTACGTCTATCGTTCTGCCTGCCCAGAGCCATCGTCTCTACTCATCAGTTTCATAGCAGCTAGTTGATAACTCTGTGCATCAGCCAATCTCTTAGGTGCTGGCTTGATGGTGCAGGCCTATAATTCTAGCTACTTGGGAGGCTGAGACAGTATTACGAATTCAAGGCCTGCCTGGGCACCACAACAAGACCCCCCCCAAAAAAAAAAAATTATAGTATTTTTTAACAAAGGAGTTCCTGGGGAATGAGGAGAGGGTTCAGTGGAGAGATGTGAGGACCAAGTTCAATCCCCAGAACCAACATTTTAGAATCTGGACATGGGCTGAAAAGACAGCACTTGTTGTTCCTGAAGAGGACCCAAGTCAGATTCCCAGCACCTACTTGATGCTTCACAACCATCCATAACTCCAGGACCAGGAATCCGATGTCTTCTGACCTCCACAGGTACCCGACACACATGTGGTATACATATGCACACAGACACATGCACTCAAACCAACCTAATTTTTTTAAAAATCTAATAAGAAGTAAAACACTGGTATTGTGGCAGATGAGTGGGGGTGGGGCACAGGGAGAAGACACCAGGCTAAGGACAGGAGGATCTTTGGGACTCACTGGTCAGCCAGCTGGCCTGCTTCATGAGCTTCAGCATAGTGAAAAGCCCCTTAACATAGATGCTAAAGAAGGGGCAAAGTAGGGGTGGGGGGATGGGGGGGTGACTGAGAAGAGGGTGGTTACTAGGGAAAATGCAGAGGGGAGGGAAAAAGAGACCCTACCTATGGCACACCTTTGTTTGAAAATGCCATCATGAGAGCTGATACCCTATATGCTGACTCCTTTATTATGTGTGTGAGGGTGGGGGAGAGGTGAGACAGCGTTTCTCTATGTAGCCCTGGCTTTCCTGGACCTTTGTGTGTAGACCAGGCTGGCCTTGAACTCACAGAGATCTACCTGCCTCTGCTTCCTGAATGTTGGGGTTAGAGACGTGCAACTACCATGCCTGGCCTGAAAATTTTTTTTAAACTGGATGGCACCTGAGGAATGCCACCTGAGTTTGTCCTCTGGCCTCCACACATGTGTGTAAACAATGACCTGGACAACACACACACACACACACAGAGTAAGGGCTGTATGTCAATGGAAGTATATTCAAGTTCCAAGGTTCAAGCCAAAGTAGAAGAAAAAAATAAATAAAAGAGGTGGGGGCCAGGGAGGACAAGGGGAAACAAATCCCTGCATCTGTTGAGAAGGCAGACATTTTAACAAGGAAAGTGATGTGGAAACAGAGTTGTCATTTTAAATCAGGTGCTCAGGGAAGTCCTGACCAAGCAAAGGACATTTTAGCATATGCTTGTAGTACTTGCCTGTCTTTTTCTCTCTCTTCTACCCACACACGCATGCACGCCTGCCTGCCCGTGTACACACAACCAGCTTGTCGAGCTGTTCCTGTGGTCCCTCTCAGGGTTGAAAGCTTCTCTCTGGCAGAGCTGGTCATATGCATGTCTGAACACGCAGGAGTCAGGCCTGACTTAGGAGTGTCTGATGAGTTCTTTCAGTGAATACAGAAACTAGACCTCTGCACATTAAACAAGAGCTGCACATTACCAGGAGCTGTTAGGATTTTTGTGCTTCCATATTAAGCAAATGACAACTTACAAGTTTCCTTGTATTATAAATTTACGCTGAAGCAGAGGAGAATGAATTAAAACCAAGTATGATTACAGATATAAAAATGCACAGCGGGATTTTTTGAACTGTCAAGTAGATGTACAAAAAATTGTGAGGGGACAACAGCACATGCCTTTAATCCCCACACTTGGGAGGCAGATCTCTGTGAGTTCGAGGCTGGTCTCATCCACATAGTGACAGCCAGGACTGCATACTAGACCCTGTCTCAAAAAAAACGTGTCTTTAAAGGTGCTAGCTAAGTCCTGGGGGTGGGTGGGGGGCAGAGAGATGCCAGTGTTATTTGTTCTAGAACTGGTGGTAGAAGCTGGGGTCATCATCTCTCGTTCTGATGTCATCTCTTGTTCTGTGGCTTCTTGAGCCATCATGCTGTCTTACCACAGTTAGATCGGTCAACGCGGGAATTGGAGCTGGGCCTGGACTATGGAACCCCCACCATGAACCTGGCGGGACAAAGCCTGAAGTTTGAGAATGGCCAGTGGGTGGCAGGTGAGTGGCCCTTCCTGGTGTTTTGTCTGTCAGGGTGGTAGAAGGAGACCCCTTTCACTCCTGTTTTGTGTCCTCTAGACTCCGTGATTAGTGGGGGTGTGGACCGGAGGGAAACTCAGCGCCTGCGCAAACGAAACCAGCAGTTGGAAGAAGAAAACAATCTCCTGCGGCTGAAAGTGGATATTCTGCTGGACATGGTGAGGAAGGAATGCCGGGTGACACCTAGGTTTCCCCTTGAGTCAAGCCATCCAACTGATTTCCCCAGGACCTACTTGCCAGGTTCATTTCCTGGATATCCACACACAAATATAAAAGCCAACCTTGCCACCAAAGGCTGGAGCAGGGATGTATTACAGTACCCACAATCCCTGTGCCTGTGGTAAGGGTATCCTTTAGTTCAAGCAGTGTCTGATATCCACACAGGAGAAGAGGTGTAGACAGTGGAGAGCGTTTCTCTGACAAAGCCCCAGGAGAGTGACAAGAATGAAGGTTAGGTGAAGGCCTCCCAGGTGGTGGAGGTATCCGCTCATGTTTGGAGGATCAGTGCCCAGTGCAGACCTGCTGGGGGCACATACCAAATTAATGTCTCTTGGTTCTGCTGGGCAGTGGTGTGCAGGGGATGACAGGCATGAGGGAGCTGATGGGAAGCTTCTTTGCTCCACTGGATAAGTACTCTGTGACTTCATCTCTCCAGCAAGATGATAGGCATCAGAGTAGCACCTCCCTCTTGGAACTAATAGAAGCCACAAACATGCTCTGGGAGCAGAGACCACCCGCCCACCCTCTGGCTTCATGTTCAGTATCTGTCCCCTTCTACTATAAAGCCTAGTCACAGACACTGATGAGGAAAGGAACATTGTTTTTAGAGCATCCCATCTTCCCGATTTGTTCTTTTTTTATAGCATTGTTCACTAGGTGCCATTATATGAGATCTGTGGTGCACAGTGATTTATAATCTCTTAACTGCAGCGTACCCAGTGTCTTGTTTCTGTCCTTCACACATGGTATGCCATGCAGTTCTAGAGGCATGAGGGGGAGTAATCCCTCTGGCTACCAAGGCTTTCCTTGGTGCACAGCAGTTGTGCATGTCTGCACTGTGGCCTGGATGTAGCTTTCTTTGTAACAGTCTGATGTTTTTACTTCCAGCTTTCAGAAACCACTGCTGAGTCCCACTTAAAGGACAAAGAACTGGATGAGCTGAAGATTACCAACCGCAGGAGGAAGTGACAAGCCTGGGGACACTGGCTAGGAGACTAGAAAGAGCCCACTGACCAGGGGAGGAGGATGTGGCAGAGCCCTTTGATTTTTAGTCAGATTAGTAGACATGCCCTAGGAGAGAGCATTAACAGGCCCTGGCTCCCTTGAACAGGGGATAGGGAGGAGACATGGGCTGGAAGAACCCAAGTGCCAGGCCAGGGCCATAGCTAAGGGGACACCCCGGATACACCTAGGGTGTCAGTCTAAAGCATACCCCAGGAGGGCCTAGAAATAATAAGTCTGTGCTGTCAGCAGGTGAGAACATATAACTCTTCATGTCTCAGAGTCACCGTGTTCAGACAGCTGGCAGCTCACCTGTTGATACTGGTGTCTAGGGTTTGGCACTCCTTCCCGAGAGCACTTCATGTGAGGGCACACAGCAAGTGGCTCTGGGTTGTCTGCACCCTGGCCCCTGAACCCCCAGCCATAATCTCTCTGCCTTTTAATGAGCCCTCATCCCCAAGTCCACAGCCTCCTCTGGAATCACTCCGGCCTTCCACAGCACATTGTAATTTATTCTATTTTTATTAAATGGTGTTCAATAATCTCTGTGTAGCAAAAGTAGATCAACAACAACAAAGTGTAGTCTCCTCAGGAAGTAGCCAGAGCCTGGCTTCTAAGTTTGTGTTGCTCCACCAAAAGACAGCATTTTCAGGATTGAAAAAACAGCACCTTGAAGGGGGAACCACCCTGGAAGAGAAATAGTGACTACATGTTCAAATTCCTCTGCTTTCCTGTGTCCTCGAGATGGCACTGGTGCCCACTAGCAGGTCCAGACCTATCAAGAAGTGAAAGGCATGGAATCGGTGCCCAGGTTGGTGTAAAGTAGCCTCCTCTAGGCAGAGAGGAATCCA